>NW_019154092.1:21472685-21666639 GCF_002288905.1 Enhydra lutris kenyoni
AGAGAGAGAGAGGGAAGCAGGCTCCCCGCTGAGCAGAGAGCCCGATGGCGGGACTCGATCCCAGGACCCTGAGATCATGACCTGAGCCGAAGGCAGCGGCTCAACCCACTGAGCCACCCAGGCGCCCTGGGACTTATCTTTAAATGAGGTTTATTATAGATGGATTTTTTGGGGTAAGCTTTTGCTTTTTAATATGTAATGATAATAAACCTGAAACAAGTAAATCTATTATATTACTCATATATGCCGTAGCTTAAAAAGGGCCTTGGGGAAGGGTGCCTGGTTGGCTCAGTTGGTTGAGTGTCTGACTCTTGAATTTGGCTCAGATCATGATCTCAGGGCCGTGGGATCAAGCCCCATGTCAGGCTTCATGCTCAGCAGGGAGTCTGCTTGAGGATTCTCTCCCTCTGCCACTCCACATGTACTCTTTCTCTCTGAAACAAATTAAAAAATCTTAAAAAAAAAAAAAAAAAAAAAGCCTCGGACAGAAAGTTGACTCTGGTCAAATAAAAAATTGTTAATAGAATTGCAAATGCCAGAAAGCCAGGCTATGAACAAATAATGAAATTCAGTTCTCTAAGTCCAAACAACATACTTTGTAACCTGTGGAAGTAAGTTAACTTTCTTAAGTTTTAGTTTCCTTTTCTATAAGATGGGCAGAGTAATAAATATAATGATCTTTGTGTTCCCAAGTTCCAAGATGCTGTGTTTTTTAGCTATTAAATTATACATCATTCACTTTTTATATCCTCTTGCAGGTAAATTGCTTAGGTACATTAAAGCAGATGAAGGTGGAAATTAGCAAATGTTGCATATTCTATGCTTAAGAAATATGCTGAGGGTGTAATCGACACACACTGTTTTGGTTTTTTTTTAAGTACTAAAATCTACACATTTCTCTGACTGTATAATGAGAATTTTGTGTATTTTTTGTATAAAAATGGTCACTTTTTCCCAGCAGAAAATGTGTATATTTCAAATATTGCACTGGAAAACAAATATAATTTATAAATATTAAAACATCTTTACTACTGTTTTTTATGCTACCTATAATTTGTTAGAAATAGAGCACATTTGAATTGGTTAGTTTTCAACTTGGAAAAACTATTTTGGATATTTAAAATTATAAGTCCTATAAGTAAGTTTTTAACTTAACTTCCAAGCATTTTTAAAAATTTCAATTAACTTAAATTTTTAATTTTTGATTGAAGTATAGTTAACATAAATATTATATTACTTTCAGGTGTAGAACATGGTGATTTGGTAATTATAAACATTACAAAATATGGCATAAGCATAGTTACCATCTGTCACTGTAAAAAGTTATTACAATATTATTGGCTATATTTCCTAAGCTGTACTTTTTATACCTCTGATTTTCTTATTTTATAACTGGAAGTTTGCTCTTCTTTAACCACTCACCTATTTTGCCCATCTCCCTACTCCCTTCCCCAGTTTGTTCTCTGTGTTGTATCTGTTTTTGTTTGTTGGTATTATTTTTTTAAAGTTCCACATATATTTGAAATCTTAGAGTATTTGTCTTTCTCTGTCTGACTTATTTCACTTAGCTTAATACCATCTAAGTCCATCCATGTTGTGAATGGCAAGATCTCATTCTATTTTATGGCTGAGTAATATTTTATTGTATGCATATACCACATCTTCTTTATCTAATCATCTATTAATGGACACTTAGGTTGCTTTCATATCTTGGCTATTGTAAACAGTGCTGCTGTAAACATAGGAATGCATATATCTTTACAAATCAGTGTTTTTGTTTTTTTTTGGGTAAATAACCCAGTAGTAGAATTACTGGATCGTGTGTTATTTCAATTTAAAAAATTTTGAGAAACCTTCATACTGTTTTCCACGGTGACTACACCAATTTATATTCCTACCAACAGTTTCTTTTCTCTATAATCCTTGCCAACACTTGTTATTTCTTATCCTTTTGGTATTAGCCATTTTGACTGGTGTGAGGTAATATATCATTGTGGTTTTTATTTTCATTTCCCTGATGATTAGTGATGTTGAGTATCTTTTCACGTGTCTTTTAGCCATCTTAAGTTTTCTTCGGAAATACGTCTATTCAGGTCCTCAGTCTGTTGTTAATCAGATTATTTTTGGTAATTGAGTTTATGAATTTGTGTATTTTGGATTTTAACCCTTTATCAGATATGTCATTTGCGAATATCTTCTCCCTATTCAGTAAGTTGCCTTTTTTTTGTTGATCGTTTCCTTTATTCTGCAGAAGCTTTTCTGTTTGATGTAGTCTCAATGGTTTATTTTTGCTTTTATTTCCTTTGCCTAAGAAGGCATATCCAGAAAAATACTCTAAGGCTAATGTCCAGGGGTTACCACCTGTGTTTTCTTCTAGGACGTTTATAGTTTCAGGCCTTACATTTAGGCCCTTAATCCATTTTGAGTTGATTTTTGGGTATGGTTTAAGGAAGTGGTCCAGTTTAATTCTTTTGCATACAGCTGTCCAATTTTCACAACACCCTTTATTGAAGAGACTATCTTTTCCCCATTGTATATTCTCATCTTCTTTATTGTAGATTAATTGACCATAAAATTTGTGGGTTTATTTCTTAGCTCTCTATTCTGTTCCATTGATCTCTGTGTCTGTTTTGTGTCAGTACCATACTGTTTTGATTACTATAGCTTTGTAATAGAATTTGAAATCTGGAATTGTGATACCTCCAGCTTTGTTCAAGATTGCTCTGGCTATTCAGAGTCTTTTGTGGTTCTACACAAATTTTGGGATTATTTGTTCTAGCTCCGTGAAAAATGCTGTTGGTATTTTGATAGGGATTGCACTGAAACTGTAGATTTCTTTGGGTAGTATGGACATCTTAATAGTATTAATTCTTTCAGTGCATGAACACAGTGTATGGTTCCATTTATTTGTGGTCTCTTCAGTTTCTTTCGTTAGTGTCTTACAGTTTTCACAGTACAGGTAGGTCTTTTACCTGCTTACATCAATCATGAGATAAAAAACATACCTTTCCTCTGTTAAAATATTTGTAAACCTAAAAGTATTTTTCTTTCTCCTGTTCCTCAGGATGCAAAAATTGAAGCAGAAGAATTTACTAGACAACTGTATGTTGAACTCAAGTCTTCACCTCAGCCTCATCTAGTTCCTTTTCTTAAGGTAAAGTTATGTGTTACTTTGAAGAAATTATTTGAGTTAGATTTCCTTAAAATAAATTTTAAAAATAATTGGAATCCTTAATATTTCAATATGATAGCTATGTGAAGATACTAACAGTGGAGGAGAAAGCTCTCAAATGTTGCAATCTGTTAAGAATGTTCGTAGTTCATATTCTTTGGGTTGGAACACTTTGGGAAAACAAAACTAGCTTCTCATTCATGAACATAACATAATGATTATATTGGTAAAGCTTACATCTTCAAAGGCTTGACTTTTCCTTTAAAATAGGGCCTTTTCCTTTGTCCTAATGACTCATCTTCATCTTCTCCTAGAAATAATAAATCAAATAGTGCCAAATTTGGTAGGAAAGCTGTTATTCTTTAAAAATTGACTTAGGGGTGCCCGGGTGGCTCAGAGGGTTAGGCCTCTGCCTTTAGCTCGGGTCGTGGTCTCGAGGTCCTGGGATTGAGCCCCGCATTGGGCTCTCTGCTCGGTGGGGAGCCAGGTTCCCCCCCTCTCTCTGCCTGCCTCTCTGCCTACTTGTGATCTCTGTCAAATAAATAAATAAAATCTTTAAAAAAATTGACTTATGTTGTTAGTAAGCATACTCTTTTCTAAGATTTGTTGAATTAAATAGAATTTTGACGTGAAACAGTAATTTGATAACAAGAGACTATAAAAAATATATATTTTTTGGATACTCAGAAGCTGAAGAGGAATCAAGTTGAAATTTTAAAAGTCATTAAAGAACTGGGATTACAATGAACCAGAATTGTCCCATAAATTTTGAAATAGTGGAATGAAGAGTGGCCATTAGAAATATTTGGTTTAGGGGCGCCTAGGTGGGGCTGTTGGTTAAACATCCGACTCTTGGTTTTGGCTCCGGTTGTAATCTCAGGGTTGTAAGATTGAGCCCTCAGTTGGGCTCAGTGTGGAGTGCACTCAAGATTCTCTCTCCCTCTCCCTCTGCCGCTCCTGCTCATACTTGCTCTCTCGGTCTCTCTCTGTCCCCCAAATAAATAAATATATCTTAAAAATTTTAAAGAGAACTATTTGGTTTGGTTGTCTAGAGGAGATGAAAGAGGCGCTGTAATGGAAGACTCCTTTTGGTTGCCTCATTAAAAAAAGAGTGGGAAGGGAAATGGAGCACATTTTCAGAAGGATCTTAAAATAATGGTAATGTCAATAGAAGGGTGAGCACATTGATTAGGAGGGTGCCAATCGTGATATAAAATGTAGCTAAAGAAACTGAGAATGTTTTAGCTAGAGGAGACAGGGAAAGGGAGGTTGAAGGTTCAGCATAATATTTAATATCAAATGACTAGTGCCCTGTTTTTGGATGATCCTCTTGATTGAGAAATTAGAGGCAGTTCTTCCTTGGGTCCCTTTCAGTGCAAAAGTTCTTTGGGCAATAGGTTGTCTACATTAATGCTGACAGCTCTTACATTTATCTGTATTTCATACTCATTGGAGACACTGTGGAGGAGAAGGGAGGAGATCATGTATGTTATTATGCATCCAATGCTATGCTAGATACTTTACTTTTAATTTGGTTGTTTGCACTTATTTTTCACATCTGTCTTTTGAGAATACTAAGTAGTAGATATTATAGTATTTTCCATTTTAGAGATTAAAACACTGTTTATATCAACTAATTTTTTGTCAAACTTAGAGATCCAGAATTTATCCTATCTGACTCTACTTGCTAGGTAACAATACCTTTAAGTTACCAAATAAAACTGAAGTTTTTTTGGTTTGTATGTATTTTCTAAGGACCTATTAAGCCTTGTGATTTGTTTCCTTAGGACCCCCCCCGCTCGCATTTGGGGCATTGAATATTGCATAGAGATGAGGGATTTAGCATTTAATCTCTGGCCAGCTGGTCAAGAGATAATTTAATATACATTTTTTGTAAAAATTTCTCCGAGTCTGATTATTTTAACATTTGTTCCAATTGTGTTTTTCTCAGGACCCCTTCATATTAGATTTCTAGCTTAAATTTAATAGATCACTTCATTTTTTATATATATTTCCAAAGCAGCTTGTTTTCCACCATTTTTTAAGTTTGGAAAAAGATTATGAGACTCTCTGCTTCTTACTTTCCTTTGTTACCATTTCTATGCATATTTGAAAACCTTCAGAGAAGAACTTCTCAATCCTTTTTAATAAAAAAGTAAAAGATGTAACTAAAAGGAAGGAACGGGAATAACAGTGGTTCTCATTTGCTTCTAAAATTCAGTCAGACTGCTTTTGTTTAAGTATCAGAACAGGAAAACTTCCACATAGCCCTTGAATTCACCAAAAGATAATCTGCTGTCTACCTACTTTTCCATTTTTTTCCCCTTACAAAAAACAAAAGAAACAAAACCCCCAGGGATAAAAAGGCAGAGTGTTCTACTTTTTAGTTCAAATTGCCTTTACTCTTTCAGAAAGATACAAGGAGAGATACCAACTTAAAATCTAGTCAGAAAATATTCTAGCTCCATTAAGGAAATTGCCCGTGTTTGTATTTGTTTTATTTTGTTTTTTTTTTTTTTAAAGCTTTTATTTATTTATCACAGAGAGAGCACAAGCAGGGGGAGCAGCAGGGCAGAGGAAGAAGCAGGCTCTTTACTGAGGAAGGAACCCGATGCACGACTCCATCCCAAGACTCCGGGATTATAACCCGAGCCGAAGGCAGACAGTTAACTGACTGAGCCACCCAGGCGTCCCGTGTATTAGTTTTATTTTGACTTAAAGACTGTTTTTATCCACAGTTTGAAAGTTATTTAACAAAAACTTTTTTTTTAGATTCTATGGTCATGTAAAGAAACTTACTGATAAGAAAAATTATTAGTGATCTATTACGGGGTATAAGTAAATACAAACAAGTACGACACAGTGTTTTATTTTACCAAATTGATCTTGAGGGATGTAAAATAAATTTAATACTGAGCGGTAATAATTTTGTATTGAAAAATAAATACTTGTGGGCTTTAAATTTATTTTAAATAAAATAATTTAGAAAATAAATAAATTTATAAATAAATTATAAAATTATAAATAAATTTATATAAATAAAATAAATTTAGAAAAAATAGAGTACTTGGTGGGCTTTAAATTGGTTGTATCCTGGATATTGTTAGGATATGACTGCCAAGTGATATCAGGCTTCCTCAGCTGAAATACCTGATATACTTCTGATTTATTTCATGTTGTAAAGCTCTGAAATACAAAGTAATTCTATTTTACTAGCAGCTAATTTGTTTAGTTATCAGGTTCTTTTTTCTCCTCTATTTCTAGAAAAGTGTGATTGCCTTACGACAACTCATGCCCAACTCCCAGAGCTTTATTCAGCAGTGTGTTCAGCAGACCTCTAACGAGGTAGTCATTGCTACCTGTACCACAACAGCAACAACTTCTCCTGTGGTGACAACAACAGTTTGCTCAATCCAATCTGAAAAACCCATCATTGTTTCTGGAGCAACAACACCAAGTACTGTGTCAGTGTCGACTCTGAATCCACTTGCTGGTCCAGGGGGAACAAAAACTGGAGTTGTGACACTTCATTCTGTGGGTCCAGCTGCTGTACCAGGAGGAACAACAGCTGGAACTGTTTTGCTTCAGACTCCAAAACCGCTTGTGACATCTATTCAGAACACAGTTACAGCAGTCTCGCTTCAACCTGAGAAGCCAGTTGTCTCTGGGACAGCAGTCACGTTGGCCCTTCCATCAGTAACTTTCGGAGAAACTTCAGCTGCAGCTATCTGTCTTCCATCTGTGAAACCTGTTGTTACTTCTGCTGGGACCACATCTGACAAGGCCGTCATTGCTCCTGTACAGATCAAACTTGCGCAGTCAGGCCCCATCCTTTCACAGCCAGCTGGGATTCCACAGGCAGTTAAAGTTAAACAACTAGTGAGTAACATTTCATTTCTTCCTCGGTTTCTTCTTTTGAAAATTTCAAACATTCAGAAAATTGGCAATACTAGTAAAACGAGCCCCTGAATATCCTCAATGGAGTTTGAATAGTTGTTAACATTTTATCACATTTGCTGAGTCTCTCCCTCTCTATTCACACACATAAGCACACACACAGAACTTTTTCCTGAAACATTTTAGAGTTAATTGCAGAAGTTGTGATATTGTACCTCTAAGTACTGTGTATCTCTTAAGGAAAATGATTTTTTTTTTAACATAACAGCCTTGCACTTATTATTACACTTGCATATTTAATACTGGTATAATTTTTTTCCCAGCTGTCCCAACAGTGTCCGTTATAGCTAATAATGTTCTTTTTTCTGATGTTGTTTGTGATAGAGAACTGCGTATTGTATTTACCTGTCATTTCTCTTTAGTTCTTTTTAGTTCTTCATTTCTCTTTAATCTAAAACAGCTCCCCAGGCTTTTTGTATTTGCTCATTCTGTTGTAACAGTTTTAAGTACCTAGACTAGTTTGCAGAATGTCCTTTGTTTTGTCTAATTGTTTGCTCAAGATTAGATTCAGACTAAATCTTTGGGGCAAGGTTATTACAGAGGTAATGTTATGGTAACATTTTCCAAGACAAATGTGCTAAGGGGAGAGGGAAACGGGAGTAGATGAGTATGAAGTTGTGTTTTTTTTTCCCTAAACTTGGTAGGTTGAGAGGTTCTTAGGTGAAAGAAAGAAATCTTAGCTATTTATCAATTAGTGTTGTTAACCTTAGTAATAAAACTTTCTGTTATTTTACCAGCAAAATTGGGTTTATTTGGGAATAGCAAAGAATTAGAATTCAGGACAAGCAAGATGTGGTAAAACCATAGGCAGATCTAGAGAACAAAAAATGGCCTTGTTTTAAAAAAAAAAAAAAAAAAAAAAGAATGGCCTCCTACAGAGGTAAGGCAGAAGTTGGAAAAGGCTGTTACAAACAGAAGTCCACTGGAGTAAACAAAAGTTCAGTGGCTTCTCATTGGCTGAGTTGTGACAGTCTCTCATTGGCTGGGCTGTTGCTGGGCAAGGTGAAAATCTTTCTTCCTCCTGCAGATAAAGGATGGGCTTCTTCCTGTTGGGGATGCAAGGTACCGCTCTTTCTGTTGGGGTCTGCAGTTGGTGACTAGTTATAGGGTGTGAGAGGTTCCCCTTCTGGCCTCCTGACTCATTTTAGTGAGGTTTCCCTTTATTTTCATAGTATTTAAAACATTCTAGTTTATTCAAGACAGACTGTGAGATTATTATTAACTTGTGGGAGATAGTACATGGTGAATTAATTAAAAATTACATTTCTTAATAAACTCGCTTACCTTTACCATAATAGCTAGCTGTTCTTTTAATTTTTGGTAATTGCCTTGTTTGCTTTTATAAATCTTTATATTAAAGACTGTGTGTTGAATCTCTTTGTTTTAGTTTATTCGGCTTCTGGGGATAATAAAGTCTAAGTAAACTTCCCAACCTTGTTGTCTGATCAGGAGAAGAGGAATATCTGTGGATGATTGTCTTTGAGGCAGAGGTCAGCTATGAGCATAAGATGAAAGGGGAAGGGGCACCTGGGTGGCTCAGTGGGTTAAGCTTCTGCCTTCGGCCCAGGTCATGATCTCAGGGTCCTGGGATTGAGCCCCGTATCGGGCTCTCCGCTCAGCAGGGAGCCTGCTTCTGCCTCTCTCTCTGCCTGCCTCTCTGCCTACTTGTGATCTCTCTCTTTCTCTGTGAAATAAATAAATAAAATTAAAAAAAAAAGATGAAAGAGATGAGTTTGGACAGCAGTCAGACTCTTGGGTAGATAGGAAATAATGTCATTTCCTGGGTGCTTATCATTTTTTATCCCTTCCTACCCTGAGTCTGATTTTCAAATCAAGAAGTGTGTATGCCTTGCAGTTTCTCTTGGGTTGTCTGAATTTAATCTCAGAGATGAAACCTTTTTAGAAGCAGTGACTCTTAAACATCAATCTGAGCAGCCAGCTTTGGGAACCACTGAAAACATAGTCATTGCCTGAAGGAAAGGCCTCTTTTTGGTAGCACCGAACAGAATTGAAACCCTTTTTATGGGTCATAAGCAATTCTTGAATCACTACTAATCTTTATTGAACATCTATACCATATTAGTTCCTGAAGTGAAATAACACTTTATAGCTATGTAGAGTTTTAAAAGCATATATGTCATGTATTAACTGTAGGTTTTTAAATAATTTTATAATGAAGAAAAGGCAGGGAGAAAACCAAGAATCCGGAAACATTAAGTGACCCATCCACTGGCACTCAAAGTATTGAATCTTAGACTAAAACCCAGGGTCTTTCCCATTAGGATATGGTACTAATGAAAGAACGTCTAGGTTTCTAGAGTGTCCTGAAACAGGAAAACTTTGGCAATAATATTTTGACAGCATTTATATTTTGTATGTTTGACTTGTTATACATTAGAAACAATTTCAATCAAGAAAAAATAAAACAGATTTTTCAGTGGGGGAACTTGGTTGGCTGATTCCAGGGAGGATGGGACTTTTGATCTCAGGATTGTGAGTTTGAGCCCCACGTTGGGTGTAGAGATAACTTAAAATTGAAAGAAAGAAAGAAAAGGAAAGGAAGGAAGGAAGAATGGACGGGAAAGAAAGGGAGAGAGGGACAGAAAGGAAGGAAGAAAAGAAAGAAAATCTAATGGTAAATTTTAGGGATTTTTTTTACTTCCTACTTTCATTCTTAAAAAATGTGAAATAATTTAATTTTTCTGGTGAATTTCTGCTTTCTTGTTTGGCTTTTGTTTTAATTTTACTCAACAAATTTGATGTCAGTATTCATACCTTCCTATTTAAAATGTAAAATACCAGAGCACCTAGATACTGAAGATTCATTGTAATCTGTTTTATAACACATTTTTACCTAGGGCACAAAACAAGCCATTCTGTGTGGTAATGCCACAGAGAGGATTGAATTAGAACATTCTTTCATATCAGCTAATTTAGGAAATTAATATTACTAAAGTTTAGTATTACTCAAGTGATTTGAGAATATCATCTGTGAGCCCATCATAAGCCATAGTCCAATTTAATCCCAGATAAATGGGGAGGAAAATACTCAGGGTGCTAGAAACATAAGAAAGCATTTAATGCACTTATAAGAGATGTGGCAAATAATAATTTAAAATATAAAAATTGACATACTGGATCAAATCTGTGGTTTGTGCAACTCAGGATGTAGTCTCCAAAAATAAGCTGAAGAATATAAGTATGATTGTTCAATATTAAATTAATATTAAATTAAAATTTGTTTATTTCTGGAGTGCCTGGGTGGCTCAGTTGGTTAAGCGACCTACTCTTGATTTTGGCTTGGGTCATGATCTCAGGGTCATAAAATTGAGGCCCCCCCCCCACCCCACCCCTTGGCTCAGGCTCTGTGCTGGGTGTGGAGCCTGCTTGAGGTTCTTTCTCTCTCTCTCCCTTTGCCCCTCCCCCCACCCTGCTTGCTCACACCTACACACTCTCTAAAAAAATCTTTTGTTTGTATATTTCCTTTAGTGATTGCTCATGAGTTTTAAAACCTCTTCCAGGGGCGCCTGGGCTCAGTTGGTTAAACAACTGCCTTCGGCTCAGGTCATGATTCCAGAGTCCCAGGATCTAGTCCCACATTGGGCTCCCTGCTTGGCAGGGGGTCTGCTTCTCCCTCTGACCTCTCCCATCTCATGCTCTCTCCTCTCATTCTATCTCTCAAATAAATAAAACCTTAAAAAAAAAATCCTCTTCCTAATGTTTTATTCATTTCTAGCATGTACTAGTTTTTATGGATAATTGTTGAGTTTTCTTGTCTTCTAGATGTTTTAAATATCACACTTTCAGTTTATAAGGATCCTCTTAATCTCCCATTGCAGGGTTTAGATTTTATAGAATTAATATTTTATGAAATAATACATTTTTATTCCAGATTAAGAGGCGCCATCCCATTTTTAAATTTAAATTTGTTACTATAATCTTTTTTACCTTATTGATTATTATATGTTGTCCTCTGGGGATCTGCTAGAATTCTTATCAAATGTAATAACTGGAATTGTTCACAGTTTCTTTAGATGAAAGTTTTTCATTTTGTGCCGGTATTCATTGCTTTGTATATTTTGGTCCTCAAATGCTTGAATTTTTGAAATATGGACCTAATCAGTAGTTGCTGTGATTTCATCTGACAATCTAGTTCTTGTAAATGGTTAATGTTATTGGTTACCTATCAGTTCTGGTATGGTAGGTGTTATATGATGTGACACACTCCAACTAAATGTTAAGCTTAATGTTTTTACCTTTCTTTAAAAGTCAATGAAAGAAAGTAGATGAATTGTACTAGAGTATGCTGATGATGGGAAGATAGTAAGTAGAAGCTTTCTGTTTTGATGCTTAAAAGTTTTTCTTAGGATATTTGTGAAAAAACTGTTTTATTCATAGTTGAGCAAAAGCTAAATTTAATTTAAACTGAGTATTATAATTTAAATTAAATTTAAACTTAATTAGCAAAAGCTAATTTAATAGAGAAAAACTAAATTTTAATTTCAATCTGATCATTTTTAGAATTAAATTTGATACATTTTAGTAACAAATTCTACCACATAAAAATTAAACAATAAGCCTCTCAAATCCACAATATGTATGAATAAAATTCATGAATGAGAAAGTTAACTGAAGATTCCTGGTCTGTATTTTTAGAAAAAAAAAAAGCTGAGAGGAAAAAAATTTAGAGAGTAAACTGAATGTTGTTACTCTTGCTAGTAATCTTGTATTTATATCTCACTTGAATATCTTTTAAAATATTTTATACCTATTTATTTTTTTAAAGATTTTATTTATTTATCTGAGAGGGAGAGAGGGAGAGATCACAGTTGGCAAGGAGTGGTAGAAGAAGAAGCAGTCTCCCCTCTGAGCAGGGAGCCTGACTTAGGGCTCAATCCTAGGACCCTGGGATCATGACCTGAGCCAAAGGCAGAGGCTTAACTGACTGAGCCACCCAGGCTCCCAGAAATACTTTGTACTTAGAGATAGGGCAGAAAGTTTTAGTATTATCATGGATATATTCCCTATTTCAGATATGTATTTCCCTGAGTGACTCTTTACTTGCATTTCTTCCTTAACAGAATTGTTGACATTTGATAAATAAATGGTCAAGTATGTTCAACATTCTCCAAATGTTACTCTTTTGTAGATATAAGACAAAAAAAAAATTAGTGTATTATTAAATGTGGTCATTTTCCATTTCATTATATTGAAGTAAAGGGATTTCCTAAAACAAACTAATCCAGAATATTAGAAAAAAAATGTGTTTTTGTACATCAAATTTTATTCTGCTACCTAATTATTTTAAAGTAAGGGAGAACATTAAAGAATTTTCAACAAATACATTTTTATATGAAATAGCCTATGAGACATAATTCTGCTGACTCTGACTTCAGTTTTCACTGGACAAGAAGTATTTTCAAGGTATAAATTTTAGTTTCTGAGTATGCTGGTGGCCAGTATTTTTATTAGAGAACTTGAAGTAAAAATTGATCTTGTTTCTTTTCTCCCTACTAATTAATTACTTCATTGGCTCAAGTAGTTCACTCTCATTTTCATATTGAACTGACCTAAGGATCTAGATTTAAGCACTTTTTCTTTCTTTCTTTCTTTTTTTTTTTTGCATTCTGTTAAGAGTGAGAGGAAAGGTAGATAATTTTCTTCCACAGATTATTTTTGCTTGTTCTAGAATTTCATATAAATCAAATCACACAATAAGCACATTTAACTTTTTAACAGAAATTGATAGGTTCTCAATTTTAAGCAGCATTTATAGACTCCTGTAAAGGCTGGTAATATAATTAAGAATTCATTTGAGCACATTTTTAAGTGTTTAGAAGGGCCTTTAAATGAAAGAAACAGTGTATTCTGAAGTTTATCAAGATTGAGTTTTAATATAGACTATGTATGGCAAAGCAAGTTTTAACTTTCTTTTTTCTTTTTTTTTTTTTTTTAAGATTTCATTTATTTATTTGAGAGAGAGAGAGCAGAAGGTCAGAGGTAGAAGCAGACTCCCCATGGAGCTGGGAGCCCGATGCGGGACTCAATCCTGGGGCTCCAGGATCATGACCTGAGCTGAAGGCAGTTGCCTAACCAACTGAGCCACCCAGGCGCCCAAGTTTCAACTTTCTTTGTAGGATTTTACTGGAGCTCTGTGTTAAGATTCTGAGACTAGATAAGGTATACAGAAGTGATGCCATTTAGTGATGTATGCCATTGTCCCAGAAGATAAGGAAATAGTGGTACAAGAACCACGTATTGGCTGTTACTGAGAAATAGTTGGCAACTAATATGTGTTTTCTGACTGTAAAGCTGCAGCTTTTGTATAGTTAGGGTCCTCTGTTTTCTAGAACTCAGCCTACCAAGTGCATGCCAGTAATCACATATTGAATATTATGTAGAAATTAGAGGAGATAATACCTTGATTCCAATCACTGTGTGTGTGTGTACTACTTGATAGAGGTAAGCATTTGATTGTTGTGTATTTATGAGCAGGGGAGTAGGTGAGGGTTGAAATACAGGGAAAGGAAAGTGTAAGGGATGGGATCACCTGGGTGGCTCAGTTGGTTAAGTGCTGGACTCTTAATTTTGGCTCAGGTCATAATCTCAGGGTTGTGAGATCAATCTCCATCAGGCTCCTCGTTTAGCAAGGAGTCTGCTTGAGATTCTTTCCCTCTCCCCCTCCCCCTGCTCACATGTGCTCTCTCTCTCTCTCTCAAATAAAATCTTAAAAAAAAAAAAAAAGGCATCCTTATCTATTTGTTTCATCCATACTTGTGTTTCTTTGCAACCTTTCCCTATGAAATTTATGAATAGTTCCTTGTCTGATATCCCGGAGCAGAATGTAAAAATCGTAATTAATGTAAAAAAAATCCTTAAGTAATGGGCACCTGGGTGGGTCAGTTGGTTGAGCAACTGCCTTTGGCTCAGGTCATGATCGTGGAGTCCCAAGATCAAGTCCTGCATCAGGCTCCCTGCTAAGTGGGGAGTCTTCTTCTCCCTCTGACCCTTTTCCCTCTGTCATTCTCTCTCTCTCTCCTCTCACTCTCTCAATCTCTCTCTCTCAAATAAATAAGTAAATAAATAAAATCTTAAAAAAAAAAAACCCAAGTAATATTTTGAAGCACTAGACCTGTATTTCTGTGAATTACTGGAACATTATTTTATGTTAACATCCAAGTAAAACATCAGAATTTGACGTGTCAAAAGGAAAGGCTAAGGTATGTACTATTTATTGATTTTCCTGTCCAGTGGCCTTTTGGAGGGAAATTAAGTAAAGGACTTAAGTTTTTAAAAATATAATAGCTCTTTCTTTTGCTTGCCAAGTAGGAGTAAATACCTCTTTAGGTGAATTTCAATCTATGATAATTTCAGTCTCCATAAATGCTATTCTAACACTGTTGTTTTAAATGGTACTTCTTTGAAAGAATAATAATGAATTCACTTATACTTTCTCATTTGTTGTATTTTATTTTGTTCAGCAAGTGTGCATGAGTATTCTACACATATGCTGTTCCAAGTGTTACAGTCATTAAGATATGGAATGAGAGGGATCCAGGATTGTTAAATCCCAGCTCAGAACTTCATGATATATATAAATATCACATATAATATATATTTCTATATTTAATATATATATATGTAATATATATAAATATAATTTGCAAAGTTAGGGATATATATATATACGTGCACTTTTTTGAGGTTTTATTTAATCACTACACCAAGGTGGGGCTTGAGCTCACAACCCCAAGATCAAGAGTCCCTTGCTCCACCACTTAACCATCCATGTGCCTCTCTATATTTTTAACTAGCATATTTGTCTTCCTCTGCATGTAAGATCTTGATCCCAGTTGGGCTGGAGGCAGAGTGAGGCACACCCAGGATCCCACAGTGGGCACTCAGGCACTGAGGCTTGCTTTACCCAGCTTGTTCTTGCCAGGGCTGCACACTGGTGCAGAGATCTCATGGGGCCCACCCCTTTTCGCCCCATCCCCCACTCTTTATAGCTGAGGGTGCACACAGCCAGGCTGTGTCCACCTCTGGGGCAGGCCTTTGGGCTATTATTTGAGTACCTATCCAAATGGTATGAAGATTAACTCATAAACACTTCACTAATATTTTATTACTATTTTTCACAATTAAAATACTGGAAAAGAATACTTAATAAAGGATATTAAGGAAGAAAATGTGAATAGGAAGGTAAGCCAGAATTGTTAGAGTGTTTCTGTTGAGTTTCAGTCTGAATGCATAAATGTGATTCTGAATGTATATTATTTTGTAGAATTTATTTTTTTCTAATAATATTCTCATCTTTAGTTATTGAAAATTCAACTTTATTATTTTTCTAATTATAAATGTAGCTTATGCTAATCATAAAAAAGCAAGTAATGTAGATACCTATAAAGTATATAATAAATACACAAAGTAGAAACCAAAATTACCCTGCAGTAGAATCCTAGGAAATAATCAGTTTGTTTTTTAACTTACAGACCTTTCCCTATGCATACACATATAAAAAAATTTTTTTGAAGTACAGTAGATACACAGTATTAGTTTCTTCTTTTTTTTTTTTTTTAAAGATTTTATTTATTTATTTGACAGACAGAGATCACAAGTAGGCAGAGAGGCAGGCAGAGAGAGAGGAGGAAGCAGGCTTCTGCCAAGCAGAGAGCCCAATGTGGGGCTCAGTCCCAGGACCCTGGGATCATGACCTGAGCCGAAGGCGGAGGCTTTAACCCACTGAGCCACCCAGGGGCCCCACAGTATTAGTTTCAACATACAACATAGTAATGTTCAACATTTAAATACATTAGGAAATGATTACTACACTAAACATAGGTATCATCTGTCATCATACAGAGTTATTAAAATATTATTAACTGTATTCTATATACTATATATTGTATTCACATGTCTTATTTTATAACTGGAAGTTTGTGACTTTTTTCACTTAGTGTACTAGTATACTGTCTTAGGTCCATCCATGTTGTTGCAAATGGCAAGATTTTATTCTTTTTGTAGCTGAGTACTATTCCGTTGTATGTATACCATATCTTCTTTTATGTGTTCATCTATCAAAATGTTACTTTGTAGAGCATAAATCTGACCCCTAAAACTTTACAATGCAACTCAATTTATAATCTCAATTTACTGAAATACATCATTGTTTTCAAGAGTTCATTCTGTCCTTCAAGAGTTTCTTTTTAGGGGCGCCTGGGTGGCTCAGTGGGTTAAGCCTCTGCCTTCGGCTTGGGTCATGATCTCAGGGTCCTGGCGTCGAGCCCCACATCAGGCTCTCTGCTGAACGGGGAGTCTGCTTCCCTCTCTCTCTCTGCCTGCCTCTCTGCCTACTTGTGATCTCTCTTTAAAAAAAAAAAGTTTCTTTTTATAGAATGATGGCAGTTAAATTATTCCAACTTGTATTTTATTTACAAAAAATTAAAGAACAGAATAAGTCCTATCCCCAAAATTCAGTTCAGAAATCTTTCTCCTGAATTACTTATATTAGCCATATCTGAGTTTAAGGACTTTTAAGTAGTTCACTATCAACAGTGGACTTTTTCTTTTTTGAAGTGAAAAAATGAAGCTCTGCTATTTTGACTTTCCTTCTTTGTAGCTAAAAATAAGGCCCTACTATTATTTTAATTTCTCTTATTTTATCCCCGATCCTTGCCCTCTGGATTTCTTGAACTGTTCTCTTGGAGACTGCCCTAGAATTGTTTTTTTCCAGAGACTTGTAAGAAGCAGCTCATTAAAAGTTCTTATCTTTTAGAAATATATTTTGAAATATTTAGGGATAAAAAGATATACTGGGGATGTTTAAAAAAATAATTGAGGGTGGTGAGAAAATGAGTGGGAATGGATAAAACAGAATTGGTAAAGAATTAATCATTGTTGGGGCGCCTGGGTAGCTCAGTGGGTTAAGCCTCTGCCTTCGGCTCAGGTCATGATCTCAGAGTCCTGGGATCGAGCCCTGCATGGGGCTCTCTGCTCAGCAGGGAGTCTGCTTCCCCCTTCTCTCTCTGCCTGCCTCTCTGCACACTTGTGATCTCTCTCTCTCTCTCTCTGTCAAATGAATAAATAAAATATTTAAAAAAAAGAATCATTGTTGAAGCTGGGTAATAATGGAATAGGTGGTTTCATTTTATTTTTCTCTCTACTTTTGTATATATTTGAAAATTTCCATAGGTTAAAAAATGAAAACAGGACCCTAATGGAGGTTTAAGTTGGGCAGTATATAATGCAAATTTGAATTCCACTCTAAAAATAAAATATATTGTGTGATAGTGAACAAGATAATTTTGTGATGTACAAATATAAATTTTAAGTAGACTTTTATTATGCTGATGTAAAGGTATATTTACAGTTAAGTGAGCACAGTCACTTCTACTGTTACAGCTGAAAGCTTGTTCTTTTCTAAAGCAGGTTTAGGTGGATGACTGCATTAATAGTTCTCATTGTTTCAGGTAGTCCAGCAGCCTTCAGGAGGTGTTGCAAAACAAGTGACCACACTTTCCCATTCCTCAGCATTGACGATTCAGAAATCTGGACCGAAGAAGATGCCAGTGAGCACCGCAATACCTACCAGCCAGTTTCCTCCAGGTAGACCCCAATCCATCCCTGCTTCATCACACTGGGTTTGGAATATGATGGGATTTTGTATTCTCTTTTTTTTTTTATTGTTATATTAAGAGAAGATAGTCTTTTAAATAAGATCTAGGAGGGAGGGCTGAAAAATAAACATTTAGTACATTCTTTATACATACATAGCCCAGTTTTTAGGTATATGTGTTGCTTTAGAATAAAAGAAGCAGCTGCTCATGGTATTTTGGAATTAGAATAACCTGTTTGTAAGTAAAGCACTTTTTAACATAAAAATTGCTGTAACTTTATTTCTTTTTAGACTGTAATTTTTCTAAGTTTGAAATCATTCTTACACGTAAAGGTTAGAGATTTCATCTATTTTTTAAATCTACAAATATAAATGATATATTATTAACATTTATCACCTGTCACTTTTTCTGCATGTTTTTATAATGCTGGTAATTCTGTAGACTGTTTGAAGACTATATAAAAAGAAATGGAGAGGTCTTGATTTTATAAGATGATTGCTTGTTCAGGGAATATATTCATTGTCATTTTTGAATTTAAACATAGTTCTAGGACAGCTTGAAATTTTCTTTGATTATTTTGTGTATACTAAAAGCTGTTATTCTGCATTTTTCCTAACATGGCATGATTTTTTAAAAAATTCATTTTTCTTTCTTCCTTTGTTTGTATAGCTTCCATTCTAAAGCAAATTACCCTGCCAGGAAATAAGATTCTGTCACTCCAAGCATCTCCTGTCCAGAACAATAAAGTAAAAGAAAATGGAACCACATCCTTCAGGTAAAGAAAATAAATAGTTAAAATTTGGTCTGGTTAAAGGAAATAGTTAAAATTTAATCTGGTTAAAAAAAGATGAAAGAATAATACTTATGAAGTAAATATATTGATGACTTAAAAAGCTGACAATACTTTATTGAGTATAATTTATAAACAAGTGCACAAAAATATATATTTCAGTGAATTTTGATAAGCATATATCCCTCTATAATCAAGATACTGAATATATCCTTCACCTTCATGCTCCTTTCAAATCAATTACCTCTGACGCCTCCCTCCAGCAGCTGCTATTCTTACATCCGTCTCTATAGATCAATTTTGTCTATTCTTAAACTTCACATAAATGAAAAATTACATTAACCTTTTTGCATCTTTTTTTCACTCTGCATGTTTTTGAGATTCATTCATATCATTTTGAATATTAGAAGAGTGTTCTTTTATATTGGTGAGAAGTAATCTTTGTATAAATGTAAATCTCTTTATCCTTTTTCCTGTTGATTGACATTGGGTCGTTTCTGCTTTTTGACGGTAATATGTAAAGCTGCTATAAACATTTATATACAGATTTTTATGTGAACATAGTTTTTCATTTCTCTGTAGTAAATATCTAGGAATATGACTGTTGGATCACTAGGAATGTGTTTAACTATTTAAGAAACTACCAGACTGTTTACCAAAGGAACTACAGTTTTGCATTTTTACCAGCAATGATAAGAGTTCATTTGCTCTTCAACTTTGTCAGCTCTTGGTATTGTCAGTTCTTTTGATTTTTACCATTCTAATAAGTATATTGTGGTTATTTTTGTGATTTTAATTTGCATTTTCCTAATGATTAAAGACGTTGAGCATCTGTTCTTATATTTATTTGCTATCCATATACCTTCTTCGATGAAGTGTGTGTTCAAATTTTTTGCCCAGTTTTTCTTACTGAGTTATTTGTTTTCATATGGTTGAGTTTTTAGCATTTTTATGTATCCAAGATCCATGTCTTTTGCCATGGAGTGATTTGGGAAAAATTTCTTTGTAGCGTGTTATATCATTGTCTCACCAGTGTCTTTCACAGAGCGAACATTTAATTTTGCTAAAGTTCAGTTCATTGTTTTTCTTTGTAAATTATGCTTTTCATGTTTTATCCAAGAAATGTTTGTGCAACTCTAGCTTACAAAGATTATCTCCTGTGCTTTATTCTAGAAGCATTACAGTTTTAAGTTTGTCCTTCTTGTATTGATATTCTTTAATTTCTGCCTATTACCTATACAAAAATCCACTTTCTTCTTCCTCAGCCTTTTCCCAGTTTTAGTTGTGTCATTTCTTTGTCACAGTATAAAAACATTTGTACTTTAGTCTTTATTCCTCATCTCCACCAGTTTTTAGTTATTGGTCTACTTTTTATTTTTTTTTAAAAGATTTTATTTATTTATTTGACACAGAGATCATGAGTAGGCAGAGAGGCAGGCAGAGAGAGAGAGAGAGAGGGAGAAGCAGGCTCCCTGCTGAGCAGAGAGCCAAATGTGGGGCTGGACCCTAGGACCCTGAGATCTTGACCTGAGCCGAAGGCAGAGGCTTTAACCGACTTAGCCACCCAAGCGCCCCTGTACGTCTACTTTTATATTAAAATGATCATCTTCAGTCCTTTCTCTGAATTTTTCTTAGTTATCTCTTGGTTGGATGAAGTTCATCTACTCAAGAAAGGCTCTTTTGGTATAGAATATTCTAAATTCTTGTATGTTAAAAACTGTTTCAGTGTCCTCCATACTTGAAGGACAGCTGGCTGGATTTGAAATTAACATTTTGTATTGCATTTTAAAAATGCTTCTCTACTATTGTCTTGATATTTATGTTTATTTATTTAGGCCTTGAGACTTTATTTATCTTTGAAATCTAATATTTTTATATTAGGATGTACAGTGAGACATTGACCATTCTGACTTCACTTTCCCAGGTTACCAATTGGCCCTTTTAATATGTGGATTCTGGTCTCTTAAAATGTCTGTGAAGTTTTCTTGGATTATGATTTGAAATATTAGTTCTAGTCCATTGTTTTATGTTTTACTCTCCATGGAATGCAGTAGTATGGATTTTATTCTTTTTACCTTCCTTACTTCCCATTATTTTGCTTCTGATCTTGTTTTATTTCTTTTATCTCCTTTTCATTTTCTTCATTGTTTTTACACCTTTCTTCAATGTGTCTTAATAGGGTTTTGGTTGCATCTATTGGCCTATGAAAAACCTCTTTGATTCTCTTGTCTGCAGCACTATATCAGTTTTTCCTTTCCCCATTTTCGTTCCCCACCCCTAAGTTTACACATGTAAGTCTGTGTGGTTTAATTAAATGTAGCTCATACTATGATCTACTAGGATATCTTTTTATTATTTTCTGATTTGGGATGTACTTAGTCTGTCTTCTGATAGCATATTTCATCCTTATGCCTGCCACTGCCACCAATTCTCTGGCCTCTTTACAGCAGTTTTTCTTAGTCTGATTTTTCCACAGGCCTTAAGTCAGATGATGTAGGAGCATATAGGTGGGTCAGGGAGTGAGTGTGTGGGGAACTGATTGCCAGAGGACAAGAGAGGTTTCAGTGGGATCTGTTTTCCTTTTTTTTTTTTTCCCCATTTATACTTATTTTGAAGTTTGGATATTCTTTGAGTTATGCTGACATTGTGGTTTTCCTTATTCTGTGTTGTTTTGGGAGGAAGTGTTAGAAGATGGACATCTAGGAGGACGTCATTGTTTTCTAATGCAGTGTGTTTAGTCTGTGTCAGTCAAGATACATAGACTATTTTCAACACCCCAAAAGCTTCCTGGTGCTCTTTCCTAGCCAGTCACCTTGTTACACTCCAGCCAGCCACTGACTAGTTTCCTGTCATTGTAGTTTAGATTTGTATTTTTTATTTTAAGACATTTATTTTTTTTTTAAAGATTTTATTTATTTATTTGTCAGAGAGAGAGAGAGAGAGAGAGAGCGAGCACAGGCAGACAGAGTGGCAGGCAGAGGCAGAGGGAGAAGCAGGCTCCCCACAGAACAAGGAGCCCGATGTGGGACTCGATCCCAGGATGCTGGGATCATGACCTGAGCCGAAGGCAGCGGCTTAACCAACTGAGCCACCCAGGCGTCCCTTA
Source organism: Enhydra lutris kenyoni (assembly GCF_002288905.1). Lineage (NCBI taxonomy): Eukaryota > Metazoa > Chordata > Mammalia > Carnivora > Mustelidae > Enhydra > Enhydra lutris. Next base: position 21,494,327 of record NW_019154092.1, read on the forward strand.
AGACATTTATTTTAAAGAAAGAGAGGGAGGGAGAGTGAGCTTGAGGGTAGTGGCAGAGGGAAAGAATCTCAAGCAGGCTCCCTGCTGAGTGGGGAGCCCAACATGGGGTTCAGTCCCGGGACCCCAAGATCATGATATGAGCCAAAACCAAGAGATGGATGCTTAACTGACTGAGTCACCCAGGGGCTCATAGATTTATCTTTTTTATTTTTATTATTTTTTAAAAAATATTGTTATTTTAGAGAAGGAGAGTGTACACATAAGCAGGGGGAGGGGCAGAAAGAGGGGGAGAAGCAGACCCCCTGCAGAGCAAGGAGCCCCATGCAGCCTTGATCCCAGGACACTGGGATCATGACCTGAGCAGAAAGCAGAAGCTTAATTGACTTAATTGACTAGGTGCCCCAGATTTGTCTTTTTTAAATGGTTGCCTTTTTAAAAGTTGTATGTTGATTTTGTAATTATTAATCAAGTTAACTCTGCCATTACCAGAAATCATAAGTTCCATTTCTTTTTTAAAATATTATTGTTATTTGATGGCGGTATCTTTTTTTCTGGGCGGGGAGTCTCGGGTAGCAGCAGCGGGGGGAGAGAAAATCTTTAGCAGGCTCCACACCCCAGCACAGAGCCAAGGCAAGGGAGGGCTTGATCTCACAACCTTGAGATCATGACATGAGCCAAAATCCAGAGTCTCAGGAGTGGATGCTTAACCAGCTGAGCTGGTAGCAGTATTTTATCTTCTGTGTTCTTACAATTAATCATGCTTATTTTAAAGTCCATGCCTAATATTGCTAATATCCATGTTAACTGTAAGTCTTTCTTTTACCTGGCTTTTTTGTCCTGTTTCTTGGTCTCCACCTAGTAATTTTTTTTGAGTCAGTGTCAGATATGTTTAAAAAATAATTATAGGAGTTTTGGATTAGTTACCTCCAGAAAGAGAATTTACCCAATTTTCTGTTTGGCAGTAGTGGAGCAGATTGCCTCAATATAGTCAGTAATTGAGCTGGTTCAAAAGCTAGGTTGTAATCTTTCCAAGATTCTGTGTCCCTTTGGTTCTCCTAGCTCCAGGATGTAGTCCCTTAAGAGTTTCAACTAAGAGTTAGGGTGCTTTTCTCTTTGTTGGACTCTGAACCCCAATTTTTATTTCCTCCATACTTCAAGAGTGCTTAAAATTCACCATGCTTTTGTTGTTGTTGTAAACTGTCTTAATTCTTAATTTTTCCATTTTTAAAAAAAATTTTGGAAAATATACATAAAAAGAAAATTTACCATCTTAACCATTTTTAAGTGGCAGTAAGTACATTCATGTTGTTATACAACCATCATCACTATCTCCAGAACTCTTTTCATCTTATAAAATGAAACCACCTTTTAAACAATTAGTCCTCATTCTTCCCTTCCCCCCACCAGCCCCTGGCAACCAACATTCTACTTTTCTGTCTTTGTGATTTTGACTGCAACAGTCTCATGTAAATGGAATTACACAGTATTTGTCTTTTTGTGACTGGCTTATTCCACTTAGAATAATGTCCTCAAGGATTCATCCATGTTGTAGCATAAGTCAGAATTTCCTTTGAATTACATTCTGTTGTTTATCCACTCATCTGTCAGTGGACAGTTGAGTGTCTTTCACATTTTAACTATTGTGAATGATGCTACTGTGAACACGGACATACAAATCTTGAAGTCTGTTTTCAATTCTTTTGGTTATATATCCAGAAATGGAGTTATGGGATCATATGGTATTTATTTTTAATTTTTTGAGGATCTCTTATACTGTTTTCCACAGCAGTTGTACCATTTTACATTCCCATCAACAGTGCACAGGAGTTCAGATTTCTCCACATTCTTGCCAACAATTGTTATTTTCTGGTTTTGTTTTCTTTGGTAATAGTCTTCATAATAGATGTAAGGTGGTATTTCTTTGTGGTTTTGATTTGCATTTCCCTAATGATTAGTGATGTTGAGCATCTTTTCTTGTGCTTATTGGCCATTTGATTTTTTTGTTTTTTTTTTGTTTTTTTAATATTTTATTTATTTATTTGACAGACAGAGATCACAAGTAGGCAGAAAGGCAGGCAGAGATAGAGGAGGAAGCAGGCTCTCCACTGAGCAGAGAGCCCGATGCGGGGCATGATCCCAGGACCCTGGGATCATGACCTAAGCCGAAGGCAGAGGCTTAACCCACTGAGCCACCCAGGCGCCCCCTTATTGGCCATTTGTATATCTTCTTTGGATAACTTTCTAGTACTTGGCCCAAAATCAGATTTTTTTGTTATTGAGTTTTATATTCTGTATATTTCTCCCTTATTGGATGTATGATTTGTAAATATTTTTCTCTGTGGATTGCCTTTTTACTCTAAAGTTAATGTCTTTTGAAGCACAAAATTTGTGAAATCCAGTTTGTTTAATATTCTTTTGTTGCTTGTGCCTTTGGTGTTATATCCAAGAAATTATTGCCAAATCCAATGTCGTAAAGCTTTTGTCCTGTTTTCTTCTAAGAGTTTTATAGTTTTTGGTCCTATATTTTTTTATCCTTTCTGGTTATTCATCCTTTTTCAGTTAATTTTTGTATATGGAATTAGGTAAAGGTCCAGCATCACGCGTTTTTATGTAGCTATCCAGTTTCTTCATCTCTATAGTATTGCTAAAAATAGTATCCTTACCCACTGAAAAGTCTTGGCACCCTTGTCAAAAATCATTTGACCATATATGTAAGGGTTTATTTATGTATTCTCTGTTCCGTTTCATTTGGTTATTTGTCAGTCTTTATGTTAGTACCACACTATCTTGATTTCTATAGCATAGTAGTAAATTTTGACATCAGGAAGTGGGTCTTCCATCTTTGTTCCTTTTCAAGATTGTTTGTCTATTCAGGGTTTGTTGAGTTCCATATGAATTGTAAGTTGGGTTTCTCTCTTTTTTTTTTTTAATATATATATATATTTTTTAAGATTTTATTTATTTATTTGACAGAGAGAGAGATCACAAGTAGGCAGAGAGTCAGGCAGAGAGAGAGGGGGAAGCAGGCTTTCAGCAGGGATGCTGAGGCAGATGCAGCGCTGGATCCCAGGACCCCGAGATCACGACCCGAGCCAAAAGCAGAGGCTTAATCCACTGCGCCTAAGTTGGGTTTTTCTATTTCTGCAAAAAATGTCACTGGGATTTGATAGAGAATTGCATTACATCTGTAGATTATTCTGGGTAACATGTCATCTTAGTAATATTAAACCTTGCAGTCCATGAATATGGGGCGTTTCTATTCATTTATGTCTTTAATTTTTTTCAACGTTTTATAGTTTTCATTGTGCAAGGCTTTTGGCTTCTTGGTTAACTTCATTACTATTTATTTTTGTTGATGCTATTGTAAATGTAATTCCTTATTTCCTTCACAAATTGTCCATTGTTAATGTATAGAAATGTAACTGATTTAAAAAAAAATTTTTTTTTTAAAGATTTTATTTATTCGACAGAGAGAGACACAGCAAGAGAGGCAACACAAGCAGGGGGAGTTGGCAGGCAGAGGGAGAGGGAGAAGAGGCTTCCTGGTTGAGCAGGGAGCCTAATGTGGGGCTTGATCCCAGAACCCTGGGATCATGACCTGAGCCAAAGGCAGATGCTTAATGACTAAGCCACCCAGGTGCTCCCTGTAACTGATTTTTTAGTGTGTTGACTTTGTATCCTGCTACTTTGTTCAATGCATTTATTCTAACTTTTTGTGAAATCTTTAGGGTTTTCTAACACATGGGATCATGTTGTCTGTGGGAATGGAGATAATTTTACTTCTTCCTTTCCAATTTGGTTTCTCTTACTTCTTTTCTTGTGTAATTGCTTGGACTAGATCTTCCACTACCAGGTTGAATAGAAGAGGCCAAAGTTAACATCTTTATCTTGTTCTTGATCTTAGAGGAAAAGTTTTCAGTCTTTCATTATTGAATATGGTTTTCACTGTGTGTTTTTCATACATTTTTTTATTTTTATTTTTTTTATTTTTATTTTTTTTAAAGATTTTATTTATTTATTTGACAGACAGAGATCACAAGTAGGCAGAGAGGCAGGCAGAGAGAGAGAGAGGAAGCAGGCTCCCTGCCGAGCAGAGAGCCCGACGCGGGGCTCGATCCCAGGACTCCGAGACCATGACCCGAGCCGAAGGCAGAGGCCCCAACCCACTGAGCCACCCAGGCGCCCCTCATACATTTTTTTAAAAAGAGTTTATGTATTTATTTGACAGAGATCACAGGTAGGCAAAGAGGCAGGCAGAGAGAGAGCGGGGGAAGCGGGCTCTCCGCTAAGCAGAGAGCCTGATTCGGGGCTTGATCCCAGGCCCCTGGGATCATGACCTGAGCCGAAGGCAGAGGCTTAACCCACTGAGCCACCCAGGTGCCCCTGTTTTTTTTTTTTTTTTTTAGATTTTATTTATTTATTTGACAGACAGAGATCACAAGCAGGCAGAGAGGCAGGCAGAGAGGCAGGCAGAGAGACAGGAGGAAGCAGGCTCCCTGCTGAGCAGAGAGCCCGATGCGGGACTCGATCCCAGGACTCCGAGATCATGACCTGAGCCGAAGGCAGCGGCTTAACCCACTGAGCCACCCAGGCGCCCCCAGGCGCCCCTGTTTTTTGAGCATCTTTAAAACAGTTATTTTGAAGTCTTTGTCTAGTACGTCTATCTTGGGGTCTTTTTCAGGGATATTTCCTATGAATTATTTTTTCCTTTTAATTGGTCATACTTTCCTATTTCTTTGTATTCTCACAATTTCTGTTGAAATTGGACATTTGAATCTAATAATGTAGTGTCCCTGGAAATTACCTTCTTCCCATTCCCTAGGGCTTGTTGCCTTTTGTTTTTTGTTTGTGTGTGTGTTTTGTTTTTGTTGTAGGATCAACTGGTGGCTCAGTGGGTTAAGCCGCTGCCTTCGGCTCGGGTCATGATCTCAGGGTTCTGGGATCGAGTCCCGCACCGGGCTCTCTTCTTGGCGGGGAGCCTGCTTCCCTCCCTCTCTCTGCCTGCCTCTCTGTCTACTTGTGATCTCTCTCTGTCAAATAAATAAATAAAATCTTTAAAAAAAAAAAAAGGTATAAACTTTAAATTTTAGGTTGTTTTAGCTTTTGACTTTTCCCTGGGCATGTCTGTTGACTTTATTTCCCCTATGTATGCAGTTGCCTTTGAATGTCCTAATCTTTTATATCTGGCTTTCAAAAGAAGAAAATGAGATTATGGGGGAAAATGGGACTGGCCCTTTAAATGCCTTAGAAGTCACTTTGGCTAGAGGATGAGGGCTTTGCAGAGGGAGGAGTAGCAGCAACAATGGCCACCCACCTCATAGTCTGTACCTCTGAGATCAGAAGAAACAATCTGTGATCTGAGCTCATATTCCTGATACTTGGAGGACAGTTTCTCCTCCACGCCCCCGCCCTACCCTAGTTGCCACAAGCTGTGTGCAGACTGCTCTAATACATGTGCATTGCTGTTTGCACCAGGGCTGGAGCCTGGGGGATGGGTAGCCCTCGCCAAGTAACAGCTGAAATTGACCAAAACCCCAATTTCTTACAAACCTTCCCCTGGAAGTTGGAAGCCTTCAAAAGATTCAAAAGTTCCAAAGTAGTTATACCAGACAGATTCCTGATGCTCTTCTGCCATCTCCCAGAATCCTCCTCAGAGCACTCTTCATAAGCTTTTTGCAGAGCCTCAGTGTTCAGTGCTTTGAATGAAAAATCATCACACAATGTCAAGTCTGCTTCTTTGTTCCTCAGTTCTTTTATAGGATCATGGCCTTCACCCTGAATATTGGCAGCCTCAGAAACCTTGAACTCTAACTTTCTGTCTCTCCATCATCATGATATTGCCTAATGGTCTTTTGGCTTTTCTACTTCTTAGTGGCTACCCTCTCCATGGCTTTTTTTTTTTTTTCCTTTTTTTGTTTTTTAAGATTTTATTTACTTATTTATTTTCCAGAGAGAGAGAGAGAGCGCACGAGAACGAGCGCACACAAGCAGGGGGAGCAGCAGGCAGAGGGAGAAGCAAGCTCCTTGCTGAGCTAGGAGCCCAGTGTGGGACTTGATCCCAGGACTCTGGGATCATGACCTGAGCCAAAGGCAGACCCTTAACCAACTGAACCACCCAGGTGTCCCCTCTTCATGGCTTCTTAGTGTCTTCTTCCACAGGAATTTGCACATGCCCAAAGGAAAACAACATAGAGAAAATTGGGTTTCTATTGGTGAGTTTCTTTTATCTTGGGACTGTGGCTCCTCAAAACCTGGTTTCCTTGGCATGTCTCTGCCTTCAAACAGACAAAAAAAATGTCCTGGCTTTGTTAGTTTTTCTTAATCAACAATTGTCTATTATAAGTGACAGTTTATCACTAAGTAGAAATCCTAGTGTAATTCTTTATACTTTTCTGTAATGCCAGTATTTATTGGAGTTAGTGTTTTCAGTACATTTATGGTGTATTTTGATGAACAGAAGTTCTTCATTTCAAAGTAGTTGTATTTTTTTAAAAAGTAGTTGCATTTAGCAGTTTCTTTTATGAATTGCTTATATGAATATGCTCCTTGATATCATAAAGATAGCCTCCTTTACAGTGTTCTAAAAACTTTGAAATTTTACTTCTTATATTTAAATCTCGGTCAACAGGGTTCAATTTTGGTTTTGTTTTTTCTTATAATATATGATAGAGATCCTAATTCATTCTTTCCTATATGCATAATCATTTGTTCCAGCAGCATTAATGAAGACTCTCTGTCTTTCCTCAGTGATCTATAGCATCTCCTACGTCAAATCTAGAGTCTTTTCTAGGCTGTCTATTATTTTTAGTTAATCTTTTCCATCCCTATTTTGTCTTATTGGTTAATTTGTTCATTTCCAATAGCTTGTTTCTCAGTTTACTATAGCTTCATAATAAATTTTGAATCTGTTAAGGCATCTCCTTTACCTCCTCCTTTATTTCTTCTCTGTTTTTAACTTACGTGCCCCACCCTTCCACTGTTGTTGGCTTCTCTTGAGTTTTTGCTGTTACATACAAATTTAAGTATTAGTTTAAATTCCACCAGAAATGTCTGCTGGAATTTGAATTGGCATAACATTGAGTCCATTTTCCTTAAGCTGATTTCTTTATAATTTTGAGCCTGCCTTCTTTAACATCTTTCAATAAAGTGAAATAATTTTATCTACTCAGGTTGTACAGAATTTGTTGTATTTATATGTTGGATTTATTCCTAGGTACCTTTTTATTGCTATTATAAATATTTTTGGTAACTACTTATTCTGTTACTAGGATATAGAAATGCACATTGCTTTTTTCTTTAATCTTATGCTAATTGGCTTATTAGGATCATATTTCTGATAATTTTAGATTACCTTAGGTTATTTATATAGATGATGTTAGGAGTGATAGAATTATGGTAGAATTATAGGTTGACTTTTTTTTTTTTTTTTTTTTTTTTTGGCTTTCAGCACTTTAAAAATATCATTCCATGGTTTTCTGGTATCCATGTATGTATTCATCTTCAAAAGTGAAACGTATAAAGAAAAGTCACCCTGAGAGTTAAACTACAATGAAACAGCAGCACTTTTGAAACCTCAGTGACTTCAAACATTGGATGATCAAATATTCAATGTGAAAAATTATTATGAAATGGTTAGAAATAAAATGCGGAATCACAAAACTGAGCAGGGAACAATTTTCTGTTTAAAAAATGAATACAGTGGGGGTGCCTGCATGGCTCAGTGGGTTAAGCAGCTGCCTTCAGCTCAGGTCATGATCTCAGGGTCCTGGGATCAAGCCCTGCATCAGGCTCTCTGCTCAGTGGGGAGCCTGCTTCCCTCCTCTCTGCCTCTGCCTGCTTGTGATCTCTGTCTCTCTCTCTCTGTCAAATAAATAAATAAAATCTTTTTAAAAAAACGAATACAGTGATTTGAATAAGGGACATTTAGAAGTGAAAAATGTAGGGCACCTGAGTGAGTTGAGCATCAGGCTCTTGATTTTGGTTTAGGTCATGATGTCAGGGTCTTGAGATCAAGCAAGCCCTGCATCAGGTTCCATCCTGGGCATGGACCCTGCTTGGGTTTCTCTCTTTCCCTCTCCTTTTGCCACCCCCCCCCCCCCCTTGTGCCCCCCTGCTCTCCCAAAAAAAAAAAAAAAAAAGGTAAGAAAATACAGTTTCTGAGTTTAAAACCTCATTGGATGGGTAGATCAGATTAAACCTAAGGACCTAAACTGAGTTTGCTTTACTCTAGAGGGGATTTGTGACTTTTTTTCTCATGGGAACCAGGGGTGGTTATTGACTTGGGATCACTTTAGTACCTGTTATAGGGAACCTGACTTAACCCAGCAGTCTCAGATACAATTTCTTCACTTTAACGGAGGTCCAGGCACTAGTGCCAGCCACAGGCATTTGCCCCTAAGGCTGCTAGCTCTACCTTTAGAGTGTGGTTATTGCTTATTTTTACTGACAGCTTTTTTGACAACTTCTGTGTACCCAACACTGGAATGAAAATGTCTTAGGCTGATCTAGTTAGAATGTTGTGTAATTTTTCCTCAGTAAATCTAGTCCACTTACTGCCTAAAGCAAAAATGCCACCACTAGTATTTTCTCTGGGAAATTTCTAGCATATTACTTTTGCTCATTTATCTGTTGAATGCTTATTGCTTTCTAGACATATATAGGAGAGTAATTATTTGTTGTATATGTTATAAATATCTTTTTCCCAATCTTTTAAATAATAACTTTGTTTTTAGAGTCTTTGTTTTAGAAGACTTTAAATCACATATTAGATTTATCGCTCTCATGCTTTATGACTTTTGAATTTCACTGTATTCTAAAAAATCATTCCTCATCCTGAGTCCATAATGATGTGCTTCCATATTTTCTTCCAAGATATCTATACACACACCTCTCACATATGTACATATACCTTTACATCTTCAGTAATTCTTTATTTTATTTTTGTAAATGTCTGTAGCAGAAGTTACCTTTTTCCCAGTTGGAATGCGGGTCTCAACAGTATTTACTGAAGAATTCATTATCCTTTTTCTGATATGCCACCTTTATCTTATAGTAAATTATTATTTATACAATGGTACATTTCTAGAATTTCATTTTAGTGCTGTGTTTTTATTTCTGTGTTAATATTTTTGCACTTTCAATTATTGTACCTTCATTATTTATCTTTATATCTGGCAGAGCAAATCCTCTCTCTAATCCTTTTTTATCAAAAGTGTCTCCACTTTACCTTTGTTGTTCTACTGAACATGAATTTTAGAATGAGCAAGGCAGTTCTATGAAAATTTGGTCTTGAGGTTATGTGATTAGGTTAATTTGGGGGAGAATTAACTTTTTTATGATGTGAACCATCTTGAACCATAGTTGCATTTGTTAGAATTCAGTAATAGAATGTAGATAATAGAAATACTAAAAAAACAATGGCATACACAAGACACAAGATTCTTTGACATTCTGGAAAATTAGAAGAGTAAGCAGATCATTGCAGGAATCACATTCTGTGGTGTAAGGGACCCAGCCTCTTCATTTGCTTTCTTTTTGTTCCTCAGACACATATTCATGTTCTCACTGTACAGTTTTTACTCACTGGACTTTCTGTGCTCCAGTATCATCTTGCTTGGTCCTTCTTATTTTAGTTTAAAAGTTATCTCCCTAATTAGAGAGTCTCTGCTTAGGCAGTCAGCGTAAAGTAGCTTCTTTAGCCCACCTGCTGTCTTGAGGCACTCATATAAAAGTATCCTGTTTTTTGTTTACCATTCCTTGTTATTTCCCACTCCTTTTAAAATCTCTGTGAGGGGCACCTGGGTGGCTCAGTGGGTTAAGCCTCTGCCTTTGGCTCAGGTCATGATCTCAGCATCCTGGAATCGAGCCCTGCATCAGGCTCTCTGCTCAGCGGGGAACCTGCTTCCCCCCTCCATCTGTATACCTCTCTGCCTACTTGTGATATCTCTCTGTCAAATAAATAAATAAAATCTGTAAAATAAATAAATCTCCGTGAGAGTTCACAATAACTTTTGTTTACCATGGTATACCTAATGTTTAAAACAAGGCCTGGTTCATAATAAGCATTCAAATATTTGCTGAAATAATGAATTTTTAAAAAGAGAAATATCTATAATCATAGCTATTTTTAAAGATACCTTTTATTTTTGCACTAAGATACGTTTTTCATTTTGTGTGCTGTATAGTAATTTTGGTCATGTGTTATTTATGCATATCTTTTTTGAAGTGATGGCTTTTTAGCGTAAGTCTAGTTTTTTTTAGATACTTAATATCAATGTCACTTCAGTTGTTGTTAAGTTGAACCTTAAAATAGACCCTTAATGTTGACTCTTTTGTTAAATAAGAGGTAATAGTATATGCCGTTAGATCTTGTCTTAACTGGATGAGGTTTAATAACATAGAGTGTTATTTGCCTATTTTTTTCAAAACTACTTGTTTAACTGAAAAAAAATTTTTTGTTCATAACTTTTTCAACTAAAGAGAATTATATTTTCTATTTGGCTTGTCAATAGTGGGATGAATAAGGGAAGCTATATAGTACTTAAACACCAGAGGGTGCCAGAGATTCATGTTTTATTCTTCATATGTCAGAATCAGAAATGACAAATATTACAGTACTTTTTCATGTTTGTGTAGTTAACCTCATTTAAACTGACTGGCTATTTAATGATAATAAGGAATTGTTGATTTTTTGAAGATATGATAATGCTTAAAGATTAAGGTTTTTTTAAAACATTCTTATAGTTTAGAGAAAAATAAAATATGAATGTATAATGCATATATATTACTTCTATTAGTGACAGTATTTTAACAGCTAGGGTTTAGGGTGATATTTTTTAAATTTTTCCTTAAAACACTCTCTTTGGGGTTCCTGGTGGCCCAGTTGTTTAAGCATCTTTTTTTTTTTTAAAGATTTTATTTATTTATTTGACAGAAATCACAAGTAGGCAGAGAGGCAGACAGAGAGAGAGGAGGAAGCAGGCTCCCTGCTAAGCAGAAAGCCCAATGTGGGGCTCGAACCCAGGACCTGGGATCATGACCTGAGCTGAAGGCAGCGGCTTAACCCACTGAGCCACCCAGGCACCCCAAAGCATCTGTCTTTGACTCAGGTCTTGCAAGCCCCACATCCCCTACTCCTCCTGCTGCCCCTCTCCCTGCTCTCTCCCCCCCCCAATAAATAAATAAAATCTTTCAAAAAATTAAAAAAATAAAACATACTCTTAGAAAATAATATAGGACAAGATTACATGCTATTGTCATAGATGGTATTCTCCATTAACTTTAATATCCTTTATTTTATATTGCAGGAATCACCTTGCTTCATATGTAATTGTTTCATCACGTACTTTTTATTAAAGAGTTTGCTTTTCCTTATATGTACAAGTATATCTATAATATATATTGTTATATAATATATGACATAATATGTATGGTTAATTTTTCCAGAGCTGGAACTTAGAAAACAGCCTCTAGTAACAAAAAAACAAAACAAAACAAAAAACCCAAACAAAAAACCCCTCTCATCTTGGAAAGATAAAGGAGACAGAGAAAAAGAAGCATCAGTGTAAGCTTTGCCTGGATTAGCTCTAAATCTAGGGTAAAAATTCAACAAAACAGTCTTCTTGGAGGAGTTGCCTTATGCTAGATCTTGAATTAAGTTCTTAAACATTCTCACAGGGAAATTATATAAATGAACACTTGAGAGATGCGATTGTGAAATCTTTCAAAGTTTTTAGCGAGATTTTGTTATATATAGTAAAATGCTGTTTAGGAAAAATTATGTTTGTGCTTAGATGCAGAATGAACTGGAAAGAAAAGATATTAGATACTAGAGGTAGACACACCATGAAGCAAAGGTTGAAATTACATGGGAGGAGATAGGGCATATGAGATTATTTATATGTCATAGGCATCTTCAAGAGGGATCAAAGCCAAGAGACAGTGATAATAGTAGAGGATCATAAAAATTTCTTAACAGTGTTAATGATTCAATTGAAAATATATAAATACAGGAAGGGGTGGTAGATACTTTGAAAATAATTTATAAGTAAATGATTGCTAATATAGTATAGATCAACAATTTGAAAACTACCCAAGGAACTTACTGAAATTGTTTTGGTGGCTCATCCAGAATGAAATCTCTGGAGACTGAACCCTGGCAGAAATCTCTATCTTTAAAATCCTCCTAGTATTTCTGATATTCATTATAAGCTTGGGACTATAAATATATGCCAGCAGGTCCCAAAATGTGATTTGCAGAAAACAGTTTTGAAACTCAGACTTTTTCAGGGAGTCTGTGAGATTAAAACTGTTTTAATAATGATGATGATGTTGATATTGTTATTTGCCCTTTTTGTTATATTATTTGATTGATGGTTCAAAAGCCACAGTGGCAAAACTGCTGGCACCTTAACATTAATCAAGGCAGGGGCACCAAACTATGCTAGTAGTCGCCATTTATTCTTTACCCTCAGACACTCACAGTAAATGAAAAGAAAAGAAGCCAAGTGTTTTTTTTTTTTTTTAAATATTTTTAATGAGGCAGCAAACATTATGATTTTTATTGTCTCTCCCTTAAATACACACCTTTTTAATATACTGTGTGACAAAACGGGAAGTTTTCATAAAGCTCTTCTGCATTCCAGAGTCTCATGGTTGTTTCAAGTAAGGACAAGTGCTTGTGCTTATATTTATTTATTTTTTTAAGACTTTATTTATTTTGAGAGAGAGAGAGTCCGCACATGTGCTCATATGGGGTTGGGGGAGCAGAGGAAGAGGGAGAGAAGCAGACCTCCCGTGAAGCACAGGGGGTGGAGAAGTTCGATCCTGCCAACCCCTCCCCCGTCATGACCTGAGCTGAAATCAGGAGTTGGACACTTATCAAGAGTTGGGCACTTAACCAACTGACTGAGCCACCTACGCACTCTGCTTATGTTTCAATTGTGAGCTAAACTAACCACTTTTTTCTTGGAGCACCACTTTTATTTGGAAGAACAAAGAACAACTGAAAAGCAAACTGTGATTATTTAGACTTGGGAATTTGACAGACATTTTTGTGAAAATGAAAAAAGTGAGCCTGTCACTTCAGGGAAAACAACTGACGGTATTCTTTTGCCAGTGATAAAGTTTGAGCTTTTGAAGTAGAAATTAAAAATTTGGAAAACTTGTACCCACTGCCATGAACTTAACATCTTCCCGATACTTAGATTTCCTGATTAGATTGGTGCAGATATTAACATGTGATTTTGGATTATGTATAATGAGCCTAAATTTGGAAGACCTGTATAGCTCAGTGTCCCAGTATTTTTCAGATCACCAACATGTAATGTTATAAAATCATGCATCATTAAAAGATCCATTCAAAGTGAAAAGGATCAATGGATTTTAAAGAGATTAGAAAAATAGAAAACAATGTCACCCTTTTAACTAATTTTTTATTTTTGGTATTGTTGGTTTTTGTTAGAATGTTTTCTATGTTAATGTGTAATGGTTTTATTAATTTTTAATGAATACTGATTTTTAAAGTTTTTATTTTTAAATTTTTATTTAAATTCAATTAATTGACATATGGTGTATTCTCAGTTTCAGAGGGAGAGTTCAGTGATTGATCAGTTGCATGTAACACACAGTGCTCATTACATCACATGCCCTTCTTAATGTCCATCACTCTTCTTAATGTCCATCACTCAGTTACCTCATCTCCCTACCCACTCTCCCCTACAGCAATCCTCAGTTTGTTTCCTATAGTTAAGAGTCTCTTATGGTTTGTCTCCCTCTCAGATTTCATCTTATTTATTTTTCCCTTCCTTCCCCTATGATTCTCTGTTTTGTTTCTTAAATTCTGTATGTGAGTGAAGTCTTAAGATAATTGTCTCCTATTGATTTATTTTGTTTAGTATAATAACCTCTAGTTCCATCCATGTTGTTGCAGATGGTAAGATTTTGGGTTTTATTGATGGCTGAGTAATATTCCACTGTATTAAAAAGATTTTATTTTTAAGTAATCTCTACACCCAACATGGGGTTTGAACTCTGACCCTAAGACCAAGAATCACACACTCTAGTCACATACTGAGCCAGCCAGGCTCATTTTATTTTATTTATTTGTTTTTTTTTTTTAAGATTTTATTTATTTACTTGAGAGAGAGGGAGAAAGAGAGCACAAGCAGAGGGAGTGGCAAAGGGAGCAGGAGCCAGATGCAGGGCTCGATCCCAGGACCCCAGGACCATGACCTGAGCCAAAGGCAGACCGATTAAGCCACCCAGGCACCCCTCATTTTTTATTTCTAATACAGTTCTGGCTTCTAATACAGTTTTCATTCAAAATCATGTAACAGGTATAGTTTTTACCCCCATAGATAAGGGAATTGATGAGTAGAGATGTGAAGAAATTTGTTCAAGGTCATCCTTTTAATAATTGTCAGAGCAGGGGCTAACCTTCATCTCTAACTAGAGAATTGGTGCTTTTAATTTTTACAACTCAGTGTATTTCCAGGTGTGGTCCACAGAGTGTTTGCGTCATAGTCACCTAAGTATGTTTGTTTAAAAAAATAAAAAATTCCAGGTTTTTTGTCTACAGGCTAGACCTACTGAATGCAAATCGTGGGTGCTGTGCAGGTTTGTATTTGGTTGTGAGACATGTATTTTAAATATACTCCCAGGTGTTTTTTTTTTTTTTTTTAAGATTTTATTTATTTATTTGACAGACAAGAGATCACAAGTAGGCAGAGAGGCAGGCAGAGAGACAGGAGGAAGCAGGCTCTCTGCTGAGCAGAGAGCCTGATGTGGGGCTCGATCCCAGGACCCTGGGATCATGACCCAAGCCGAAGGCAGAGGCTTTAACCCACTGAGCCACCCAGGCGCCCCCCAGGTGGTTCTTAAAATCACTAAAGTTGAGTGCCTGGGTGGCGCAGTCTGTTGGTCATCTGCCTTTGGCTCAGGTCATGATCCTGGGGTCCTGGGATTAAGCCCCATGTAGGCTCTCTGCTTGGCAGGGAGCCTGCTTCTCTCTCTCTCTCTCTCTCTCTCTCTCTCATGAATAAATAAATAAAAGCTTTAAAAAAATCAAATCACTTAAGTTTGGGAAATCATGCATATGTTATTGCTACATCTGAGTTAAAAGAGGAAAGACAAAGAGAATTTCCCATGAGAAAAATAACTTCACAAAGGCATGGAAGGAGGAATAAACAGGGTGTTATGTGAGTTTATGTGCTGGCTATAGTAAAGAGGTTATACCTAAGGGTTTACCAAAAGAGTATTGAAGGCAAAGTTATTTTACCAGGGATTAATAATCTAAGGGAAGCACTTACTCTTCTTAAAATAAAATTTTTTGTTTATGCTTTCTAAACAAATTATTTATTTATTCAACTAATATATACCTTCTGTACAATATTTGAAAGGAAGAAAGATTATACAGTGGAAAAATAAGGTTCTCCCTTGCTTCTTTTTCTCTTTGCTACCCAGGTTCCCATTCTCAAGCCAACCACTGTTAGCAATTTCTTGTGTGTCTTTCTAAATATAATCTTCTCAACACAAATGGTAGTATACAATACATAATGTTTTACATTTCTTTTTTTTACAACTTAGTAGTGATGAATCTTAGAGATTTTTCTGTATCAATGTGTAATCATTGTGATTTAGATTTTTCACAAAGTTACATAATGGTGGATATTTAGGATATTTCCAATGTTTTTTACTAGAAAGCAAAGACACAGTGGCTTTCATTTCACATAATATCTAGAAAGAAGAGCCTATTTTATTTATTATTATTTTTGAAAGAAGTCTTACATTTATTTACTTATTTTTTAAAAATATTTATTTATTTGACACACAGAGAGAGATCACAAGTAGGCAGAGAGACAGAGGGAGAAGGGGAAGCAGGTTCCCTGCTGAGCAGAGAGCCTGATGCAGGGCTCAATCCCAGAACCCTGAGACCATGACCTGAGCCGAAGGCAGAGGCTTAACCCACTGAGACACCAGGTGTCCCTATTTGTTTATTTTTAAGATTTAATTTATTGAGAGAGAGAGAAGGAGAAGGAGAAGCAGACTCACCACTGAGCAGGGAGGCCAACATGGAGCTCCATCCCAGACCCGGGGATCGTGACCTGAGCCGAAGACAGACACTTAACCAACTGAGCTACCCGGGTGCCCCAAGCTTATTTATTTTAAATTGTCAGATAATATCAAATGACTCTCCACGGAGGTTAAATTTACAAATTACATTGAGCTGCAAAGCTTATGGTAGCACATTTTCACATGTTCTGGTGAACTTGAATAGTTTTTGCGAGTCTAATGGGTGAAAAATTGTATCTTATAGTTCTATTATGAGTAGAATAGAAGAATATTTTCTATTTTAGTAATTGAAAATTTTTTTCTTAATGAAAATTCATGTGCTTTGTCCAATTTTCCATTGAATCATGAGTTTTTATTTCCTTAATTATTTGTAGGAACTCTTTCTGTATTAAACTAATTCCTTTTCCAGTGATCTGAATTACTTCCTTCAGTCTTCAGTCTAGTATATAAGGACTTACTGCCTGCATTTTACTGACAATGCAGGCCTAGAATGATTAATTTGCTTTATTTCACATAGATAATAACTAGCAGTCAGAATTATGCTATAAACAGTTTGACTTACCATTTTTACCCACTGTTCTACTTCTCAGTACATCGTAACATAAATAACACCTGTTCTGAACACAGGGACATTCTTCAACTATTTACCATTTCTGCTAGGAATAATAGTCAATGAAGATAATGTAATCTTTATTATATTTAATATGTTTATTGAGCATAATCGATAAAATAAATCTAATTGGCATTTAAGAGAAACACACTGATGTTTAGAATGGAAGACAGTGTAAAACCTACCATAACAGACGCAGTGTGCTCTCAGAAGTTGAAAAGTTGTAGCAATTGGACAAATGCTTTAAAAATATAAAAACAAAGTTTAAAAAATGCACAAAAACAAAAGTATAAAAGCAAATTAAACCAGCATTTCTAAACCAGGCAATTGAAATAGGACTGGGGTATAGCTAAAGCTTTGACAGCTAAAAGATGCTAAAAGCAGGAGTTTGAAGATGAGAACCATAAGTGGGGAATGGTCTGAACAAAGGCCAGAATCAGTAGGAGCTATATGATAGTGAGTAATGGGAGGGAAGAGTGCTAAGTTAGGGGTCATTACCTGGAAAACGTTGAATATCAAGTTCAGTTCTTGGGAACATGAGAGGTTTTTGAACAGGAAAATAATATGATTCTCTCTACTTTAGAAGAGTCAGTCTGGGGCTATTCAGATCTTAAGATGATAGAACAGATTTAAGAAGTCAGGTTTAAGCATTGGACAACTGTATCAAAAGCTAAAGAATTAGGTCATTTTTAGAAGCCAAAATGTAAGACATTAATGATAATTGGGTAGTCCTTAAATTTTACACAGTAACTTATTACACCTCACAGAATCTTGAATTGGAAAGCTTTTTATACTAACGTACTATTAAATCTCCTTTTTGTGGGTGCCTGAATAGCTCAGTTGGTTAAGGGCCTTTCAGCTCGAGTCAGATCCCAGCGTCTGGGATCAGGTCCCTCATGGGGCTCCCTGCTCAGCAGTGAGGCTGCTTCTCCCTCTCATGCTCCCCTTGCTTATGTACTCATTCTGTCTCTGTCAAGTAAATAAATAAAATCTTTTAAAAAAATGAATTACCTTATTGTATATCTTTTGAAACAAAACAAATTGTTTTGCACAGTATCTTCATCAAAAGACACTAAATTAGACCAGAAGACTTGAAGATACAGTTTGGAGACTCTCATTTTCTTCTCCTTTGGAATTAAAACCAAACTAGAATCACAACTATGCTTCAACATCAATGCCTTTAATACTGTCTGACCTATCTTAGCCTTATTGGTAATGATCGTACTACACTGTGTTGACTTTTCTTTCCTTCAGTCTGCCTCCTTTCTTAGAGGAAGTTTTAAATGGCTTGGGTGCTATTTATTGTGGCACCTTTTCCTCTTCCCTCAGTGGGGATCTTCCTGTATTCCTGCTGCCCACTGTAACCATAGCAATTGACAGCTGTACTAGAGGGAGCTGTGTTCATCTTGGGGCCAAGTGGGAGGGAAGGCAGGCAAGAACAAATCTTACTGAGCAATTAGCTCCTTGCTCATTTCAGAGAAGAGGTGCAAGGAGATTCTTAAAAATATGGGACTGTCTCCTCATTGATGAATTCTGTTCAATTCTGGTACTGTGCTAAGTGTTGGTAGTACATATGCTTGGTACTGGTCTCTCCAGGCCGTGTGTGAGATCTCAACAGGAGTTATGCAGGAACTCTCCTATGGAAACAATTTGCAGTTTATAGGGCCCATGTACCTGACAAACATCCGAGATTCTAAACATTCAGTGTTGTGTGCATATGTGTAAAGGCCATGTTTTGTATATCAACAATTCTGATTTTTCCTTTTTTTTTTTTTAAAGATTTTATTTATTTACTTGACAGAGATCACAAGTAGGCAGAGAGGCAGGCAGAGAGAGAGAGAGAGGAGGAAACAGGCTCCCTGCTGAGCAGAGAGCCCAATGCAGGGCTCGATCCAAGACCCTGAGACCATGACTTGAACTGAAGGCAGAGGCTTAACCCACTGAGCTACCCAGGTGCTCCCTGATTTTCTTTTCAAGGGTATATTGGGGTTATATGTCTAAACTTCATCATATTTTCTATTTCCAGTTTTCTTTTCCTAAATATTTATTTACTATTTTAAAAATATCACTGATCATTTTGATTGGGTAATCAATATATAGTACATATATAGTACAACATAATGGGGTATATAGTACAACATAAAGGGGTAGAAAAGAGTATATATTCTGTGGTCTAAAAAAGTCTTTCTTATCCCCACTTCCCTTTTTCTCATGTATCTTTCCAGAGATATGTTATGCTCATATGTGTGTGTGTATATATCTTTTTTTTTCTCCCAAGAGGCAGTCTTTTTTCCTCATTTTTTTCCTCCACTTCATAGTACACCCTGGCAGTTGTTTTGTATCCGGCCAAAGAGAGCTGCCTCATTCTTTTAAGTGGCTAAAAGGGACTTTAGAAAGTGCCTAATCTAAGTTACTCATTTTTAAAGGAAAAATTTGAATCCTAAAGAGTTAAGTAACTGCTTGGGTTTCTGTTTTGTAATGATGTCATTAATGTGTAGTTAACCTTTTTTTTCTTTTTGATAGCTTTTGTTTATTAAAGCAGATTAAGTTTACAGCAAAATTGATTGGAAGATTGAGAATTCCCTCTAATCCCACACATGCATAGCCTCCCTCATTATCAGCGTCCCCTACCATAGTTATCCATTTGTTATAGTTGACAAACCTGCACTGACAAGTCATTAACTCCCAAAGCCCATAGTTTACAGTTTGTTACGGGTGCAGTACGTTTTATAGGTTTTAACAAATGTATAGTGAGGGACACTTATGTGGCTCAGTCAGTTAAGCATCTAACTCTTGGTTTCAACTAAGGTCATGATCTCAGGGTCATGAGATTGAGCCCTACTTTGGGCTCCACACTCAGCGGGGAACCTACTTACCCTCTCCCTCTCCCTTTCTGCCCCTCCCCCTTATTCCTCTCTCTCAAATAAATAAATTAGTCTTTAAAAAGCCCAAATGTATAATGATGTGTATGCAACATCATAGTATCATACTGAGTAGTTTCACTACTATAAAAATTCTCTGTGTTCTGCCTCCATAGTTTGCCTTTTCAGAAACGTCATGTAGTTGGAATCATATAGTATGTAGCCTTTTCAAATTGCTTCTTTCACTTTATAATTTGCATTTAAGTTCCCCTCTGTGTCTTTTCATATTGTGACATCTCATTTCTTTTTAGTCCTTAATAATGCTCCATTGTCTGTATGTACCACAGTTTATTTATACACTTAGCTACTGAAAAACATCTTGGCTATTTCCAAATTTTGTCAGTTATCTCTGAAACTACCTTAAATATCCATGTATAAGTTTTTGTGTGGACATAAATTTCTAACTCGTTTTGAGTAAATACCGAGCAAAATGATTGCTGGGCTGTACAGTAAAAGTATGTTTAGTTCTATAATAAACTGCAGATTGTCTTCCAAGGTGGCTGTACCATTTTGCATTACTACCAGCAGCGAATGAGAGTTCCTGTTGCTCCATATCTTCATCAGCATTTGATGTTGTCAGTGTTTAGGATTTTGGCCTTTCTAATAGATGTATAGTGGTATCTCATTTTAATTTGCATTTCTCTGATGACAGGGATGTGGAGCATCTTTTCATATGCTTATTTGCCATCTGTATATTTTCTTTAGTGAGGCCTCTATTAGGTATTTGACCCATTTTTTAATTGGTTTGTTTTCTTTCAAGTTTTAAGAGTTCTTTATATATTTTGGATAACAGTCCTTTATCTGATATCTTTTGCAAGTATTTTCTCCTTGTCTGTGGCTTTTCTTTTCATTCTGTTGACACATAGTGGGGGTTGTTTTTTGTTTTTTGATTTTGTTTTTTAAAGTAATCTCTACCCCCAACATGGGGCTCCAGCTCACAACCCCAAGATCAAGAGTCACATGCTCTATCAACTCAGCTCAACAGGAGCCCATGAGACAAGTTTTATTAAAAATACTTTTTACTGGGGCACCTGGGTGGCTCACTGGGCTGAAGACTCTGCCTTCAGCTCAGATCATGATCCCAGGGTCCTGGGATTGAGCCTCACATCAGGCTCTCTGCTCAGCAGGGAGCCTGCTTCCCACCCACCTCTCTCTGCCTATCTCTCTGCCTACTTGTGATCTCTGTCTGTCAAATAAATAATTTAAAAAAAAAATCTGTAAAATGATTTTTTTTTAACTAAGACCTTTTTTTTTTTTTAATTTGGATCTCTGGGTTTACGGTTTTTACCATTCTTACACTTTAGATGTTTACATGGGTTTGTTTGTTCGTTTGTTTTTAAAGATTTTATTTATTCATTTGAGAGAGAGAATGAGACAGAGAGAGCACAAGATGGAGGGAGGGTCAGGGAGAAACAGACTCCCCACTGAGTAGGGAGCCTGTTGCAGGACTCGATCCCAAGACTCCAGCATCATGTCCTGAGCTGAAGGCAGTTCGCTAACCAACTGAGCCACCCAGGTGCCCCAGATATTTACATTGTTTAGATGTTTCTGGAAATACTTTATTTACATAGGTGGCAGAATGATTCTTAGAGCCATTTTCAGCATCCATACTTCTGACAATACCTCTGTGACATTTGATATGTTGGAGTCCAACCATTTTGGTATACTTTCTTTGTATTGCATGTTTTATTTGGTGGTTTGAGATACTAAATTAAAAAATTTTTCCCCTTCATAAAGACACACCTTTTAATGGTAGACTTTTAAATCCACTGTTCAGATTATAAGACCATTGTTCTAGCTCTTCACTTCCTAACTGCTGTGTCTAGCTCTTTCTTTCTTTTACTTAGGTTTTTTTTTTTTTTTTAATCTCTTATATATGTTTGAGCGTGGACTCTTTCCCCTTCACCCTTAATGTGTTGCTTTTTAAAGCGGAACACCAGAGACCTTAATTTCCTGAGTGCTTGACAATTACAATTTATTTTCCTTTCTTGTGCACAAATGCATTACCACAGGGAGTTTCATAATTTAAATCTGTTGACGTGAGACCACATGATATACCATTTGGCTCATGCAATAAAAAGAAGCAACATCTTTTTTTTATATAATCATGTTTGTGTAAATCATGTTATCCATTGGTAGGTAAGTTATGATCAGTAACATACTTGTTATTACATAGGGTGATAAGGATGCTATGAGGGAATTTTTGTATTTTCTTTCTTCCCTATCCTTAAACATACATACTGATCTTATCACTATAGCCATTAGCAGTCCTGTTAGATAAAAACAACTAATTTTGCTGGTGCAATGCAAGGAGCTCAAACATATTCTGTGATATATATATGTGTGTGTGTGTGTGTGTGTGTGTGTGTGTGTGTGTGTGTGTGTGTGTGATGTAATTTTATATGTAGATCCTTTGCAGGCGTTTGCTTGAGGATGAGTTTAATGAATTCAATTGGTACAGGTGGAACACACCAAAAGTCTGAAGCAGAAAAGCAAAACTAGTTTTAACTATTTGGTTTCAGAATAACTAGTCAAGAAAGCTTCTTCTCAAAGGTCTTCATGTGAGTACGGATCTTTCAGAACCATTGGATTTTTCCTGATCTTTGATGGAACAGTAGAGTGCACTGGGGAAGTCTGATGGGCTTTTAATCATCTCGGATGAAAACAAAGAAGTCTGTTTTTGTTTCTTTGTCTTTCATTGCAGGGCATTTGTGGGTAACTTAGTTTAACCCCCACATCCCTATTGGTGTATCCATTTACTAAACTGAAAGATGGGGAGATGGACACTAGAAGACAAAGTTGCTTCTGATTCATCTCTCTGATATTAAATGTACACTAGCGGTTAGACACACCAATTAATTTTTAAAAGCATCCAGGGAAAGATAGCTATTCTTCAGTTCTCTTGCTTGGATGAGTTGAGTAAAATAATGTATTTAGTTATAAGGAGAGATCTGTAATTCTTTGCGCTCCTAAATCATTCATATATACACATCACCAACCACCACCACCACCAAAAAGCTGTCTTTTTTTTCTCTTAGAGATGAAGATGACATCAATGATGTGACTTCCATGGCAGGGGTCAACCTAAGTGAAGAAAATGCCTGCATCTTAGCAACAAACTCTGAACTAGTTGGCACACTTGTACAGTCATGTAAAGACGAACCATTTCTTTTCATCGGAGCTCTGCAAAAGAGAATTTTAGATATTGGTAAGTGCAGACTTAAGATTACTATTTTTTTTTTTTAAGATTTTATTTATTTAATTGACAGAGATCACAAGTATGCAGAGAGACAGGCAGAGAGGGGAAGAGAGAGGGAAGCAGGCTCCCTGCCGAGCCGAGAGAGTGATTCAGGGCTTGATCCCAGGACCCTGGAATCATGACGTGAGCCAAAGGCAGAGTCTTTAACCCACTGAGCCACCCAGGCACCCTGGATTATTGACCTAAGAGGATTGTCTGTTCTAGGGAAAGTGTTACCAAAAGAGATAACCTGGGTTGGTTTTCCTGGAACTTGGGCTTAAATAAGGCTCTGGAAAAAATCAAGGTTTCATGGGTGTTATAGAAAGAAATACTTTGTTTTAAAAACTATTAACATAAATTAAATCATATCCTATAGTTTCTGGTTTAGATAATAGAAGTTAATATTTACTTATATTTCTTAGTGGGAGAAAGATACATACTTTTTAAGTGAATTTGTACTTATGGGCCCAGCATGCTTCCACTGCGCCACTCTGTTCCTTTGAATTTGTACATATGATGTACTGTTTTTTTTTCTGTCCTGTGCCTTTCTTGGTTGGACTAGGCATGTATGCATACAAATACATACATACACTACAAGTTCATGTTTATGAAATCTAACTGCCAAGTATTGTGAAACATAGATATAGAGAGTAAGTGCCTTTTTTCTTCTCTCAACCCTGAAATTCAAACTCATCCTTGCCCTAAAAGAACTAAATTAAAATACTGGGTTTCTCCCTAGGTCCACAAGTAGTTCCTAAGTGGCTGCAGTGTATAGAAGGAAATGGGAGAGAATGTTCCAGTTTTGTTCTGGAGCCACACAGCTTTTTTGTTGTTTAATACCAAACCTTTCAGAAACATGAAAGAATACATTCTCCCCACATTGACTGAAAAACCAAGACAGTTTGGAGAGAGATTATTGCATGTGAATTATCTCATTTCATGTGTCCTAACCCTGGGACTTCTTGGAGTACCTTCTTCATCACCCATATCAAATTGGGAGGTCAATACTAGTGACTTTTGAGTATACTTCAGTAAGGATTTTTATATTTTATATTGAAGCCCTACCACAAAAATGTGAAGGTTTCTGATTTCTGATTTACACCCATAATATTTTTAAGACCTACAATACATTACTATTACATATTTTAAATCTATTTCACAGAATAAAGAAATGTTAGAGCTCCTACTATATACTATACAAATTACCATTTTTTAAATTTCTAACTTAACTTGGGTATCTGTTATCTTTCCTTTTTTTTTTTTTTTTAAGATTTATTTATTAGAGTGAGAAAGAGAATATGTGTGTGTGAGTGGGGTAAGGGGTAGAGAGAGAGAGAGAATCTCAGGCAGACTCTTCCCTGAGCCCAGCAGTGGGCCTCAAGATCATGACCTGAGCCAAAGTCAGTTGTTGGACACTCAACTGACTGAGCCACCCAGGAGCCCCTCTGTTATCTTTCTTTTATTACAAAAAACAAATTTATAAGCAGTCCAAAAGGATAGGAATTCAGAAGAGCTGATGGTAAAATGTTTGCTGGTGTCTTATTTGACTTTTCTCCCAACCCCCCTCCTCACTCCTTTTCCTTTTTCCTTTCCCTCTCTTTCTTACTCCCTCTTTCAGTCTTTTCTTTGAATATGTATTGCGTACTGTACAGGAACCAGTTCTGTAATTTTGGAACAAGCATGATACTTTCCTGTGATACTAGCTTCCTTGGGAAGCTTATTGGTATTGACTCCGTGTAACCATATAATGATCTAGTGTTTTCATAGAGTGGAAGTAAATACTTCGCTTTATCAGTTCCCACCACCACCCCTCCCCCGAGAACTTTTATTTCTAGCTTGACTTACACTTTGATTATATGATGGGAAAGTTTTTAGCATTGAAAGAACAATTTGGGCATTTAGGACAGGGATGGGCAATTTTTTTCTGTGAAGGGCCAGAGAGTAAATATTTGCTATTTTGTGGGTCATGTGGTTTGTGTCACTACTACTCAACTCTGTTACATCTCAAGAGCAGCCATAGAAAATACATAAACAAATAAGCCAGACTATATTCCCATCAAACTTTATATACAAAAAGAGATCAAATTTAGTTTGCCAACCTCTGCTTTCAAGGAGAATTCTGGGAGTAACTATTTGGTATTTTCAGTCCTTAATAATTGAGCACAAACTTGTTTAATAAAACGGAAAATTGCAAAATTTCTTACTTCTGAAATACCTAAGCTTTTTAAAAAACAAAACTATAGAGTGAGTGTAGTTATGTATTTCTAGGAATGTTTTCATTTGTAGTAAAATTCCATCTTTACAGAACAGCTCAGAACCAGGACTGTTCTTTAATCACAGAAATTAGAAATTAACCCAAAGAATTTTGGGGGGAAGGTTTTTCTACTTGAATAATGCTGGGAGAGTAAACATGCCATATTCTTCCTTTTTTGCTAATTACCTAAATTAAATTACACAGACATTCTATAAAATCACATAACAATCTTAAAAGCAGCAGCTAGATTTTTTTTCATCAGTTATGTTGACTTGGAGTGTTTTTATTTAAAAATGGGAATTTGGGAGGGCACCTGGGTGGCACAGTCAGTTAAGCATCTGACCCTTGATTTAATCTCAAGTCATGATTTCAGGGTCGTGGAATCAAGCCCTGGTTGAGCTCCATGCTCAGCAAGGTGTCTGCTTCAGATTCTCTCTCTCTCTCTCTCTCTCTCATTCCTTCTCCCTCTGCCACTCCCCATGTCAAATAAATAAATAAAATCTTATTTTTAAAAAAAAAGTAGGAATTTTTCTTATAGTATTTTAACTTGGTAACTTTGTCATACTTTATTAGCAGTGTAGTAAAGATATTAGAACATTTGATTGTTCACTAAACCCTGGAATTGTTTGCAAATCTCTACCCTTGTTTATTTCTAATATTTTTAAAGTACGAATTTTTCTTCTATATAGGATAAACTATTTTATAAATACATATGAAATTATTTTCAAAGTTTCCCTCCAAAACACTACATATTTTTAAATGTTCATTTTCTTTCCTTTAAGCATGAACTGACAGGTCAGCTACCCTATGTTTAGTTGTGATTTTAATCATTGGATGGTATTGTAATTGTGCCCCTTATGTAGCAGGCCTTCACTATTTATGTATGCTAATAGTTGTAGTTGAGTAGATTTGACTTTGTAGTGTCTTTTCCCTGCTTGAATCTAAAATTGGTGATGAATTCAGTCTTGCTAGACAGTAACAAACTGTATTTTGAAGGTTTGGCTTAGAAGAAACTAAATAATTTTGTATCTTCATCCTGTCTGATTTACCATAAGCTGCATTTTGGACCCTGAGAGCTACTTTGGAGGTTCTAATAGGGGAACACAGCTACTTACATACCCTTGACCAAAGAATGGCCTTCCTCTATCTAGGAAGGTCGTTCTTTTCAAGGGAGCACACAGCTTTGGGAGGGATGCACAAGGAACAATGAGAGAAGAAGGGGCCTGCGCCTTGGCAACCAGATCAATCAGATCCACCCTGGCGATCGTGGTGTGACAGATGTCACAGCCAGATAGCCCTCATATCCTATAGCCTACACTTTGAGGTTTAACATTTATTATGGAATGATGTCAAAGAATGTATTTAAGATTTGTTGGCTTTTAATTAAAACTTATTTTTGCTATACTGAATCATAATTTGATGAGTATATGAGTATGTTTCAGATGAGAGTGCAGAAGCAAACTGTTGTATTTGTTAAAAGTAAACACAGTAACACTCTTAAAAGCTCATTTAAATTAAACTTTGGCTATATCTTTAGATTTAGGTCTCTGTTGATACAGGTTGGTTTCACTGAACTGAGAAATTGCTATGTAAATACTGATAAGGTTGCTTTATAAATGAGCTTCTGCCTTTGGGTATGTGATGCAAGTTGTTTTCCTGAATCTTCCTAGTTAGCCAAAAGAAGAATAGAAGTTTGGTTATTAATGGAAGGTTATTAATGGTTATTAATTAAAAGAGAAGTCATTCAAATGGATGGGTGAAATGATGAGGCTTTGAACCCATTTCAACTTTTGAATTAATTACCAGGTCAATTTATCAGAACATGAGTTAGTACAAAATAAGCATGATTGGTAATGGACAAAAGGAGTGTGGGTATGTCTTGTAGACAAGGCAGTAACAGAGACCCACAATCTGAATTCATTGAAATAAATGTCGTAAATCGTTAACAGTGTCAAACAGGGCAAAATGTAATTTTCTATTTTTTTAATTACTAAAATTAGCAGAATACGGCACTAATTTCTGCAGTTACCATTTCCCTCCCTGAACACTAGACTTGATTTGTGTTCTTATTAACTTTGTCCTATAAATGACCTTGCAAGGAGAATGATTCTAGAGGCTAAGTGAAACAATGTCTATATTTTCTGAGGCTTCAGGCTAGGTTTTATTAATGTAATGTCTAAGATCTTTGAAGTTGTGACTTCACCAGGAAAATCATAATCTCCAAACCTTTATTCATAATGGGTATGACTTCCAGGGGGAACAGAATACCTGCTGTGCTAATTATTTCAATTATCAGCCACTACTAAAACACGTAATGGATTTTCTCTGCTTCTACAGGTAAAAAGCATGACATTACAGAACTTAACTCTGATGCTGTGAACTTGATCTCCCATGCAACACAGGAGCGATTACGAGGCCTTCTAGAAAAACTGACTACAATTGCTCAGCATCGAATGACAACTTACAAGGTAAAGGAAATCATTGAAGAAGTACAAGCTCTTCTCTTTTCTCTTGGTCATGTTAAAGATAGTATTTTGGTATAGATTCATATTTTAAGTATATGTTTAAAGGTAATGGTCAAGACATAGTTCATATTGGTAGACTAAAGTTTCATTCCTAATTTGCCTGATTTAGATAGGCTTACATGACAAAATTAACACAACTTAATATTGTATCCGAAGCTTCTGTGTCAGTGTAGATTGAGATATGCATCTGTTCTGCCTGAGACGTTTCCTACAGCTTTTGATTGGCAGGGAGAATATATTAGAATGGAATACTGGATAGCTGTGTTCTGTTCAGTGCTCTGTACTCTGTTAACACTGTTGTTCCTTTTAATGAGTTAAATAATTGTATTGAGTGCTAATGCTGGTGCTGCTCATTATGGTCATTGCCTGCTTTTTTAAACAAATTAAATGGAAGGATAGCCTGTCTTGTCTTTAGTGGTATGAACCAAATCACTTGCCATCATCATGATGAAAGGACTTGATTTATCTGTATATGGTTTTGGTGGAGAGCGAATTTATTGGGTGATGAGGGATGAGAAAGAAAAAAGATAACCTTTCCCCCCCATACCAAGAAATGTTGATAGCTCAATTTTGTGCAATGTGGTATGTGGGTAACCTTATGAGGATTTGAGTTTGTGAGAATGGTCATTGTCACAATGTCCTACCCAAAGGAACTCAGGGAAATAACAGCTACCACATCACTGGTAAGTTCCCTGGAGGAATCATTATATTTTCTCTACTTTCTGCTTTATTTAGAACTTTGGAAGAACTATTTATAGTTGCTGAGGTCCTCACTTATATAAATCTTTGTGAGAATTTGCAGGACTGTCTTAAAAATAAGTGGTCATCAAGAGAAAAGGCTGTGGGGAAAAAAACAGTATCATTTATTTCTTTTTGTGTTTTCAGAATTAGTCCATTTCATCTAGGTCCTATTTTGTTAGTATACAATTGTTTATAGTATTTTCTTACAAACCTTTTTATTTCTCTAATGTCAGTAGTAATGATCCCACTTATATTTTTCATTTTAGTTCCCTTGAGTATAAACGTTACTGATTTGAGATCTTCCTTTTTTTTTTTATTTTATTTTTTATAAACATATAATATATTTTTATCCCCAGGGGTACAGGTCTGTGAATCGCCAGGTTTACACATTTCACAGCAGAGATCTTCCTTTTTTAATGTAGGCATTTACTGCTATCAATTTCCCTCTGAGCACTGCTTTCGCTGCATTCTATAAGTTTAGGTACATTGTGTTTTTGTTTTCATTTACTTCTAAGTATTTTCTAATTTCCTTTGAGATATCCTTCATCCATTATTTTTGAAAGTATGTTGGTTAGTTTCCACATATTTGTGAAATTTCCAGTTTCTCTTTTATTGTTGGTTTCTAGCTTCATTCCATATGGGCAGAGGAGATTCTTTATGTGATTCAATCAATTTAAATTTCTGTAGGCTTGTTTTGTGGCCTAACATATGATGTCTCTCAAGAGAATGTTTGATGTGCACTTGAGCAGAACATGTATTCTACTATTGTTGGGTGGAATGTTAATAAAAGTCTGGTGGATCTAGTTGGGTTATAATATTAAGTCCTTGGGGCACCTGGGTGGTTCAGTCGGTAAAGCGTCTGCCTTTGCCTCAGGTCATGATCCCAGGGTCCTGGGATTGAGTCTCACATCAGGCTCCCCGCTCAGTGAGAAGCATGCTTCTCCCTCTCCCACTCCACCTGCTTGTGTTCCCTCTCTCGCTGCCTCTATCAAATAAATAAATAAAATCTTTTTTTTTTTTTTTAAGTCCTCTATTTTCTTCTCCATATTCTGTGTAGGTATTCTTACTGAAAAGGAGGTATTGAAGACTTCAACTGTTATGGTAGAACTGTATTTCTCTTTTTAGTTCTGTCAATGTTTGCTTCATATATTTGGGGGCTGTGTTGTCTGTTATGTATATCTTCTTGATGAATTGACTCTTTTGTCAATATATCATGTCCTTGTTTATCCCTTTTTTAAAAAAGATTTATTTATTTGTTAGAGAGAAAAAGAGAGAGGGTCACAGTGGGGTGGGGCAAGGCAGAGGGAGGAAGAGAAACAATCTCAAGCAGACTCCCCACTTAGCGCAGAGCCCACCACAGAGCCCTATCCCATGACCCTGAGCTAATGACCTGAGTGGAGATCAAGAGTCAGACACTCAACTGACTGAGCCACCCAGGCACCCCTTGTTTATCTCTATCTCTTTTAACAATTTTTGACTTAAAGTTTATTTTACCTGATATTAGCATAGCCACCTCTGCTTTTTTTGGTTATTATTTACATGAAATTTTTTTCCCCACTCTTTCACTTCTAGTCTGTTCATGTGCTTTCATCCAAAGTGAATCTTTTATAGACAGCTTGTAATTGATCATGTTTTTTATGCATTCTGTTAGTCTCTACCTTTTGATTGGGTACTTTAGTCCATTTACATGTAAAATGATTACTGTTAAGCAAGAACTTACTTGTGCTATTTCATTGTTTTTCTGTATCCTTAGTAGTTTTTTGGTTTTTTGTTTTTGTTTTTTTTTTTGTCCCTCATTTCCATTATTACTGCCTTTTTGGTGTAATTTTTGTTGTTATGTACTATTTTGATCCCCTTCTCATTTCCTTTTATGTATACTTTTCTAGATATTTTATTGGTGGTTACCTTGGGGATTACAGTTAACATCCTAAATTTATAATAATCATCTAGTTTGACTCGATAATTAGTTTTCCTTCAGTATTGGGATGTGGGGAAAATTTTCTTCCTTTTTAGCTTTTTACTGTAACTTTTTAAAAGTCTTAGAAATTTTTCAAACCTAGTTCTCCCCTATTGCCACTTCAGTTGTGTATTTTAAGAGATATGTGAGGGCACTTTTATTTATCATGGGCAGTTTCTATATAAAATGTAACTGTACAATTTAGTATGGAATAGAACTTTTCCAAATAGGGCTTACTGTTCTAAGTGTCATCCAAATCTCTATCGTGTATTCCAGCTTTCAGACGGAATCCTTCTATTGTATATCAATAGCATATGTTCTAAGGATTTAGTTGTCCTAGGCAAAATGGATAATATCTTCCCCACCTGGAACCTCAGTAACTTAGCTTAAAGCTAACACTTCCTTAACCTTTTTTCTTGTACACTGCCTATCCTGATTGATTTTCCCCAGCGTGCCTTTCCCCACACTCATTCCTTAATACAGTTAATGCCACTGTCTGAATTTGTAGCTACATTATTATTCTTCTTTAAAAAGAAGTAATAATCATTTAGTTATAGTTGGATCTAGTTCAAAATTATACTTATTTTTTGTAGACTTTG
Organism: Enhydra lutris kenyoni; assembly: GCF_002288905.1. Taxonomy (NCBI): domain Eukaryota; kingdom Metazoa; phylum Chordata; class Mammalia; order Carnivora; family Mustelidae; genus Enhydra; species Enhydra lutris. The sequence continues at coordinate 21,525,243 of NW_019154092.1, forward strand.
ATATTATAATAATCATTGTGTCACAGATTTAGCCCTGTCCTTATATTTCAGTTCATCCCTGATAGGATTTATTTTTATCTGTACAGTGTGGGAAATTTTACCTCACGAATTTCACAAAAGCGAGCTTACTTTTATCAAAAGCAAAATTCCACCATCTCTTTGCATTTGACATCCATCTACTTTTGATAATCTTTCACATGTGTATGTGTATAATTATCTAATTAATCATAGTCCATAAACAGACTTAAGAAATAGAAAGTGGCACATGCAATACAGAGCTTTTGATCTTGTTGCCAGGTGTTTTCCCACTAAAAGCATAGTATAGTCTTCTGCACACCAGTGGCTATGGAGAAGCTTCAGCATTGCTTTTTCTTTTTTTTCTTTAAATTTATTTATTTTTGAGAGAGAGAGAGAATGCATGCAGAAGCTGTGGGGTGCAGGGATAAAGAGAAAGAGAATCCTAAAGGAGACTCCCCACTGAGCATGGAACCTGTTGTGGGGCTCCATCCCAGGACCCTGAGATCATGACCTGAGCTGAAATCAAGAGTTGAATGCTCAACCGACTGAGCCACCCAGGTGCCCCTTCAGTGTTTTCTAGTTGAAAGGGCCTGTAGTGCTTTCTTTAGATGGGATTTACTTGATTTGCTCTGTTATCATTTTGTCTGAGTCCTTACATTTTTAATGTTAAACCACCCTATTTAGGGGTATATAAAGACTTCAGTTAGACCAGGTTGGTAGATAGGAAGCAGCGTTTTAAGAGTGGGGTTACTGTTTAAATAAGGTTGGGGAATCAGTAGGATTAGGGGAGGCACTCATTTGTTTAGCATCCGTAAGAATAAAGGAAGGATGCATTAAGCCAGAGACAGTTGTATCCAAGTTGGGAGAAGGAGAAAGGGTCTTAGCACCGGGATGATATTGGGTTAAATTTTACAAAGTCTGTGCCCCTTTTTAATTTAGTGTTTGTTGTCCTTTTAAAATTAAATTCTGTCAATAAAATATCTCCAGAGTATCTGAGCACAAACATGGTAAAGATGAAGTATTTAAGAAACCACTGGTTATTATGTTTATGCCTCATGGTTGGCCTATAATGTATTCCATATTCTATCTTGTATTATTTAACTTGGAAAACATTTGAGAATTCGTTTTGTATTAAACATGAACTAAAATAAGTAGCACTATACATCCTTGTTTGTTATACTACATAATACTCTTTTGATCTAGTTAAATAGCAATAATAAAAATTTAATTTAGAAGGAATCTTGGGCGTATGAAATCTCTTGGTCCCAGTTAATTGAATCAACCATAAGCATGGGATAACACAAAGATAGAATTGGTGCTATACCTATGATTTCTAAGCCAGGCACTGACTGTTGGACTAAATGTTTAAAAACATTCAGCTTTCCTATTATACAGTCTCCCCCAGTCTCCATTCCATAGCCTAAATGTCTGAATTACTGAGATAACTAGATGGCAGGATGTCTTAAATGCTGATTGGGAAGATTGCCCACCACTGCACCCCACCCCCCACCCTCTTATGTGTATTAGAGAGGAGAGATAGGTGGTTTTATCAGATGAAGAAAATTACAAAATATTTAGACTGGAAAACAGTGTCTTATACTCTAGAATATCAGAATAAATGAAACTATAAATTTTATCATTTTATGGTGCAAATTAAGAAAAATAATTATACTTCTCTGTTATGGCTCTCGTTTATAAATTATATACTTACTTTCTTTGACTATAATTTCTGCCCAAGTTCATAGCTTAAAAGAATCCTCAAAACAGGGTTTAGGATTTTAAATGTTTGCCATTTTGTCTCATGTTACATTTTGATTGAAGATGTACTCACTTGTCAAGGTTAGACCAATCCAACAATGGAAACAAGAGTGATAACTTTCATCTTTGGTGTATTTTTTTAGTGAAGTGATTGGTTTTTTGTTTTTTGTTTTGTCTTTCACAAGCCTAAGATTTAATTAATTATACTAAGGTCTGCAGAGATGGACAGTAATTTAACTAAAAAGATTTAGATTATAAGTACATGTTACACTCTCTTGCTTTCTACTTCCTATTTTTAGGATCTGCTTGGCTTCCCTTTTTTCCCTCTGAATGAGGCCTACTAGGAAAGCTCTGAAATTTAAATGCTTACTTACCTCTCAACTTTTAAGGTTGATTAAGGTTCTTTTTTGTTGTTTGTATTATCAGAAATATAAATGTTACATTCTGAGAATTTAGCTTCCTATGTATGTTGGTATTGTCATTAGCTGATTCAGAAGATCTAATGTGTAATGTGTTGGCTAGGACAATCATAAGACTTTCTTTTTTCTTTTTTCCAGGCAAGTGAAAATTACATCCTGTCTAGTGATACCAGATCACAGCTCAAATTTCTTGAAAAGCTGGATCAATTGGAGAAGCAGAGAAAGGATTTAGAGGAAAGAGAAATGTTACTTAGGGTAGCCAAGGTAAGAGCCTACCTGATTTATGATTGAACATGACCTTGCAAGGTTAGAATTGGCCTTATTGTTGGGCAACTGTCTTGTTTTTATTAGGCTTTTAGATTTCTCTGAAGGATTTCTTTAAATGAAATTACTAATAAAATCTCTCACAGCCAGGATGGTATGGTATAGTGACTTTCAGTTAATTAATGACATAAAATCTGTGTTGTCTCCTCATTCTAAGTTCCTGTGTGCCTAGGATCATACCTACCACCCCCAAGTAAAAATTGTTTCTTAGTTTAAAGAGTTAAAGGGGGGCAGTGAGGGAGCAGAGAAAGAACAAGAGAGAGAATCTCAAGCAGACTCCCCACCGAGCATGGATCCTCCCCTCCCCCGCCCAAGGCGGGGCTTGATCCCAAGACCCTGAGATCATGATCTGAGCTGAAATCACTTAACCAACTAAGCCACCCAGGCACTCCCCCGCAACCCAGGTAAAAATGTTTTTAAAAATATCCAAGGTCTTTTTAGGGATGTAGTTTGATGTGTGCCAAGTTAAATCTGAGAGAGGATAGTTTGGAAATTTATGGGTAAAATTAGGATTATATGGAACGAAATATAGGATGGTTAGAAATGGGTTAGAGAATAAAAGAACAGGTAAGAAGAAAGATATTTATCTTATAAATATGTATAAATATATTTATTTTCTTTCTTCTTTATTGAAACATTGTCCTGGACTATTAGTATCAGATGGAGTGAAAGCTGGTTTCACTGTAGTTTGCCTTTTGCTTCACATTTTACCATAGGCATAAGGCCTTTGCTAGGAGTCATGAAGGTTGGGCATTAGACTGATGTTTTTGTTTTAAACAAAAACACCTGTTTTAAACACCTTAGTTTTAATTTGTACTGTTTTGGGCAGCCTCCCCTTTTAGAGTATTTCATATACTAATCACTCTTTTAAAAAACTTAATTTAATTTGAAGTACTTAGTACAGGAATGTTGTCAGAACGATATAAAGAATCATTTCCTTTTTCTCAGACGCCCCCATTTTTTTTTTTTTTTTTTTTTTTTTATAAAGAGAGAGAGAGAGAGCGCGCACAGGAGAACACAAGCAGGCAGAGGCAGAGAGAGAAGCAGGCTCCCCACTGAGCAAGGAGCCCGATGCGGGACTCGACCCCAGGACCTGGGATCATGACCTGAGCTGAAGGCAGCGGCCTAACCCACTGAGCCACCCAGGCGTCCCCAGACGCCCCCATTTTTAACGTTACCGCATTTTTTCCATCTCTACATTTAAACACACACACATATACACACACACCCCTAATCATTATTATTCTCTTTCATCCCTTTGTTCTCCTTGTTTTTTTCAATTCAGAGGTTTTTTGTATATTTATAAGTTGTGTAGCCATCATCTCTAATTAGCCTTTCTCTGAACCTTTTAAAAGAAAGCTTCAGCCCTGATGTCCCACCACTTCTAAACATCGTAACATGTATTTGTGAAAACAGGACTTTGTGCTGTATAATCCTTCCAAGTCAGGGTGTGAACAATATAATATTGCCATGTATTCCACAGACCCCATTCAGATTTTACCAACTGTCTCAGCCCAGTCTCCTTTTCCTTCTTGGTCTATTTTCCTATTCATCAATGTGTGTTTCATTCAGTTGTCATCTCTTTTCAGACTCCTTTAGTCAATTTTTTTACTTCCACTTTCATGTCTTTGACAGCTTTTAAGAGTACAGGCCTTACTATCTGTAGGGTGACTGATAATTCCTGGGTTCATCTGATAGTTCCCCATGACTTAGGTAAGGAATTCATGGCAGGAATATATACATTCTTCTCAGCTGATCATATCAAAGGTCAACCTTGATCACCCAGCTGTGTGGGTGTCTTCCAGTTCTCTCCATTTCAAATTTACCATTTTCCCTTTTGTAATCAATCCATTTTTCACAGGAAGATATTTCAAGATTATACCAATATCCCTTCTTCACCAAACCTCCATGTATCGACTTTAGTGCCCATAAATGATAGCTACCTGAATCAGCCACCTCTATGGTGGGTAAATATAAATGGTAATTTTTAAATTCTCATCATCTTCTGCTTTTACTAGCATTGTATGTGGAAGAGCTATCCTTTCTCCTTCATTCATTCATTCATGTATTCATTGATACCAGAATGAGCTTTGGATTTCCATTTGATTCAATAGGTTGTAATCCATTACTATCATTATTTATTTTGATGCTCAAATTCCTCCTGAGTGGGAGACTCTTCCAGCTGGGACATCTGCCTGTTACTCATGTTTCCATCATTCACTGAGCTTATTCATCCTTCCTCCCTCCCTCCCTCCCTTCAAGTTTTTATTTATTTGTTTTATTTTATTTTATTTTTTAATTTAATTTAATTTTATTTTATTTATTAGAGAGAGTACAAGCTGGGGAGAGAGGGAGAAGCAGACTCCCCACTAAGCAGGGAGCCCGAAGTGGGGCTCAATCCCAGGGCCCTGGAATCATGACCTGAGCCAAAGGCAGCCGCTTAACCGACTGAGCCACCCAGGCACCTTTACCCTTACTTTCTGGCACAGTTTATGCCAGACCCAGCTTTTGCTTGTCCTTCCTCAGCCCTAGAATCAGCCATTTCCCCCAAGGAATCCTGCATCTTTTTAGTTGAGGGTGTTATCCAGAAACAGAAACCAAGAGTAGACCATACAGTGTGTTCATTGCTAATGGGGTTTCATTACATGTAGGCCTTCTCAAATGGATAGGTCTAAGAAATATATGTATGTTGTATGTACAAATACAAATATTTGTAACTATTTCTCTGTGTATATATATTCTAAAACCATAGTTTATATGGATACCTCCAACTCTAATATCTTAGGGCTTTTCTAGCCTAAACCTTTTCCTGTTTATAAATACTTTTTCCATAGTCTGAAACTTGACTGTCATTATCCTTGATATATTTACTTATGTCCTCAATTTACTTAATTGAGTAATTACTTAAAATTTACACTTTTTCTCAGTGTAACTAATCTCCAAAAGAGCCATGCTGGCTGCCTCCTCTGTCTGCTACCACTGTTTCCCCTGCCCTCATTTCATTGCCTATGTAATTGGAAGCCATGCCCATTGGCCCATGCCTTGGTCAGTCTTTCCAGCCCTTCATCACCCTCATTCTTGGCCACTGGTCTATACCTTCATGTGCCCCAGCCCCCAGCAAGGATGTGGTGCACCACACCCTTGTCACTGTGCTGCCTCTCACTGGCCCACAGTCTCAGTCCCCATCCTGACCCCTCTTGTACTGGCAGGGACAGCTGGGATAGGAAGATGCTCTTAGCTTGAGCTGTCAAGTATTATAAACAAGCACACAGCGAATGTAATGAGGTGGTTTATTGGTATTTTATTTCCAATTACTAAGCTGTAAACAAGATCATAAACTATTAAATACTTGTTTAGTTATTATTGGATATATTGTACTCTTACTCTCTCATGGTTTTTCTTCCTTTGCCAGACTTCTAAATATTGGAGTGTCCGGGTTCAGTCCTAGGGCTTCTTCTCTGTCTCCCTCTTAAATTTGTATTTACAAGTCTGTCTACCTTGTGGAACTCTGGAGTCATAGCTAACTGCCTACTTGAAGTCTCCATGCGGTTTGCCAATAGGAATCTCAGTTATCATGTGTCCAAAACAATTTCTGATTTTCATCCACCCACAAAATATGTTTTACTCTTTTTTTTTTTAAAGATTTATTTATTTATTTATTTGTCAGAGAGAGAGAGAGAGAGAGAGGGAGAGAGCAAGCACAGGCAGACAGAATGGCAGGCAGAGGCAGAGGGAGAAGCAGGCTCCCCGCTGAGCAAGGAGCCCGATGTGGGACTCGATCCCAGGACGCTGGGATCATGACCTGAGCCGAAGGCAGCTGCTTAACCAACTGAGCCACCCAGGCGTCCCAAAATATGTTTTACTCTTAATAGGTTTTCCTAACTTAGTAAATGACACTATTTGCCCAGATGTTCAAGCCAGAAAACCTAGGAGTCTTCTCTCCTTACATGCAGTTCACTTCCTATTATGTTTCCCAAATGTATTCATCATCTTCTCTTCATCACTATTGTCACCACTTTGGTCTAAATCCTCTTTCAGTGGACGTTTACCATGTCTCTTAACTGATCTCCTTCTCCTTGTACAACCCATTTTTCATACTCTTGTCAGAATAATGTTTTCATAACAAATCATGAGTGTCTCTGTTACTTGAAAACCTTCAGTGACATCCTCTTGCACTTAAAATCCAAACTTCCTACCAGATTTTTTTTAAAGATTTTATTTATCCATTTGACAGAGAGAGGGATCACAAGTAGGCAGAGAGAGGGGGAAAGCAGGCTGCCCGCCAAGCAGAGAGCCCGATGCGGGGCTCAATCCCAGTACCCCGAGACCATGACCCAAGCCGAAGGCAGAGGCCCAACCCGCTGCGCCACCCAGGCGGGCCCCCTACCAGATTTTAAAAGGTTATTGCCTACCTGTCATATCCCTCCCTTCTTTACTAGCTCTGCTCCAGTCACACTGACCTTCTTTGAGGGTGCCAGGTGTGCATCACAGACTGCTAATTAGGCGTCTCAACCTGAAAGTTAAGGTCCTACGTCTTACACCTGCTTTGCTCTTTACTGTCTTAGAAAGTTGGCATTCTCATCTTTCCAGTTGCTTACGCAAGAATCCTAGTATCTGTGCTGCTGAAGTGAGCACTAGGCAAGAATCCTAGGAAATCATCTTCGATTCTCCTCTTTACTTCATACCCTACATCCAGTCTATCAATAAATCCAGTTGGACCTGCCTCCAAAATATATTTCAACCCAATCTTACCTGCTATGACTTTAGTCCAAGTTTCCCTTCTCTTTTCCTAAAACCATAGTTGTTTTAGAGCAGTCTCCTGAGTTGTGCTGTAAGCTTGTACCTCTGATATCAGATCCCTTTAGTGCTACATTAGCTACATAGTAGCCAGAGTGATCTTTCTAAAGTGTCAGAGCAGTGCATCTCACTCCTGTTCTCCAAGCCCTTTAGTGGCTTTTTAAAAAAAATTATACCTAGAATTAAAACTCAGCTCTGTATCTTGGCCTACATGGTCTGTAACCTTACCTCTTACAACTTTTCTCCATGGTCTAGCCACACAGGCCTTCCTCCTTTGCTCAGTTTCACCAAGCTCGTTCCCGTTTTAAGGCTTTGCAATGACTGTGCCTTTAGGTTACTCGAGTATTCTTCCCCCAGAATTTTGCATGAGTGCCTCCTTCTTGTCATTCAGAGCTCTACTTGAATGTCACTTCTTAGATGTCTTCTCTCCTCCTGTCCTCGCTAAAGTAGTAACCCCCCACACACACTCCTTCTCTCTATCACAATGTCCAATTTTCTTTATAGCACTTATCACTATCAGTAATTGTTTTTTATTTTTCCCCATCATAAATGTTTTATATATCATAACTATTTAATTTTTATAAAATTTTTTGTTTTATTATTTTCTTTTCTTAAAATGTAAGTCACTCAAAAGCAGAGACTTTGTCTTACTATTTCTTTACTGTATTTCCAGACTCAGAGGCACACAGTGTAGAATTTATCTATGAATAATCAATAAATATTGGTTAAATAATAAAGATATTCAATCATTATATAAATCATTGATATAAATTATGACATATCAATCATTGATATAAATCAATATTGATTATTCATGTATGAATAATCAATAAATATTGGTTAAGTAATAAAGATATTGAAATGTGTCCATTTCATAGTGGGGCAAAAATCATACACTCAGAAATATATATACATACATACATATGTATACATATGTATCCATACATACACCTTCTTAAAATAAGTACATATATATATATATATATATATATATATATGCTTATTGTCTCCTCATATTATAGGTGGAATAATAAAGGAGTTTATCTTAGTTTGGGTTAAGTTGTTTTAGTAGATAGGGGAAAAAATGAAGAAAAAAGTTACTAGATTTTGGTAGCCTTATGTAGGTAAACACTTCATGTGTTTAAAATTACAAGGCACTCTTAGGGCACCTGGGTAGCTCAGTTGGTTAAGTGGCAGCCTTTGGCATAGGTCATGATCCCAGGGTCCTGAGATTGAGCCCTGTGTTATGATCCCTGCTCAGCGGGGAGTCTTCTTGTACCTCTCCCACTCCTCCCCACCCTCATTTGTTCTCTCTCTCAAATAAATAGAATTGTAAAAAAAATTACAAGGCACTCTTAAATCTAAATGGTTTTTCTTGTACTTCCCTTTAACAAAATCACTGATACATCAGTAGAACGTAAGTAGGGCACCTGGGTGCCCAGGGGGTTAAAACCTCTGCCTCTGGCACAGGTCGTGATCCCAGGATCCTGGGATCGAGCCCCACACTGGGCTCTGTGCTTGGCAGGGAGCCAGCTTCCCCCTCTCTCTCTGCCTGCCTCTCTGCCTACTTGTGATCTCTCTCTCTCTCTGTGTCAAATAAATAAATAAAATCTTTAAAAAAAAAATCAAATAGGGGCGCCTGGGTGGCTCAGTGGGTTAAAGCCTCTGCCTTCGGCTCAGGTTGTGATCCCAGGGTCCTGGGATCGAGCCCCGCATCGGACTCTCTGCTCCGCAGGGAGCCTGCTTCCTCCTCTCTCTCTGCCTGCCTCTCTGCCTGTCAAATAAATAAATAAAATCTTTAAAAAAAAATCAAGTAAACTTAGTAATAAGAAAATACTTTTAGCTTTTATTTTACTAGCTGTATTTAGCTGATGTTGCCTTTTATAGAACAAATATTCAGATTTATAAGGAGTTAGATAACTTTGTGCTAGAATGAGAAAAAAGAATACTTCTGAGCATTATTTTTTAGTGGACAAAAGTTCATAGTGTCAGAAATGAAGTTTCTTACCACTTGTTTCATTATAGCATTGCATATAGAAGATAGCTCTCTCCTTATAGCAGTCCTGTAAGATTGTTCATTTTTGAATGTTGAACTGAATCAGTATGGAAAACAATATTGAATAAACAGTTATTGGACTTTTACTTGTGCAAAGCATTCAATTAAATGCAATGGAGGACCCAAAGATGATGAGATACTCTAATGAAAACATTGGGATGTATTTCTTACTTAGTTTTTAAAAATTATACTTTTAAAGAGATTGATTTGGTTCAAAGTCAGGCTCCTGATTTTATTTATTTTTATTTTAATTCCGGTTAACATATGGTGTTAATAGTAGTTTCAGGTATACAGTATAGTTTTTCAACAATTTCATACATCACTCTGTGAGGTTCTTGATTTTAATAGTCCTTGAAATACCATGTTTTTCCAAAATGGCTTTATCTGAAGATTAGCCAATGTTGATTGCTTTCTTTCTTTGAGCCAGCAATTATCCTTCTTTTCTTTTCCTTCATCTGTACCATCCGTTTTTTTTTTTTAGTTTTTAGTGTTCTAACAAGAACAACGTCATGCCTCAACTGGACCTGACTGACATTGTTAGCATCATTTTCAGTATAAGCTTCCTCCAGGCTAGAACTGCAACAGCAGGCCCAGATGATGAGAGGGAGGGGGCGTAAAGGAGGGAGTGCACCAGACTGGATTGAGGCATTTTCCCCTGGAGCTAAGGTTTTCAATCACAAGAGAAAATTGTCATTTATTAAATATTTAACGACAACTATGGTGTTTAGATGCTAGTAATTTCTATTAAAATTTTCTTTTCCTTTGATAGAGTCGTTCCAACAAAGAAGATCCAGAACAGCTGAGATTAAAGCAGAAAGCCAAAGAGGTAGGACTTTCAAGTTACCATGCTTGTCTTTGTGTTGGAGGGAAGGTTGGCAGCTCTCTCCTGGCAATTAGGTCAGGGTTTATTTTGCTGTTGCATACCATTTGCAGAAGCCTTGGGGAAGGACAGGAACTGCTGAAGGCAAGGGCAGTACTTCAAATGAGGTCAATGAGTTATGTGCTCTCTTTTTAAAATTTATTTTCAAAGCTTAGGCCTGTCTAGAAATGGCTCTTTGTAAACTACAGCAGTGTACTTGGAGGAATATAATGTGGGATTAAAAAAAAAAAGAAAGAAAAGAAACTTCTGAGATTTAGCATCTGGGACTGTACAATAGGCTACATTTTTCCAGGGTAATTGTTCGTTTTGTAAATCTGATACTGCTTATAATTCTTTGGCTGGGAGGTGGTACTGGGATTTAGTTTTAAATGGAAAACGCCTCTGGCTTTTAATTTTCTGGGCCCAGCAGTTTTCTGTTCTGGAATGGAGCCCTTGTTTCACACAGTTCATGTTTAGCTGCAGGGGTTTTAGTTTATAGCTTAGACTGGTTAAGCTTTTACTCCCAGAGGCCTCTGCATAGCAACTGTAGAAATCAACAAATAAGTTCATTTATGTCTGCAGCCTCCTCTCAGTAGCTGACTTTTTACATTTCCCAATATCCATTTCCTGACTTTTCTAGCCCCAGAGAAAAAAGCTCCACTAATTGGAGCTTATTTTAATTGAGCCTTAATATTGGATCTCACTGGAGTTGCCCCCAGAGCTGCTGAGAACAGAAGGAAATGAAAGTACCTAAGGTTGAAGATGTGATGTGTGTTTGGGTGTGTGTGTGAAATTTTTCACTTGACCTACAGATTCTTTTCCCTGCTGAATAAATCATCAAGCCTGTTCACATTTCTGATTAAGGATCTGACAGCAGACGATAATAAAGACAATTGAGGTGTGAGACGTGTGATATGGAGCTGAAGAAATTGGTTTCTATAGTTACTTGACTGATTTCATGCAATTTTTAAGGATCTTTGTGCTGAATAAGAGTGATTTCCTGAGCAACCTTTTTCCTTAACTGTGCCTCTTGAACTATGAAATTTGTTGTTGCTTAACACTGCAGCACTCGGCTCCTAGGGGCCAGCAGCAGCAGGTTATTTATGAATGTTTTAAAGGCCCTTATTGTTTGGATTAATGTAGGAGCTGAGGCAAAACAAATGGAAATCTAGTAAGATTCTTACAATCAATGTGGTATGTTTTCACTAAAATAGAGAAGGAAAATGCATGAACTCTGCATGGAGAGGTTTCTGGATTGAGATGAGGAGAACTGGAAAGGGAGAACATTAGAAAGAATTGAAGCCAGAAACATTTCATTTCAACAACAGAACACTTCTCATACTCATTTCTTTTTCAGTGGAAAATGTATCTAAAGATAGTATCTAAAAAATTAGTATGAGAACCTTACCAATTACCCTCTTTAAGCAAGCCTGGTTTCATAGGTTATTTGGGAATGGGCAACCTATTATTGCTCTGAATCACGGGCATTCCTCTTTGTTTTAATTAAGGACTGATTAGATGCTTATCTTCTAATTCTACCCACTTTTGGGAAAAGATATATCAGAAAGCCTGCTCTTTTATCTTTAAAAATTTTATCCCATCTGTTTCTCTTTCATAAATCTTCATAAACATCTGGACCAATTAATATTTCCTTGAGGTTTGTATAGGATGGTTTGTTTGTTTTCTTTTAATATTGTGCTCAATTATTCTCTAAGGGATGAATAGGTGGACAGTATTTTTCAAAGAAAATTGTAAAAGTAAATGTGGAAAAAATAATACCTCAATGAGAGCAGATGGTAGCAAACTTGGTTTTTCCCCCTTGTTGCTCCTCCATTTATTTCTTTTTCCTAGCAAGATTCAAAGGATTGTGTAATTTCTTTCTAAAATATTTTAAAAGTTTGCTAGTTGGTTACTATCCTAAATCTTTCTGTTAAAAAAAAATCAAATACACTGGCTTCATTCCAAGAATAGAGCCACTGTGTATTAGTTGCAAATGTTTGATGAAACTACAGTATTGTCATTTGTATCGTTCCTCTGTCCCCTAGAGCTTTTAATAACTTTAATATTCCAAGGGGCTCTAATTTAGAATCAAACATACAGGGATATGATTTTTTTGTCTGGTTGCAAAAATCAATGACCTTATCTTAATATAGACTTGAACTGTTCTCTTGTATGGTAATTTGTAAGTTTATCATTTGGGATATGCTAATTGTTGCCACACTCGTATAAACTATAAAGCTTTTGTTAGTGACTTTTTGGTATTTGGCTCTCTGGGAAGTTTTCTTTGTTAGTTGTGAAAATTAGCACAGATTCCTTTCAGTTGCTCGATTTGAAATTGGCTTGCTTTCCTTTTCCAGGTGACTACGTACCTACCAAGCTGGTCATAGGAAATAGAGTAAAGACACTGCACTTAAATAAGTGCAGAACTCCAAGGAACTGTAGAGAAGTTGTAGGCTTTATTGATTTGGGAAATGTTTTAACAGTGATGTTCGTCATATAAATATTAAATCGTAACTCGAACTCCCTAATAATTTTATAATCCATGGTGGTTTCAGTTGTTAGTGACTAGAGTTTTGATCTTGATCATTTCTCCTGTGCATTTTCTTCTCTCTAATACTATTTTAGAGTCTCTTCATTTCTTCTTTGCATTCTGGGTATAATGACATACTGTGTTAAATCAAGCAGGTTTTTATAAAGGTGTCTAATAATTTATTTCCATCCTTCCTATATACTTTTTACAATTTTGTCATTCTTATTTGGCACTTAAAAAAATAGGCTGCCTGTGGGATTTGCTTCCAGTCTAGTCTCAGTCCATTGAAGTGGCTCCTGCTGAATACTGTTCTTATTGACCTGACAGGTTATCTGTCTGTTTGAAAACCTTATTGTTGTCTGGCTAAAATGTCTATAGATATCTCTATAATTCAGACATTTTAGTCTCAACTTTGGGGCTGTTCCCCCTGCCCCTTTTTCTGTTTTTGCCTGGGGAAAAAATACCCCACAATATTTAAGCATTTTCTCTCTGTTGTTAACTTTATGTTTTAAATATTGATATCTTTAAATTCTTATTTTTAAAAATTTTCCTAGATACTTTTCCTAAAATGTAAGTACTGGCTTTCTTTCATTTTTACCACCTATTATTGAAAGGTTTTAAATAGATTACTAATTGCCAAATTCTAACTTCAAACAAGTAGGCACATCTTTGTTTAATGCAGCTGTAGACTTGTCGAAATATGTACCGTGTGTCCTAGATTATCATCTAGCCTTCAACATTTTCCTTTCTTACCACATCATCCAGAATTCTGAGGAGCAAGCCACCTGACCTTGTGGTTTATATATCCTGATTCCTTAAACATTTGTTATATATACTGTGACCCTTATTTCCTTTTGAACATCTTCTTTCTCCTTTGGGAAATGTGAATTCAGCACATCTGTGCAGAGTGAGACAAAGAATTCATTTACTTCCTTTTAACAATTCCTAACATTCCCACTTACATTTGTTATCAGACAATAGAAGAAAGAAAGAGAAATGCAAGACCTGTACCTTCTGGCACATTAGCTCCGCAGTGCAACCTGCAGAAACTGGGCAAAAGAATAAGTATTAAAGGATTAAAATGCATGACAGATTAGAAAACTTGTACCCTCAAGTATTTAGGATTTTTGCTTATAGAAAACATAGGACATAAAAAGTAATATAATTCTCCACATACAAAGTATTATTGTATAAGAAATAAAATACTGTATCATAAGGCTTGTTACTAATGAGAAAATATTTCATTATGAGAAAGACAAGATTATTAAATGGAATTTGTATAGGTATGGAGTCAATGAAATGTGAGGCTAACTATTAAATTATAGCAGTTTGTATTTAAGGTTTTATGCTTGTTCTGCATGAGCCAAAACTCATGGAACACTGGACAGGATGAAGTGAAACTTGTCATTAAAAATATATTCTAGCAGTTCAACTAATTTAGTACGGAGAAGGCATTCTTAAAATGAGAATTTTGGAAAGCTTGTGTACATAGAGAAACAGACACAAATATTTCAAAGCACTGATAGTCCAGGATCATGGTTTTCAAACTCTGGTATAAATGAGAATTATCTGGAGGGTCTGTTAAAACACAGACTGCTGGGCCCCATCCCTAGAGTTTATGATACTGTAGGTCTTGGTGAGGACTGAGAGTTTGCATTTTTAACAGGTATCCAGGTGATTTGTTACTGCTGCTGCTGTTCTGGAGATCATACTTGAAATCATTGGTCTAGGAGGGGAAGGAAGAGGACCTTTAAAATCCATCACTTTTTTTTTTTTCCTTTTGATGAAATGGTCATAAAAAGTCAAACAAAATACTGTGGTTTGAGAACCTGAGAGTTGGCATCTTGAGCTGGCATAGTCCTATTACTATTCAATAAGTTCTCTCTTGGAGGCAGAGAAGCTACACTTGTTTTTTCAGTGGATACTTTTCACAAGAGACATTTATTGGTTGTATCTCTTGACTGGTATACCTTGCGCAGGAAAGATAATATTTTGTTTAGAGCTTCATCAGGAGGTTACATGCATTAATTTTGAAGTATTGGATTTGTATAGCTTGAGAGAAGTTCTGTCCTTTTGGTAGACGAGGCACGTATTATAAATGAAATAGCACCGGACTAGAAGTCAGGAGTCTTCTATTTTAGATCTAACCTGCAATTGTCTGCATCTCACTTTAGGAAAGTTACTTTACTCCTTCAGTCTTACTCCCATTTCCTTCTACAGTCAGTCCTTGAACAACGCATGAGTTAGGGTCACTGATCCCCCATGCAGTCAAAAATCCACATAAAACTTTTTTAAAGATTTTTTTTTAAGGTTTTAAGATTTTTTTTAAAGATTTTATTTATTTGAGAAAGAGAGTGCACATGAGCAGGGGGAGGGGCAGAGGGACAAGCAGAGCTCATTCAGCAGGAGCCCAATATGGGGCTCAATCCCAGAACCCTGAGATCATGACCTGAGCAAAGTCAAACACTTAACCGACTGAGCCTCCCAGGTTCCCCACACACAACTTTTGACTTTCCCCAAATGAATCTACTCACAATCCTCTGTTGATGGGAAACCTTACTGGTAACATAAATAGTTGATTAAAACATAGCTGTATATTCTGTATATTATGTACTGTATTTTCACACTAAAGAAAGCTAGAGAAAAAAAGTTAAGAAAATCATAAGGAAGAAAAAATAGATTTACAGTAGTACACTGTATTGACAAAAGTTACCTATAAGTGGACCCACACAATTCAAACCCATGTTGTTCAAGGAACAACTGTATGAATGTAACAGTCCGTGTTCTGCTTATGTTACAGAGCTATCATAATTTAGGGAAAGGTCAGGTATAAAAGGAAAAAATAGTAGCTTAAGAACATAAACTATAGAAACATTTAAGATAGATGCCATCTTACTCTTAAGTAAGTAAGCTTGAGATTGATCCAGGAACATGTTAGGTGTGTGTGTGTGTGTGTGTGTGTGTGTGTGTGTGTGTGTGTGTTTTATTTCAAGAAGACTGGAAAGAAGGTTGAAAAGAAAAAAAAATGGGAAGATGTAGGGGGAAGGAAGTTCTGTAATCTAATACAAATTGCATTTGTATTAAACAGTACGTAAATCAATTATAATGTTTAAGTCAAAGAAGAAAGTATCTAATTGAGATTATGTGGAACGTGCTATTTTCCTGAAAGGGATGGATTAGAAGGGCTGACTAGCAAGGCATTGGACTCTACATTCTCGATTCCAAGTATTTCAGGTGTTCTGGATAGTGTCTTGACATCATAAGAACTAGTGTTAGTTATTGGGAGAAAAACAATGATCAGACCATGTATTGTTAGGTTTGGTGGAATGCCTGCCTAATAATTTTCTTTGAAAGTTTGAAAGGGATCCTGTGTTTCTTTTGTGGTATTCCTGAATTTTAGATGAGGTGGGGGTAGTTATTTTTTTGTAATTTGCTTTGTTGGTTCCTTTGGTCTAGGATTTACCAGTAATACTATTTAGTATGATATTGTTTACTTCTTTTGTGGTATAATATTTTAGGAATTAACCTTGTTTTCCCCCCAGTAACTTGCAGTAATTTAGAAGTGATTATAAGCATTTTTGAGAATTTTAGAGTTTGGTTAATTAATCTTTACAAAGCATATCTAAAATTCTGTTTAAATTTTTACTATTTAAAAAACATTTTTTGGGGCACCTGGGTGGCTCAGTGGGTTAAAGCCTCTGCCTTCGGCTCGGGTCATGATCCCAGTGTCCTGGGATCGAGCCCCACATCGGGCTCTCTGCTCTGCAGGGAGCCTGCTTCCACCTCTCTCTCTATCTGTCTGCCTCTCTGCCTACTTGTGATCTCTGTCTGTCAAATAAATAAATAAAATCTTAAAAAAAAAATTAAAAAAAAACAAAACATTTTTTGTTTGGTGGTAAAGTTTTATTGTTATTTTTATATACACTTAACATTAATTGTGAATTCTAACTAGGACATTATTCTTAATTCTTTGCTGAACTCAAAACCAGGTAATGTACTTTATTTCTCTTATTTTTTTTTAAATTCTTTCAAATATTACTATAGCATTAACTATTTTCATTGCTACTAATGTAGGTGTTGCTGGACAGCACACATAAGCTTTGGGAGACATTAACTTACCTCCCAACTTCCCCTTTGCTTTATACCTTACTATAACTTTCCAAAAGCTCATAGCAAGATCAGACTGAAGATGACAGCACTTCTTATTTTTGGATCATTTGTTATAAAGGACAGCTCGGTTGTTGTCTTTTGTACTTGTAGTTTCTGCATTTTTTTTTTTAATGCCTTGCCTTCCTTAGCACAAAAAAGAAACACATTTTTTAATTTCCCATAGTATCAGTTTCATAATTATCTAAATAATTTAGTTCTTTCGTTAATATGTCCCTGTTTTGTGGAGGGACTTGGCTGTAGAATACTTGATTTATTCATTCTTCAGCTCCTGTAATCCTGCCTAATGTTTTGGATTCTGTTTTCATTAATTTTATTTTTCCTTATCTTTTGTCCTTCAAAATTATGTACTTAGCATCAAGAAGTACCTCTGTTGAACTTCACTCTGAGAGGTTGTATGATGTTTAAGGTAATCTGTTAAGGTGTTTTGGACTTGATTAAAGTGACTATTACCATAGCTATACTTAAAAATGAACAGAGACAAGTACTAAACATCAGGAATAAAATAACCTTCAACTATTATTGCTCTATTGCTCTCTAAGACACTGACTTGAGTTGTAGGGGACCTCTGCTTGATATCAGAGAGACTGTGATAAGGGAAATGAAGGTTTCTGCCTTTTTCATTAGCCATAAGGAAGGAGTGAGGATACTCTTAAAAGAGAACCTGCCAAGCCTGTTAGGTCTTTTTGGACCAAAGTGTGTGCTGCTGGTGTAAGTGAACAAGCAGGCTTAAGTTTATGAAACAAAATGTAGTAGGAATATAGCTTAACTGAAACCTATTGTCAGAATTCTGGTTAAACCAGCTTTTAAAAGTTCCAGTTGATGGAGTAAAAACACTCCACACTGTCTCTCCCACTGAATACAGCTATAAAATCTGAACAGAATGCACAGAGAAGCTATTTGAAGACTTTGAAAAGTAAATAGTAAATAAATTGGGGAAGAAGATGAGAATCCAAAATACCACTAAACCAGCAGTGTGGTTGCCATTGCTCTTTCACCTCCCCACTCCTATTCTTTCTGCTTACTGTAGACATGGATACAGTCACAGAAATGTGTGGCAAAGCAGAGTAACTAAAGTCCCAGCTTTCTGGCCAGAGGACAAAAAGAGGAGTGTGGGGAATAAAAAATTACTGGGAAGATTGTGGAATAGGGAGAGCTCAGGAAAGCAACCATGTATTATATTTTAAACTTCTGGGCTTGCTCTTGAGCTACACATTTGTCATATGTGAATCTGATTCTAGTCAGCATACATAACGGCTTTAAGAATGGAACAAACAAAGCCCTGCTAGGTCCTAGACTGACCACTGAGTAGTACATATTTGGGACAGATTCAAAGAGCACAACAGAGTTTTTGAAAACTGAACTGATGTTGGAGCCTAAGCCCACAGAAGACACACTGGAATTTGTGGCCTAAATCTGGTGGCCTGTTTTGCATGCTAAAACAAAAATATCATACTCCAAAAGATTTAAAGAAGACCCAGAGTTTTATAACATAATATTTAAAATATTTAGGCTACTGTTTAAAATTATTTGGCTTGAATACCCAGCCATAAAATTCTAAAATGTAAATTTTAGAACTAAAGATGACAGTAATCAAAATAAAACACTTGTTGGATAGGCTAGATACAAAAAAGAGGTGAAAGAGGAAAGAGTCAATGAACTTGAAGATGGATGCATAGGATCTAATCTAAACTAACAGAGGGGAAATGGATCAAAAACAAAAATCAGAAAAACAGAGCCTCAGAGACCTGTGGGACAATGACCAAAGGTCTGGCATTAATGTTACTGAAGTTCTCAGAAGAGAAAGAGTAAAATGCTAAAAATCTATTTGAAAAAATAATGGCTAACAACCCTCCAAATTTAGAGAGGGACAAACCTAAAGATTCTAGAAGCTCAGTGAACTCCCAAACAGGATAATCACAGAAAAACTCAGGTTCGGTCACATCTCGTCTTAGAAAACAAAAGATAGAGGAAAAAATTCTTGAAACTAGCCAGAGAAATGTACACTTTTCCAATAAGGGAACAGCAATTAAAATGATAGTACATGTCTTATCAGAAACCATGGAGACCAAAAAGAAAGTAGCAACATATTTTTAAAGTGCAGTAAGAAAAGAACTGTCAACCAACCCAGAATGCTATATCCTATGAAAATACCCTGTAGGAAGGAAAGTGAAATAAAGACATTGTCAGATGAAGGAACAAGAATAGAATATGTTGCCAGCAGACCTGCTCTAAAAGAATTGTTTAAGGAGGTTGAAGTTCTTCAGAATGAAATGAAATGATACCAAAGGGTAACTTTGAACATCAGGAATGAAGAAAGAGCAACAGAAATGGTATAATAGACTCATTTTCTGCTTTTGAGCTTTTTAAAATATTGAAAGCAAAAATTATTACATTTTCAGGGATTTTCAGTGTGTGTGTATGTGTGTGTGTGTGTGTGTGTGTGTGTGTGTATAAAGCAACTGTAACAAAGTATAGAGTAAGAGGACATCATGAGGTGTGTATATGCCGCTTGACATGGTAAAATAATTGATTCTGAGTAGACTGAAAATTAAGTAAGTATATTGTAATCTCTAGAGCCACCACTAAAATAAAATTTAAAAAACTAGAGATATAGTAAAAAAAAAAAAGATAAATTGAAATATTTAAAATGTTTGAATAATGCAAAAGAAGTAGGGAAAGGGGAAAAAATGAAAAATGGAACAAACAGAAAACAAATAATAAAATGGTAGACCTAAATCGAAACATGGCTGAGTCATTATATTAAGTGTAAATGGTCAAAATATACCAATTAAAAGAGAGAGATTGTCAGAATGGATGACTAACCTGTATCTCTCTACAAGAAACTCACTTCAAATGTAATGATGTAGATAGGTTAAAGTAAAATGATAGAAAAAAATGCTTATGTTAGAGAAGAAAGATCTCAAATCAATAATCTTAGCTTTTACCTTAAACTGGTTAAAGAAGAGCAATATACAACCAAATCCAGCAGAAGAAAAGAAATAATAAAAATAAAAGCAAAAGCTGGACTTCAACCAGCAGAAGAAAAAAATAGAGAAAATCAATAAAACCAAAAGCTGGTTCTTTGATTAACAAAACCGATAAATTTCTAGTAAGACTGACAAAGAAAAAAAGAAGATATAAGTCACCAATATCAGGAAAAAAGATGGAAAATCACTGCAGACCCTGCAGATGTCAAAAGGATAAGTGAATACAATGAACAACTATGCAAGTAGTTTGACAACTTAGATGAAATAATCAGTTTCAGGGTACATGGGTGGCTCAGTTGTTAAGCGTCTGCCTTTGGCTCAGGTCATGATCCCAGGACCCTGGGATCAAGCCCCACATTGGGCTTTCTGCTCAGCGGGAAGCCTGCTTCTCTCTCCCACTCCCCTGCTTGTGTTCCCTCTCTCACTATCCCTCTCTGTCAAATAAATAAATAAAATCTTAAAAAAAAAACAAAAAAAACAAAAAACAGTTTCTTGAAAAGCACAAGCTATCAAAATTTAGCCAAGTGAAGTAGCTAACTGCAGTAGTTCTATGATTATTAAATTAATTGAATTTATAGTTAAAACTTTTCACTAAAGAAATTTCCAGGCACAGATGATTTTAGTGAATTCTCCCAAACATTTACAGATGAATTAATACCACATCTACACAATTTGTCAGAACACAAAAGAGTTAAAAATTCTTCCAGTTCATTTTATGAGACCAGCATTACCCTAATAACAAACCAGAAAAACATTACAAAATAGGAAAACTACATTTCCATATCCTTCATGAACATAGATGTAAACATGTTCAAAAAATATTAGTAAATCAAATCTAATAATATATAAAAACAATATATCATGACCAAGTAGAGTTTACCCCAGGATTGCAAAGCTGGATTAATAATATTCAAAAATCAGTGAATATAATCTGCCATATTGATAGTCTAAGAAAGATCATGTCAATTGATGCAGAAATACATTAGATTTCAACATTATTAATAAGAATAACTCTCAAGAATCAAGGAATAGAAGGGACCTCCTCAGTTTGATAAAGGACAGCTATTTAAAACCTACAATTAATAGTATTCTTAATGGTGAAATGACCAAATGTGTTCTTCCAAAGATTAGGAAAAAGGCAAAGATGTATGCTTTCATCTCTGTTACTCTGTGTTATATTGCCTGTACAATAAAGCAAGAAAAAGAAAAGGCATATAGACTTTGGAGACAGAGAAATAGTGTGGGGTTTCTGTTCTCTTAACTATGTCTTTTATAGTGCAAACTTTTATAATTTTTTTAAAAAGATTTTATTTATTTATTTGACAGACAGAGATCACAAGTAGGCAAAGAAGCAGGCAGAGAGAGAGGAAGAAGCAGGCTCCCCGCTGAGCAGAGAGCCCAATGAGAGGCTCCATCCCAGGACTCTGGGATCATGACCCAAGCCAAAGGCAGAGGCTTTATCCCACTGAGCCACCCAGGCACCCCAAACTCTAATTTATATGAAGTCTAATTTGTCAGGGTTTTTGTTTTTTTGTTTTTTAATGGACCTGCTTTGGGAGCCACGTCTTAACTCTTTGCTAGGCCCTAAGTCACAAAGATTTTTTTTCTCTTCTATTTTGAGTTAATTCTTGTATAAAGTGTGAGGTTTAATACCAAGATTATTTTTTCACATGTGATGTCCTGTTGCTCCAACATTTGTTGAAAACACTATGCTTTATGCTTTCTCGATTGTTTTCCACCCTGGTCAAAAATCAATTAGCCATATTTATGTGGATTTGTTTCTTGATTCTTTATTCTGTCTCATTATTCTGTGTGTCTGTTCCTTTATCAGTACCACATTATTTTAATAACTGTTGCCCTCTAGAAGTAATTCCTAAAATCACATGGTGTAATTCTTTCAATTTTGTTCCTATTTTTTTCAAAATTGATTTAGCTTTTCTGGTTCCTTTGCCTTTCCATATAAATTTGACTTTATTCATTCATTCATTCAGGTTTATTTATTTATTTATTTATTTAATTGAGAGAGAGTGAGAGCATAAGCAGGGTAGAGGGATACAGGGAAAGGGAGAAGCAGGCTCCCCACTGAGGAGGGAGCCCAAGGCAGGGCTTGATTCCAGGACCCCAGGATCATGACCTGAGCCAAAAGCAGATGCTTAACAACTGAGCCACCCAGTTACCCCTTATTTATTTATTTGTAAGTGGTCTCCACTCCAAAATGGGGCTTGAACTCACAACCGTGAGATGAAGACCAGAGCAGAGATCAGGAGTGAGCTGCTTATCCAATCAAGCCACCCAGGTGTCCCTCCATATAAATTTTAGAATCAGCTTGTCTATATCTGTAAAAAAAAAAAAAAAAAAAAAAAAAAAAAAAAAATTTATTGGAATTGTATTAAATCTGCAAAAATTTTGGGGCACCTGGTGGCTCAGTCAGTTACGCATCTGCCTTTGGCTCAGGTCATGATCTTGGGGTCCTGGGATCGAGCCCTGCATCGGGCTCCCTGCTCACTGGGGAGCCTCCTTCTCCCTCTCCCACTACCCCTGTTTTGTTTTATTTTTTTTTTAAAGATTTTATTTATTTATTTGACAGACAGAGATCACAAGTAGGCAAAGAGGCAGGCAGAGAGAGAGGTGGAGGCAGGCTGCACGATGAGCAGAGAGCCCGACGTGGGGCTCGATCCCAGGACCCTGGAATCATGACCTGAGCTGAAGGCAGAGGCTTTAACCCACTGAGCCACCCAGGCGCCCCTCTCACGAACCCTGTTTGTGTTCCCTCTCTCACTGTATCTCTCTTTGCCAAATAAATAAATAAATAAAATGTTTTTCAAAAATCTATTAAAATCTTGAGAAAATTGAAATGTTTACACTGTTGAGTCTTGTTGCGGTCCATGAATACATACATGTCTTTCCATTTGTGTTTTATTTCTTTCATCTACCTTTTGTGATTTATCACATACAAATATCTGTCCGTTTTAGGTTTATACCTAAGTTTCTAATTGTACCTTAATAGTATTTAGAAATGATTATTGGGTGCATTCACCTTGCATCTTGCAACCTTGCTAAATGCATTTATTAGTCCTAGGAGGATTTTTGTTTTTGTTTTTATAGCTGACTTGAGGTTTTCTGTGTAGATAATCATGTCACTTTCACTCCTGTTTCTACCCACAAGCCTCTAACTTGGTGCCTGGCTGTCTTTACTGAACTCTGGCTTACATATCATCTTCCCCACTTGTGTATGCCAAATCTGCATTAATGCCTAGAATGTTCTTCTGGTTACATATGCCTAGTTTTTCTCTATTGTACTGACCAAGATACATTATTTTTATGAAAGTTTGTTGGAACATAGGACAAACCAAAACTATGGTCAGTTTTAATTTTTGTTAAAGCTTTGCAAAATTTTAAAATATTGTATGTGAGATTTCAGAAAAACAGAGTATAATTTGCAGAGTGGGAGAAAGTGTTTTACTACCTAGGTATGGAAAATTGATGACAGAGGTCAATTTAAAAACTTTTTATTTGTTGTAACTATCTTGCAGATGCCATTTTTCTCCAGGGAAAGATTTTAAAATATAGCTTGTTGTTTGATTTGTGCTGCTGGGTAGATTAACTAAAATTGTATTTTGTCATCTGGAAGTTCCAGACTATGACAGCATCAGATTCTAACACTATATATTCTGTTTAAAAGGCCAGCATCAACAAAAGACGATTTCTAACTCCTGAAAAGTTTTCTAGCAGTTTATATATAAGTGAGTCCACAATTTAAAACAGGAATTTCTGCCCTATAATTTGTGAAACAAGTGGAGAATTTTCTTTCTTTTTTTTTTTTTTAAGTTGTGTTTTCTTCCTTGCTAAAGACTTAGTTACCTACGGCTTATTTTTTAATCTTTCCTCTAATATTATAAAGTAATCTGAAAGTGATGTTTATTTTATATCCTTGAGACTGCCTATTTCACCACAAATTATTTCCTATTTTTATCCCGTTCTTGTTTCAATAGGTTCAAAATTTTGTCAGTGCTCTTTTTAAAAAAGAATATTTTCACTTTGTGTCTATGTGTGTGTGTCAAGTTCCTCAACAGGTTACTTTCAGTTGGCTATCTTGGATCTTGTTTGAATATTTGTCTAGCAACCAGTGCCAGGTTCTTCCTTCCTTTCCCTCTATAGTAATAAGATTTTGAAGGTAATTGAACGTTCTTCCTCTTCTGGAGAAGCTTAAGGATTCATGTAGTGATATTTCATTTCAACTTGGTTATTATTATTATTTTTTAATGAATACTGTTTGACACTCACCTGCCTTCATGAAATGATACTCTGTTTCATGCATTTATTTTCCAATATTAATGTCTTATCTGCCTTTTAATGGGGGATCTTCCATGTGTCTCACTATACAGTTTAGTATCCACATATTAAATAATTATGCTTTGTAGATTTGGGTATTCTGGGTGAATTATGATAAAAACTACAGCAAAATAATTCTTTCAGTTTTTTAATTTTCATTTTAAAACCTGAAGAGAGCAAATGCTAACCCTCTCTTTTTTTCTTCTGAATTTCAAGTTTTTGTTTAAATTCAGGTTAACGTATATAGTAAAATTGGTTTCAGGTATAGAATTTAGTGATTCATCACTTACATATAACACCCAGTACTCATCAAAACAATCAAACTCCTTAATACCCATCACCCATTTAGCCTGTCCCCCCCATCCACCTCCCCTCCATCACCTCTCAGTTTGTTCTCTAGTTAAGAGTCTCTAATGGTTTGTTTCCCTGTCTCTTTTTTTCTCTTCCCCTATATTCATCTGTTTTGTTTCTTAAATTCCACATATGAGTGAAATTATATGGTATTTGACTATCTCTGGCTGATGCATTTTTCTTAGCATAATACATTCTAGCTCCACCCATGTCACTGCAAATAGCAAGATTTCATTCTTTTTTATGGCTGAGTAATACTCCATTACACACACATATACACACTCACACACACCCTTCCCATATCATCTTTATTCATCATCAATGAATGGACATTAGGGCTCTTTCCATAGGTTATCTGTTGTTGATAATGCTGCTATAAACATTGGGATCCATGTGCCCCTTTGAATCTATATTTTTGTATCCTTTGGGGAAGGAAATACATAGCAGTGCAACTGCTGGGTCATAGGGTAGTCCTATTTTTAACATTTTTTAAAAAGAGATTTTATTATTTGAAAGAGAAAGAGAGCAAGTATGAGCAAGGGGGAGGGGGAAAGAAAGAAGAAAACTCCCTGCTAAGCAGGGAGCCCAATGCAGGACTCGATCCCAGGACCTTAAGATCATGACCTGAGCCAAAGGCAGATGTTTAACTGACTGAGCCACCCAGGCAATCCTCTGTTTTTAAGTTTTTTAAATAACCTCTATACTGTTTTCCAGAGTGGCTGTACCAGCTAGTATTCGCACCAACAATGTAAGAGTGTTCCCCTTTTTCTACATTCTTGCCAACATCTGTTGTTTCCTGTGTTGTTAATTTTAGCCATTCTGACAGATGCGAGGTAGTATTTCCTTGTGGTTTTGATTTGTATTTCCCTGATGATGACTTATGCTGAACATCTTTTCATGTGTCCGTCAGCCATCTCTGTATATTCTTAGGAAAAATGTCTGTTCATGTCTTCTGCCCATTTCTTAACTGGATTATTTATTTTTTGGGTGTAGAATTTAAATTCTTTATAGATTTTAGATACTAACCCTTTATCAGATATGTCATTTGCAAATATCTTCTCCCATTCTATCAGTTACCTTTTAGTTTTATCGATTGTTTCCTTCGTCGTGCAGAAGCTTTTTTATCTTAATGAAGTCCTTCTAGCTCATTTTTGCTTTTGTTTTCCTTGCTTCCAGAGGCATATCTAGTAAGAAGTTATTACAGCCAAGGTCAAAAAGGTTGCTACCTGTTTTCTCCTCTAGAATTTTGATGGCTTCCTTTAGGTTCCTTTAGGAACCTTTAGGTTTTTCATCCATTTTGCATTTATTTTTGTGTATGGTGTAAGAAAGTGGTTTGCTTTCATTCTTCTGCCTGTGGCTGTCCAGTTTCCCCAACACCAGTTGTTGAAGAGACCATCTTTTTTCCATTGGATAATGTTTCCTGCTTTGTTAAAGGTTAACTGACCATATGCTTGTGGGTCCATTTCTGGGTTCTCTATTCTGTTCCATTGATCTGTATGTCTGTTTTTGTGCCAATACCATACTGTCTTAGTGATTACAGCTTTGCAATAGAGCTTGACATCCAGAATTGTGATGCTACCAGCTTTCATTTTCTTTTTCGATGTTCCTTTGGCTATTCAGGCTCTTTTCTGGTTCCATACAAATTTTAGGATTGTTTGTCCTCTGTGAGAAAAGTTGATGGTATTTGGATAGGGATTGCATTGAATGTATAGATTGCTCTAGGTAACAGAGACATTTTAACAATATTTGCTCTTCCGATCCATGAGCATGAAATTTGTGTCTTCCTCAGTTTCTTTCATGAGGGTTTTCTGAGTATAGATTCTTTGCCTCTTAGGTTAGGTTTATTCCTAGGTATCTTACGGTTTTTGGTGCAATTGTAGATGGGATTGACTCCTTAATTCTCTTTCTTCTGTCTCAGTATATAGAAATAAAACTGATTTCTGTGCATTGATTCTGTATTCTGCCACTTTGCTGAATTCCTGTGAGTTGTAGCAATTTTGGGGCAGAGTCTTTTGGGTTTTTTACGTAGATTGTCATGTCATCTGTGAATAGTGAAAGTTTTACTTCTTTCTTGCCAATTTGGATGCATTTTATTTCTTTTTATTGTTTGATTGCTGAGGCTAGGACTTCCAGTGCTATGTTACATAACAATGGTGACAGTAGACATCCCTGTCTTGTTCCTGACTCTAGAGGAAAAGCTCTCAGTTTTTCCCCAATTGAGAATGATACTAGCTGTGAGTCTTTCTCATATATGGTTTTTTGATATTGAGATATGTTCCCTTTATCCCTTCTTTGCTGAGGAGTACTTTCAATTTTTGGCATGAAGATAAATATAGAATAAATCCATGTGCAAGTGTGATATGTAGAAAGGGTTTGTAACAAGAACACTTGGCTCTGAGTTCTGTTTCCACTACTTATTATTTATGTGACCTTTATGAAGTTTTCCTAAGCTCTTAGAGCATGTCTTCCTTGGTTAAAAAAAAAGGGGGGGGGGAATGAATGCATGTGTAATTTTCATATCCTATTATAGTAATTAATATATCCTTTTCAATGTGGTTGTGAGAGTTAAATGAGTTAATTTTTAACAAGGTAGTTTGTAAATCATATAGCATAGAACTGTTCCCTATAACACACACAAACTGTCTTTATTTTCAAGTAATTTTCTTTTAATCTGGAAAAGTTGACTATGGCTTGGTTAATATCTCTCCAATTTGCTGTTCTATTTATTCTTCAGGCATTTCTTACCTGTGGTTAAAGTAAGAAAAGATTAAACTGTAGATGCCTTTCTTTTCTTGTTTTTCTTCTATTCTATACTTCTTTTTTACCTAAATTCTATCTCTTCTATTTATAGATTGAGGACTAAAGATTATGTTGGAGTAAAGGCATCAGGAAATGATGTGCTCTTGGTTATTAGGGGAATCTGATATTTATTTTGTACTATAGCTTATTTGGTGAAGAACACAGAAGTAGGCTTAGTGATCAGTTTCTTCCCTCCTCTTAGCATGACTGTGTGTAAACATTGTTTTTTTTTCTTTTATTCCATCTTCTAGTTACAACAGTTGGAGCTTGCACAGATACAGCATAGAGATGCTAACCTCACAGCTCTTGCGGCTATTGGACCAAGAAAGAAGAGACCACTAGAATCTGGGTCTGGAAGTGAGGTATTGAAGTAATGTTTGTTATTTTATTTTTCATGTCAAGAAAGCAAGCCAAAAGGAAGCAAACACGTGTAGATAATTTACCCTGTCTAGCATGCTGGTGCTGCCAAATGGCTTGTTAAAACTCTCCTTTGCCTGTTTTACAAAATCTTAATTTTTCCTGGTTTTTAGGATATATATCACCTTGAACTTTACTCCTGCTGATCACTTATTTTATACTTCCTCCTGTCTCCCATCTCTAGTCCTACTGAGTTTTCACTGTCTCAATTTTTTATTTCTGTACATTCTTTCCAGTGACTTACGTAATCCTCTTTCTGCTGTATATCTAAATCTAGCTCATCTCAAGATCAGATCTGCCCTCTTTATTTCCTGCATGAACCACTATTCATTTCCTCATTGACTTCTTCTTGTCTTAGTGCATAATGTGTTTGCATGGCAAATTAGTTTCTGGTCCACATAGGATGCATATTTTTTCTTTGTAAGATTTTAAACATTTTGAGCAAGACTATAATCCTATTCATTTGTATTCCCCCACAGAACCGGCACTTATATACTCAATAAAAATTGTTAATTGTTTGACTCGCACCAAGGAAGGATCTTACTTACATCTTTAGAACAAATATTTGATGTAATGGTACGTTTATCGATCAGTCATCAGGGTGAGATAGAGGTACAGGAAGGGCCCCGAGATAGGATCAGCAATAAGAGTGTCACGGCTCATCTGTTTTGCTTGAGACAAGCTCCTCCCTAGCATTGACCCTGAACACAGACAGATCCTAAGTGAATGACAATCATCTCGGTAGAAGAAGGATTTAAAAAATTAGTTATTTTTCATTATAAATGTAGTGAATATAATGTGTTCACATGCCCCCCACCAAAAATCACAGTATAAAAAAATGTTTGAAAAATCAATGTTTCCTTCTCACAGATTTCTGGTCCCCTATCTCCTGCCCAACCAGACAAGCACATTATTAAGATTTTGAAATAGCCATCCAGAAATTTGTCACGAATATGGACATGTATCTCATGGGTGTTCATAAATCCACGTTTGATTTTGTTTACTTAAACATGTTCAAACTAGAGTTCTTGTTCTGCCCTTGATGTTTTTCTTTTTTCCTGGATCTTTTTCCATAATCTCCCTCATTGACCTCCATAATTTTTAAAGATATAGGACATTACTATGTTTAGATAAACACAATTTATCAACCTATCCTTTAATGGAAATTTAGGCTTTTTTGCAGAACGTTCTTATACTGACATTGTTATGTTTGTCCAATGTAACTATAGGCTAAATTCTAAAAATTGAATTCCTGGTTTAAAGTCTGTGCATGGTAGGAATAACTTTTTGGAAAAATCGAAATGCACAATGATAGAGTAGTATAATGAATTTCCATATACCTACCACCCTGTTATACCTACTATCAATTTATTCCCAGTATTTATTTATATCTGCACCACCTCCCTCAGGTAAGTTTTTTGTCTTTCAGGTTATTTTATTTTATCTTATTTTCTTTTATTTTTAAAGATTTTTTTTTATTTATTTGAGAGAGAGAGCAAGCAAGAGAGAGCACAAGCAGGGTGAAAGGCAGAGGGAGAAGCAGACTTCCTGCTGAGCAGGGAGCCCGATGTGGGACTCGATCCCAGGACTCCCCAGTCGTCAGAGATTTTTAAGTGTCTTTTTCTTTTATTTTATGTTTGAATCTGAGAAAGGTCATAGGTTAAGGGTCAGGGGAAAATGTACTTTTGGTGTTCAAACAGATAAAACCAGTTTATATGATTTATTTATTGGCATTAAAATGTAAAGTTATTAACTTTTAAATCTCAGATATATCCTAACTTGGATATAGATATATTGAATAATCTGTTTGCTTGGTGCTTGTTTAGTTTTGAGAATTTGAGTATGTATATTTTCCCCTGTATTTCTTGGACTTCAAGTTTAGGTAGTTGTCAGATTTTACTGTAATATATAACAGCCAGTACTTGAAGTAATGCTAACCTAAATTGAAAATACCCATTTTAACGAGTTGATGGTGTTTTAGTATTTATTTAGATCCTTATTTTGAAATTAGCTAAAGACTACTTTCTTTTTTGTTGATTTCTATTTGTAGTGTTTTTAACTTTAAAAGCAATTTTCTTTTGGGGCGCCTGGGTGGCTCAGTGGGTTAAGCCGCTGCCTTCAGCTCAGGTCATGATCTCAGGGTCCTGGGATCGAGTCCCGCATCGGGCTCTCTGCTCAGCAGGGAGCCTGCTTCCCTCTCTCTCTCTCTCTCTCTCTCTGCCTGCCTCTCCATCTACTTGTGATCTCTCTCTCTGTCAAATAAATAAATAAAATCTTTTAAAAAATAAATAAATAAATAAATAAAAGCAATTTTCTTTTAAAAATGTGAAACAGGAGAAGACCATATTGTATGTTCTTTTGATATTTATTGCTGATGTGTTTGCCCTTCCAGTAACTTAAATAGCATCAATTGGGATTATTTGTTTGTTTGTTTATTTTGAAGATTTTATTTATTTGAGAGAGAGCATGGGGGAGAGCATGGTGAGAGAGCATGGGCAGGAGAGAGAGCACGAGCAAGGGAGAGAGGGAGAGGGAAAAGTGGACTCCTTGCAGAGCAGGAGCCAGACGTAGGGCCCAATCCCAGGACCCTCGGAATATGACCCAAGCTGAAGGCAGATACTTAACTGACTGAGCCACTAGGCTCCCTGGTCGGGGTTATTTAAAACCCTTTATTCATTTGTTTTACTCCCCCACAAAAAACACAAAAATGACATATGAAACATTTATATTTTTAATATTCTATACATTGGAAGCTGAGGCTTTCCTTTTTGTCTTTCTTTATAGATGGGAACCTGAAATCTTACCTGTTAGTTTTAAATTAATAAATAAAATAAAAATAAATAAATCTTATTCTAATAAGAATAAGCATATAATTCCCGAGGGGAGTGAGGTAGAGTCTGGTTCTTTAAAGAGCAACTTCTTAGTTCAAATGCGATTGTTTTGTCCACTAAAAATTCAGAAAACTAAGCTTACTACCTTTGTACTTATAGATTACCATTTTTTGATAATAAATCAACAATAATAATAAGTTTGGAGAAATTAGTTTTAGACTCTTGTCTTTTAGTATTTGTTCTTATGTAAAATAAAGGAAAAATGCCTCTTACCCTAAAAAGGTCTTTCTATTTGTGCAACTTATATATTAAACTGGCCTCTAATAGATTTATATTTGATACTCTCAGAAGTCTTGAAAAAGTTGAATAGCATCAGTTGCTGTCTCCTTGTATTATCATAGCAAAAAGCAACAAGTACCAAATACATTTTGGATCAAATATTTGTACCATAAACCTATTCACATTAAGAAGAAAAGAAAATAGTTAAAATTTACTACTTGGGAGTATTTGAATTTGTCCTTAATTTACAGCTCTGATTTGATTTGCATATATATTAACTTTTAAATTAATAACAGGCTGTACAGATACTTATACAGTAAATTAGGACCTACTTTAAGATATAGAGTGTTTGCATATTTTTATTGTTTATGTATATTGTTTAGGGGATCTGTTTGTGGTCCTTGGGAATATTAAAACATATAATAACTTTATTTCCTGTGTTAATTTTTGGTACTTGGGCTAGAAAGGATCTTTTTTCCTACTAGCAATATTTTCAGATAGTTCATGTAGCTTATTAATGATCCAACATTCATAATGATATTTCTTAATTTTTGTTTAATATAAAGATAGGTGTTATTTTGACTTCATAACATATCTAAAAAATCGCATCTTTATACATAAAAGCAACTTTGGAGCTAGGAAAGTAACACCCAGTGCTCATTACATCACGTGCCCTCCTCACTGTCCATCACCCAGTTACCCCATGCTGATATTTCTTTTCAAATTAAGTGGTTACAGTACCAGATCAGCTACCTGGTGCTTAGAGTATTGATGTGTCTGGTATATGTTGCTTAAAATAGAGTTCATTTGCTAGCCAGAATGAAAAAAATTATCAAGTGAATTACATATGCTCTTTCTGTCTAGAAGCAGGCTAGAGTCCTACCCTATAAGATTTTAACTCTTGGGGTAAGAGGAGAAAGGACTTTTATGAAAATTTGGTTAGAAATAAATTAGAAAATTTGATTGAAATAAAAATTAAGGTTATTGATGTGAAAGGGCACAGCTTTAATCTTTATGTTCTTGGGGGCATAGATAGTGCTGTTCTTTACCTCCTTTCTTTTTTGCCAGGCTACAGGGGAACCATAACTTTCTGAAGCATGCATTGTTATCTATTATAGCTGACTTAGTAGAGATTAATTGATTGATTGGTTTAAAAGATTTTATTTCTTCATTTGCTCGAGAGAGAGCGCGTGTGAGAGAGAGTGCAGGCAGGGGAAGCAGCAGGCAGGGGAGAGGAAGATGCAGACTCCCTACTGAGCAGGGAGTCTGACGGCAGGGCTTGATACCAGGACCTGGGGTCATGACCTGAGCCGAAGGGAGATGCTTACCTGACTGAGCCCCCCTGGTGTCCCAGAGATTTAAACATACTTATTGTCATATAACATTTTCTATAAATATCATGTAGATTCACTGGAATTTAGAGTACGTTATTACTTAAGATAAATATAAATATAAATATATTTATATATTTATAAATATAAATATATATATATATATAAAGCTCCTTATATTCTGAGATCTTTAGTTCACACTTCTATAAATAGATCTGACACTTTTTCATAAATAACTTAAACATAAATCTAAATTGTAGTCAAATCTTTTTTTTTTTAATAGTCAAATCTTTTAAATTTTCCAGGGATTTAAAGTTTGACTCTTTGTCAGCTATGTTAATATGTTAATGTTAATAAAGGAGTGCAAACATCATAAATACACAAGACTATAGATGAGAGTAGAAAACAGCAGTAAGAGTATTTAGTAGTTGAAATTGATTACAGACTAGAGTCATTCTTTCTGAAAAAAAGTAACCAAAAGAAGAGGCCTTAAATATTCATAGTTAAGTGCCTTTTGAATACGAACATGTTGGCAAGGATAACCAGATATGTAAGGGAAACCTCTTACATAAAAGATTAAAAGGAGAATGTGGAAGAAAAGGCACGAAGCAGTAGGAAACTGGAAAAAAAATTAAAAACGGCAGAATGTATTACAACCATGGAACAAGAATAGAAAGCTGTTTTTAACAATGACTGGAAAAAAATGAGACCTTTGGAAATTGAAAGTATGAGAGCAGAAATAAACAATGATAGAAGGGTTAGAATTTTAAAAAGACAAAGATGGTATGGTGGATTTGTGTTATGTCAGATTTGCTAAGCTGAGCTACATTTCCCAGAATTTCTTTTCTTGCATAGCTCCCAGTTACCGTGAGCAATGGGGTGTTTTTATTTTGCAGGGTGGAAAGGAAACTGCAGCCATACTCTTAATTCTCAGAAGGTCGTTGTGGGGACACTAGGAGCTACTGCAGCTCACAAACGTTCTTGGCATGGGAGAGCCTCAGGGCTCCCCATCTTCCCCCATATCCTCTCTGTTGGCTTCTCTAAATTCTGGGCCAGGCCCAGCACCAAAGTCAACAGCTGGACATAAACCGATCAGGTTCATAATTACTTAGGGCCAGTTCTCCATTATAAATGCCATATTCTATATCACTCCTAGTGTTCTCTGTTCAAATGCTGACTGATACAGACATCTGTATCATATGTAGTTGTAGAGGAACAGTAATATAATGATGGGTTCCTAAATTTGCTCCAGGTTTTCCAGAATGGGTTCTCCGGTCTAATTAGATTTAAAAGCGTTAATGGCCCGGTTTCAAGTGACAAAGGAGACACCAGTGATCCATACAAGCTGTAGCAAAACAGTTACGTTATCAGCTGTTTACACTAGTAATCAAGTGCCCATAGAAGGTGAGGCTTTGGGAGACCAAATTTTTACTGCCACAGAAAGCTTTAACATGAAAATAAGAATAATGGTCCCTTCAAAGTACACTGGGGAACTTAAGGGAAGGAAAAGGCTTTAGATTCTGAGCTCAAAATCCACATAAGGGAGTGAAAGCCTCTGTGATTGCTCTAAAAGAAACCCTTATCTTTCATAGCCAAAGGCAGCGATTTCTGAAAACTAAACCCAAAGTCTAATCCTGCAGGTGGCCGAGTTACAATACAAATTGAGTTTCTAGTTTTGTGGTCTCTTGTGTTAAGATTATGTTGGGAAAGAATGGAAAACTGAAAAATGGGGTGGGGAATATGGACAGATTCCAGTGAAGCTGAGTACTTGGATTCCTTAATCTGCCTATCCACCTTTACCAGTCCTATCCCTGTTTGAGGGAGGTTGGTCTCCTGGGGAATCTGTAATGCCTTCTCTTAAGGTTATTGCCTTTTAAGAGACTGCTGATCTTCAGGACCTAACTTTCACCACTTCTAATTGCTTTTATACCTCTGTAACCCCACTTAAATTCCAACAGCCCCCAGAGTATGAGGTACCTACCTACTAGGTGTTACCCATTGGAAGTGTGAATGATTTTGCCTGCAGTTACCTGGAGAGTGGGAATGGAATAGAGGGAAAGGAATATAAAATTGTATCAGGCTGAATTTATTGATAAGGGCTCACTAAGCAAAGATTCCAGACAAAGTATTAAGTCAGAGGGCTGTGAGTGGTTCTAACAGTTTGCTTTACTGGTTGACTGAAAACTACACTAAAAGGTGACCTAAACTAAGTAAAGTTGAGATAGATCCTAGAACTTTATTTATATACTGTAGAGGAAGTTATCCAAAGGCTTAAGGAGATGAGAATGCTAGAGTGGATTTTTCTTTTCTTTTTAAGATTTTATTTATTTACTTATTTGAGAGAGAGAAAGAGTGAGAGTACAAGCAACAGGGAGGAGCAGAGGAAGAGGGAGAAGCAGACTCCCATCTGACAGGGAGCCCAAAGTGGGGCTCAGTCATAGGGCCCTGGGATCATGACCTGAGTTGAAGGCAGACGCTTAACCTACTGAGCCACCCAGGTGCCCCATGGGTTTTGTTTTGTTTTGTTTTCCAGAAGAAGAGTCGTAAGGTCAAATGAGATATTTATT
This sequence comes from Enhydra lutris kenyoni, assembly GCF_002288905.1. Lineage (NCBI taxonomy): Eukaryota > Metazoa > Chordata > Mammalia > Carnivora > Mustelidae > Enhydra > Enhydra lutris. The sequence goes on from NW_019154092.1 coordinate 21,560,068, forward strand.
ATTAAGATTCCTTTTAAATGTTTACTGCTACTTGCTGTCTGCCAAAATTGAACTAGTTTATATTTCTACCAGCAGTATATGAAAATGTGTATTTATTAGTATCTCAGTCAGTCCTGGATATTGTTATTTTAAAACCTTTTTTTAAAAAGATTTTATTTATTTGAGAGAGAAGGGGCAGGGGAGGAATAGAGGGAAAACAGACCCCCCACTGAGCAGGGAGCCCAACGTGGGGTTTGATCCCAGCACTCAGGATCACGACCTGATTGGAAGGAAGCTGCTTAACTAACTGAGCTACCCAGGCACCCCTGATATTTTCAAAGCTTAATGCCATTTGTTACCTCTTTGCTTTTGGTTAATCAAAGCCCTTTCTATTCTCTCTTTGGAAGAAATGGCGTTTGTATTCACTTACTCATTTATTCATTCACCCAACTGTGCTAGGTACAGTGGTGAGAAGAATAGCACTAGGTCTCATCCTACTTGAAATTTATAGTCTGAAAAAGTTAGTTTTCTTTATGGCAGTTGTGCTGTATATATGCTCGTCTGGCCTATTCTGCCTTATAACTGAGCATGGCAGGACACCAATGATGAACCTTGTTAACTGGTGGGCCTTTTAGCAGTTGGCCATGGATACTTGTGGTTAAATTGGAAATTAGTATAATGTATATAAAATAACAAGTTATCTGTGAAGAGTTGTTGGTAAACCTTTAAGATTCCCATTTCTTTTCCTCAAGTGTTTTTATTGTTACATTCCTCTGTTCCATTAAGTATTTTGCTCACCATTCCTCCCCGGGGGCAAAAATAGTGTTTTCGTGATATTTTATATGTGATATTTGAGGCTTTGTAAGTGTTTTTTTTTCCTTCAAAGCACTTTATTTATAGTTAGCATAATAATAGGTTTATGCTAAGAAAGATTATTTTTTTTAATTTATCAAGCCTTAAGATGATTCCTGTAAGTTGTCAGGCTTCTAAGAAGAAGTTTTTGAAAGTGTGTCTGTATGCATGCCGCTTCTGTAATTTAGCCTAGTGGTTGTTCCTCAGATTTCTTAAATTGTAGTATTCTCACATGACCAGTTATACTGTTATGCTTATTCCCCAATGTACTAGTAGCTCTCTGTCTTAGCCTTGTATCAGCTGTTTGGCTCCAGTTTTAGTGAAGAGCAAGAATCGCTTCTGTGATATAGGGCTGCCTGTAGTAAATACCAGGCCTTAGAGGGTTTTCCAAAGTGATAGATGAGTGCTAATTAACAACAAACTAATGTTTGTGGGAAAAGTGGTTGGTAATTCCTTTGCTAAGCTTATCTTTCCATAGTTTAAATGACAGTTAATTTCTCTGTGAAATTTTCCCAAAGTAGATGTTCAGATTGTCAATAAATGTCACAGTGAAAACCCAGGTTTACCTGGAAAGCAATATATCTGCCTTAGACACTTGCAGCAGTACTTTCTGATAACATTTAGAGTACATTGTTGAATTCCTGTTTGTGCATTTTCCGTAAGAATTCCACAGAGTATTGAAAACAGGAAGTATAAGTTGCTTTCAAAATGTTTATTTGAACTTGTTTGTTTGACTTATCAGACTTTGCCAGTCTTTCAGATAATAATTCACATACCATAAAATTCAACATTTTAAAATATACAGTTCAGTAGTTTTTAGTATATTCCATGGCTATGCAACTATCTTCATTATTTAATCCCAGAACATTTTCATCACTTCAAAAAGTATCTCCATAGCCATCAGCAGGCACTCCCCCCAGCCCCTTGCAACCACTGATCTGCTTTCTGTCTTTATGGATTTACCTATTCTGGTCATTCAAATAAATGGAATTATATAATATGTGGCCTTTTGTGTCTAACTTCTTTGACTTCACATGATGTGTGCAAGGTCCATCCAAGTTGTATCATGTTATCAGTACTTCATTCCTATATATGGCCGAGTAATATTCCATTATCCATAAATTATGTGGATACGCCACATTTTGATTGTTTATATACTTGTTTATTATAAATAGTGCTGTTATGAACATTCATACTCAAGTTTTATTTCTAGGAATGGAATTGCTGGGTCATATGGTAACTCTCTGACTTTTTGAGGAACTGTCAAAACCACCTTGCATAGTGGTTGTACCATTTTACATTCCTACTTGGAATGCATAAAGGTTCCAATTTCTCCACATAATGGTCAACAGTTATTGTCTGGTTTTGGTTTGGGGTTTTTTTTAGTAGTCATTTCAGTGGGTGTGAAGTGGTATCTCATTATGGTTTTATTTTGTATTTCTCTAATGACTAATAATGTTGGACATCTTTTCATGTCCCTGTTGGTCATTTGTATGTTTACTTTGTAGAAATGAAGTCCAGTCAATCCTTTTCTTTTCTTGATTTTGCTGTAGGTGCCATATCCAAGAAAGCATTGCTTAACCCAGTGCCACAAGATTTGTATCTAAGAGTGTTATAGTTTTAGCTCTTATATTTATTTACATCTTTGATCCTCTGAGTTCATTTTTTATGTGGTATGAGATGGATTCAAATTCATTCTTTTGCATGTAGATATCCAGTTGTCCCTGGCACAGGATTTTTGAAAAGACTTTCCTTTCCCATTGACTAGTCTTAGTACCCTTGTTGAAAATAAATTAATCATAGATGTACGGGCTTATTTCTGGACTCTATTCTGTTGGTCTGTGTGTCTGTTCTGCCCTTAGACAAATACCACAGTGTCTTGATTACTATAGTTCTGCAGTAAGTTTTGAAATCAGAAATGATTTTTCCAACTTGATTCTTTGTTTTCAAGATGTTTCAGCTCTTCTGGGTCCCTTACATTTACATGTGTATTTTAGGATCATTTTTTCAATGCTTGCAAAAAAGGTAGCTGGAATTTTGATACAGATAACATTAAATTTATAGATCATTTTGAGTAGTACTTCCATGGCGGAGGGGAGGAGCAGAGAGGGAAGGAGAGAGAGAATCTTAAGCAGGCTCCACATTCCGGTGCAGAGCCCATCACAGACCTTGATCTCACAAAACAGATTATGATCTGAGCCAAAATCAAGAATTAGACACTTAAATGACTGAGCCCCCAGAGACCATTTTAATCACTATTTCAGTCTCTTGTTATAGGACCATGTGGCATTTAATTCATCTTTCTCTTCTTAGTACTGGGCATGTAGGTGGCCTTATATCCATTTTCTAGGTTTAGTCTTGTTCTCAGTATCCATTCTTGAATTCACATATGTCAGTAAAATGATAGTATCCTAACAAACCTTTCTTGTCATTAAATGATTATGTTGTGTTTTGATTGCAAGATGAAAAGCAAGTTTGAATATTGAAACCATAAAGCAAATTAGTTAATATTTGCCTGACTTAGCTTAGAATGTTTGATAATTTTCTGCCACAAAGAATACCTTGGGAGTATCCTTATTTTTTTTTTCTAAGCCTGACGTTGCACATTCATGGGCCATTTGTAAGGTTCTGACCATGCTGAATCATCTTCTGGATTTATCTATCCATTTAGTAGTTTGGTTTCTAATGTTATTTCTTTGTCTTACAGTTTGTTACTATTGACAGTGTTGTCAATGGTTGTGTTTGGTTTCCTTAATTAGAGATTTCAACAGAATCACTTGTTCTTTATTCTCCCAAGTTGGTCTTATATATAGCACATAAAAGCATGAACTTTTTTTCTTTTGGAGATTAAGTAAAGGTAGTCATTAGTTAAATTATCAGCTTTGGAATTAAAATGGTATGGTAGATTAAGTCTATTAAGTGGATGATTTTTCATGCTGCTTGCATATGCTTTTGGCCATTAGCCTGTAGACTAGTGATTCTCAACTGAGGACAGTACCTACTCCTGTGGAGTGCTTAGAGATGTGTGGAGTATTGTTCTGACAGTCACTCAAGAGTTAGGACTGTGCTACTAGCATTTGGTGGCAGGGTGCCAGTGATACTAAACATTATGCAATATGAGAGGCCGATCCGCCCAGTCAGACTTACTGAGAATTCTAATAACACCCCCATTGAGAAATGCTGACACTTAAATTTTTCAAGCACTTCAATAATACTTAAAATTTCTTTTTTTTTTTTTTATTTATTTATTTGACAGAGAGAGATCACAAGTAGACAGAGAGGCAGGCAGAGAGAGAGAGAGAGAGAGAGAGAAGCAGGCTCCCTGCCGAGCAGAGAGCCCGATGCGGGACTCGATCCCAGGACCCCGAGATCATGACCTGAGCCGAAGGCAGTGGCTTAACCCACTGAGCCACCCAGGCGCCCAATACTTAAAATTTCTTGAGGTGAATATATTCTAGAGTCTTACAGAATATTCTGGGTAATTTTTTTTTATTTACAAACAACTTCCCACATAATGTTAGAATAAACATTTCTTTGTCTACATTCTCTGTACCTGTCATAATATTTGTGAGCATAGAATTCTAACATCACGGTACCTCTTAAACTTTTATACCAAAGCACACCAGACAGTGGGGAAGAGTAACCATATTCCTTTGGGGGAAGTCTGAAGGAGGGATGACTTTTAAAACTTCCAAGGAACTTTGCACTTGGTTTAAGATCAAGGTGTAATTTACTTACAATAAGATGTGCTGGTTTTAATTATAACCACCATCCCAAATCAAGATACAAAATATTTCTGTGACCACAGAAAGTTCTGTCATGTCTTTTCAGTCATTACCACTGCCATCCAACCTTTTATTCACAGTCATTGCTCCAATTTCTGTTACTATAGCTTAGTCTTGCCTGTTTTAGAATTTCGTGTAATTGGGAATCATATGGCAATGTACTTTTTTGTTTTTAAATTTTCACTCTGCATTACATGTTTTTGAGATTTATTCACATTGCACATGCCAACTTTTTAGTGTTGAGTAGTATTCCGTAGTGTAAATGCTCCATAATTTGTTTATTCATTGGATACTTGGGCTCTTTCTAATTTTTTGGCAAGTACAAATAAAGCGGCTATCAATATCCCTGTAAAAGTCATTTTGTGGACATATGGTTTTATTTCTCTTAGATAAATACTTAGGAGTACAACTGCTGAATCCTAAGATAGATGTAGGTTTAATTTTATAAGGAACCTTAAAGTTTTTCAGGTGGTTGTGCCACTTCACACTCCCTTTAGCAGTGTACTTTTATTTTCATGATTTGTGTCTTTTGGAAGAACAGGAGGTTTTAACTTTGATGAAGTGTAATTTATCATTTTTTTCTTTTATAATTACTGCTTTGTATATCCTAAAAAATTTTGTGTACCCATAATTTTGAAGATTTTTTTTCTTAGAATCTTTATATTTTACATTTTAAGTGTTTGATCTTCTAATTTTTATGTCTGATCTGAAGTTAGGGATTCAGGCCAATTAATTTTTATATACAGGTATCTTGTTACTCCATCCCATTTATTAAAAAGACTTACTCCATTTATCGTGACTTCTATTTAAAATCAATTTACTGTGTATGTAGAAGTACATATTCATACTTTATTCTGTTGATCTGTTTTTCTGTACTTAATTTTGAAATCGGTTAATCGAAATCCCCCAACTCTGTCCTTTTTCAAGAGTGTTTTTGACAATTCTGGGTCCTTTGCATTTTCATATGAATTTCAGAATCATCTTGTCATTTTTACAAAAATGTGTATATGTATGTTAGGATGGTATTGAATCTATAGATCAGTTTTCAAAGAACTGACATCTTAACTATCTTGAGGCAATATGAGCTTTGTATATCCTTACATTTATATATATCATCTTTAATTTCTCTGCAATGTTTTAGCTTTCTATATAGAAGACTTCCATGTTGGGATGCCTGGGTGGCTCAGTTGGTTAAGCATCTGCCTTCAGCTCAGTTTGTGATCGCAGGGTCCTGGTATCAAGTCCCGCATTGGGCTCCTTGCTCAGCGGAGAGCCTGCTCCTCCCTCTGCCTGCTGCTCCCCCTGCTTGTGCTCTTGCATGCTCTCTCTCTTTCTCTCTGACAAATAAATTTATTTCTTTTCTTACAGTTTGTTGCTATATATATCTTTTTTAAAAAGTCCATGTCTTTTATTATATTTGTACATAGATACTATTTTCTTGATGCTATTGAAGTGGTATTTTTAAAATGCTGCTTTCCGGGGCGCCTGGGTGGCTCAGTGGGTTGGGCCGCTGCCTTCGGCTCGGGTCATGATCCCAGGTCCTGGGTTCAAGCCCCGCGTCGGGCTTTCTGCTCGGCGGGGAGCCTGCTTCCTCCTCTCTCTCTGCCTGCCTCTCTGCCTACTTGTGATTTCTCTCTGTCAAATAAATAAATAAAATCTTTAAAAAAATAAAATAAAATAAAATGCTGCTTTCCAGTTTGTTGCTAATATAGCAAATCTTGTATCATCCAACCTGCTAAATTTACTTAACGGTTCTGGTAGTTTTTGGTGTAAATTCCTAAAGATTTGCTAAACAACCATGTTTACAAATCAAAATAGAGTACTTCTTTCTTTACAGTCTTCCAGCTTTTTATTTATTTTTTTCTCGCCTCAGAACACCAGCTAACATCCCTAGTACTGTGTGGAATAGAAATGGTGAGGGTGGACATCCTTGCCTTGTTCTGATCTTAGGGAAAAAGCACTCAGTATTTAACCTTTTAGTATGATTTTGGCTGTGAGTTTTTCATAGAGGAAATTCTTCTCTTCCTAGTTGGCTGAGACCTTTTACGGTAATGGGTGTGGAATTTTGCCAAAGCTTATCTGAATTTATCTGATTATCGTATGAGTTTTCTCCTTTATTCTCTTAATTTGGTAATTTGTATTTGTTTTTAAATTTTAGCCAGCTTTTTAATCCTGGAATAAATCCCAACTGGTCACAATATAAAATTGATTATACATGTTGCTGGATTCTATTTGCTCTTCATTCATTTTGTTTAGTATTTTTGCTTCTGTGTTCATGAATGATATTAGCCTGTAATTTCAGTTTGTTGTAGTGTCCTTGTTAGTTTGGTTTGAGTTATGCCAGTGTTCTTTCTTCCTTTTTTTTTTTTTAAGTGTTTAAGTGTCTAAGATAGGTCTTATTTCCTCCTTAAATGTTTGATTGAATTTACCAATGAAATCACCTGAGCCAGAAGTTCTCCATGTGAAGAAAACTCAATACTAGATTTTCTCTTTTTGTGTTTCTTAATATTTGAAAGTTGTGTTTCTCAAAGAATTTTTGCATTTGTCTAGGTTGTTGAAGACATTCATATAAAATTATTCTTTGTATCTCCTTGTTATCTTTTAATGTCTGTGGTGATGTTATCTTTAATTTCATTCCTAATGTTGATCATTCCTGTGTTCTCTTTCTTCCTGATTAGTCTAGATAAGGGTTCGTGCGTTTTATTAATATTCTCCAAAAACTAACTTATGGCTTTATTTCTTTTTAAAAAAATACCTGTCTTATTTCCTATGTCATTGATTTCCACCCCTTTTATTTCCTTTCTTCTACTTCCATTGAGTTTAATATTTTCTTTTTCTGCTTCTTAGTTGAGATGAGGGTTGGGTATACTTTTTTATTCTAATATAAACATTTAATGCTATAAATTTGTTAGTTTGTAGGAGTGAAGCCAAAGTAGAAAAGCTGATATGTTGGATATGTTGTGTTTTTATTATCATTATATTAAAAAAATATTTCCTAGTTTCCTTTTTTGGTATCTTCTTTGAAATACAGACTGTTTTAGAAGTGTGTTAATTTTAAATATTTGGTATTTTCATTATGGTTAGCGAACATATTCTGTGATTTCAATCCTTTTAAATTTTTTGAGACCCATCTTAGCATATGGTGTATCTTAGGGAATATTCTCTGTGCACTTGAGAAGAATATGTGTTCTTTAGTATTGAGTAAGGGTCTATATAAGTCTTCTATATCCTTATCGGTTTTTTTGTGGCTGCTTGTTACATGGGTTACTGAGAGAGGTTAGTAAGTTGTTTTCTTTTTTTAAAACTATGGTTGTACATTTGTCTGTTCCTACTTATCAATCTTTGCTTCTTTTATTTGATGGTTATTAGGCATAAACACATTATGTCTTTCTGATGAATTTCCCCCTTTTGTTACTGTGAAATTATTTTCATTTCTAGTAATATTCCTTAAAGTCTTATTTTGTTTAGTATTATTATAGCCACACCAAATACTATTATCCTTAGTATTTGCATGGTTTATCTTTTTCTATCCTTTTACTTTCAGCCTGTGTCTTTATTTAAAGCTGATCTCTTATGAATAGCATATAATTGAGTTTGTGATTTGTGTCCAGTCTGAAAATGTATTTGAAGTGTTTAGTCTGTTTACATTTAATATAATTTCACTGTGATTGAATTTGGGTCTGTCATCTGGCCATTTATTTTCTGTTTGTCCCCTCTGTTATTTTGTTTCTGCTTTCCATAATTTGAGTGAATTATATAGTATTTAATGTGATGTTCTGTATCCTCTGTTGACTTTTAACTATACTCCTCTTTTATTTTTTTAATGGTTGCTGTATGTATCCATTAACAGGTATAGTAGATATCCTTAACTGACTACACTCAACCTTGAATTAATACATCATATAAGATGTGAAAACCTTTTAACTTTATAATTCCATTACTTAAGTCCCTCCCATTCTTTGTGCTATTGTATCACCTTTTTACTTCTACATATATTTTTGTAAGATTTTATTTATTTATTTGACAGACAGAGATCACAAGTGGGCAGAGATGCAGGCAGAGTGGGGGGAAGCAGGCTTCCTGCTGAGCAGAGACCTGATGCGGAGCTTGATCCCAGGACCCTGGGATCATGACCTGAGCTGAAGGCAGAGGCTTTAACCCACTGAACCAGGCGCCCCTCTACATATGTTTTAAACTCTAGTACATTGTTGTTACTCGGTCATAGTCTTTTAAATAGTTTATGAAAATAAAAATAGTTTTTATATTTACCACTTGTAGTGCTTTTTTATTTTTCCTATAAATTCAGTTTCTTTGTAATATCATTTTCCATCAATCCTATGCAACTTACCAACTCTAGAATTACCATAGTTTGTTTTATTGTTTTATTTATTTATTTATTTATAAAAGATTTCACTTATTTGTCAGAGAGAGGGGAAGAGAGTATAAGCAGGGAGAGTGGTGGGCAGAGGGAGAAGCAGGCTCCTGCTGAGCAAGGATCCCAATGAAGGACTCGATCCCTGCACCCTGGTATCATGACCTGAGCCAAAGGCAGATGCTTAACTGACTGAGCTACCCAGGTGTCACTAGAATTACCAGAGTTTTAAATAAAGCTACTCTTCGTACTAAAATATATTGGTAAACTTACCTTTAGTTGTGAGGCACAACCACCTTTACTGATATTATTGTAGTTTTTCTTAACATTAAAGTTCTTCAAGGATAAAATCAAAGCTGGTTCTGAAAGAAGAAAAAAAAGTTAATTGGCAGTCCTTTGAAGTTTTCATAAAGTAATAGGTAAAATTTGTCTTTGGACATGGTTTGAGTTTTCAGAGGACTTTGTAAATGTCTTAACTAAAGGTTAAAGAAAATAACTGTCATGTTAAAAGGAAAGTTGCTACGTTGTAGAGTTTAACTATTTATTTGGCAATCTTCTGTTCTTGTGGGTTACATTATTTGGTGGGCTGAAGCATTTTCTTTTTGGAAAGAGTGGCAAAAAAACAGCCTTTTGAGCAAATTCATCTGGTGGCAGCTTGGTGGGGATGAGTGGGTGAGATAAGTTGTTAGAGGGCTGGATAATGCTTAGGAACAGGCCATCAAAGGACTTTACATTTTCTCCCAGATTTATTTGGCTTAAAGCTAAGAATGACCACAGGATCTTGATTATAAAGCCATAATATGGCTCATTTTTATTGTTAATTCACATAAGTGATGTTATTGAGTGGCACTAGACACATAACCATACTATAGTATTGAATGCATACCAGCTAAGTGCTAAATGCTGTATAAAATATTCACAGTTCCCAAATCCTTCCCTTCTAGCAAGTGAGAAAATTAAAGAGGTAGCTGCATTGTGCTGAATGCATGTGCCGGTAAGATGAAATTCAGCGTACTACTGAAGTACACAGGGCTTGCACCTGATCCTAACCCAGCGTAAGTTTGGATTTGTAGCACTGGGGAAACAGGTACCTGAACTGAGTTTTAAAGAACTTGGTAAGGTGATGTGATACAAGGATGGGATAGAGAGACTGAGTTCAGGAGGAGAGAATTACCTGTCTTGGAGCAGAGGAAAAAAGCACTCTGTGGCATGCTCAGTAGTTTGGGACAGGAATAAAGAAATGAGAGATGACACTGGGGAGAGGCTTTGGTATGCTCGTGGATGACTCCTTTGTCATGCTTGGGTACTTGGACAGGGTCCTACAGATTTCTAGCTGTTGGAGCATCTTGAGCAGGAAAACAGTGTCATCTGATTATTATTTTAGAAAGATCATTCCCACTCCAGTGTGAGCAATATTAATACTGGAGCTAAGGAAGTTGCTTAAGAAGGTTGTTGAGGTAACCTAGGCAAAAGATGATGACAGTGAAAATATAGAAAATAAAGATAATATAGAAAATATAGAAAGAAGCAGATGATTTGGAAATCGTTAAGAGGTAGAACTGATAAGTGACAGATGGAATGTAGAGGAAAAAAGGGTTGAGGATGATACCCCAGTTTTCGGGCTTGGGCATTGGAGGGGAATGGTATTACCATTCTTTAAATAAGAAAGAAGAGGAGAAAAGAGGACTAACAGTTTGAAACATGAGGAATTTCGGATACATTAAGTTGGAGACTTTATTAGGAAATTAAATAATGAGGCGTGGACTTTAAGAAAGGATTCTTTTGGAGAATACTTTCGGAGATAAAGGAGGGGGATTGTCATATTAGCACAGAAGAACCAGACTTATCTTTATATATTTCTTCTAATGACAGAGCTATTTTTTCTATAAAAGACTGTTGAAATGTAGATAAATAGAAGTAGCAAAATTCTAGGGCAGAAGAAAACATGTAGAGTTGTCAATATCCTGAAATAAAAGGAGAGAAAACGAAGGTGATAAAAGCAGCTCTGTTGCTTCAAAAGTTCTTCTCATTGACCGGCAGAGGGCGCTCAATCCTGAAGCTCAGTAATTTTTGCTCTCTGCTGCCCTTAAGGCCTAGAAGCTCAGGTCCTTCGAATACAGGTTTTTAGTGTTCTTCTTACACAAGGCCAGGCATCCAGGATCCTTTATTTATCCTTGCTTCCAGGGCTTAGAAGATACTTGATTTTTTTCTTGGAGCCAGTCTTCATTGTACCCCTGTTGTCATGTATATTCCTTGTTTCCTCCCTGAAGTATAAGACTGGAGCCCTCACATTACATGCTGCCATAGTACATGGGGTTAAGATAAAATCAGGTGCGGAGCCTGAAAATGTAATGAATCTTTGTCTCTATTAAAAAAATTTTTTTTGCTTCTTGTTAATTATTAAGATTCAGGGACACATTTGTGTTTTATTAGTCTTCTGATCCAGGGAATAGAATGGAAGAAGTTGATGTTAGCTTCTAGAAACAATATTGATAAACTTGGTTGGGTCTGTAGAGCATCAGGCTCCTCCAGTATTTGATTGGAGGAGCCAATGAAAAGCTTCCTGTCCTGGGATATATCCTTTGTCCACCTGCCACACACCTGAAATGCCCATTAGTCTACTTTTTAGCTTTAGGCATTCATAGCTCCACTAAAACTCAAGGATTTCACAGGAAGGAACAAAGTAAATGTGGCAGGAGAAATTATTTAAGTTAGTTAGGACTTAACAGAATAGGACATAGGGAGTTTATTAAAATTAGTTTTAACTAGGGGATGTCAGAAAAGTTCTGGAACTAGAATTACACTATTTCCTGTTTATAAAAAACTTCAAACCTCGCAACTGACTAATGAATTAATTTATTATAAGAAGGGTTAACACTTACAGAATGTATATTGTGTGCCAGGCATTGTTCTCATTTAATCCTCAAGACAGCACTACGAGATAATTACTGTTACTATCTCTATTTTGCAGATTAGAAAACTGAGGCACAGAAAACTTAAGTAATTTGTGTGAGGTTGCTTATGGAGGAGACAACAGATGCTCACCACTGTTCAATCCTCCTGTATATCTTATGCTGCCTAGCACAGTTCCTTGCCCATAGCAGATGGCCAGTAACCCAGGTAACTTTTAAATTTGAACTAGCATGAAGTTAAGTTGCCATGAATGGCAGCTTTTAGAAACAGAAGCCCATACGGAGTCACTGAGAACTTTAGCAGGATTCATGAAGCCCCTGGGCTCATAAAGATGTTATATTTGCTTTCCAATTAGTATAGCAGTAATAGAATTTAAGGAAATGTGGAAAAAGAAGTAAACAAACTTTTAAAGGCAGAGCACCCACTCCATTAACTTGAGGGAATAAAAGTTTAGATAATGGGTTATTTTTAATTAGTGTTATTCTTAAAACGGTGTTATTTTTCTGAAATTGGTAACTTTATGGTGTTCGGTTTTTTCTTATTAGAAGAATTCCTCAAAATGCAATTGAACAGTAGTGAAGGCCAACTTAATTGACCTAGCAGTAGTAGAGTATATGAACATTTAGGTCTTATGATTTTTAAGAACATTTGTTGTATACTTGGTAAGTGAATTATTTCTTTCATCTTTTCTGACCTTTCTCTTCCTTTTTACCTGCTTTTCATCCACATGAAGAATCCAAGTTAAAGAATATCCTCATGTAGGAAGATGATTGGGGAAACACCCTATTTCAGAAATAAACAATACGTTGTCACAGGGTCTGTTTTTTTGTTTGTTTGGTTTTTGGTTTTTGGTGTTTTTTTTTAATGGCTTTAAGTTAGGCATGCATTAGCCACTCTCTTAACCATGGATAATTGAGAGGTAGCTGATTATTCTGGCCAGGTCATTGTGAAACTGACAAGTCAGACTGTAGTCATCCCCAAACCATAAGCATAGGAATAAAAAGGCCATATATATATATATATATATATATATATATATATATATATATATATATGCATCCATGTTCAAGAAAGATTGACTTTCTTAAGTGTGTCACTGTTTGGGAGAAGAGGATGCTATCACCTTTGTAAAGTTGTGAATTATGAAAGACATTTCTGTTGGGTTACTGAATGTCCCTTGAGGTTTGTTTCATTTATAACATTGCCTCAGGCCTTCTGCTACATCCTGTTGGAATGACCTTCTTTTCAACCCCGTGCTGGCAGCTGTAATATGGCTCTTTATCCTGAATCCTTTAGGCTTGTCACATGACAAACATGAACTGTGACCCCTTTGTTCTTTACCCAGATGATTTGGTTTCTTTAATTTTTTTCTGTTTAACATTTTTGCCTTATTTACTTTCCTCTTTTTCCCTCTTTGCTCCCTTTTTTATTTCCTACCTAGACAAGGGTTATTGGGGTGTTTGGGGAGCATTTTAGTTTTTTTATTAAAGTATAATACTGATGCAGAAAAGCACACAAATCAGAGCTCACTGAATTTTCACGGCACATGCACACTCATGTAGGCAATACTGCAGTCTAGACAGAGAACATCACCAGAACCCCAGACAACCCTCTCCTATCTCCTTCTGGGCACTGCTCCTCTCCCTTCCCAAGGGGAATCATTGTCCTAACTTCTATAGCTCTGAACTTTAGAGAAACGGAATCACACTCTATGTATTCCTTTACGTCTGGAACCTTTCATTTCAATTTTTGCAGTATTCATCCATGTTACTTGTTACTTGTTACTGCTGTGTAGTATTCCATTTGGATAAGTAGTCCACAACTTACCTATGCTAAATGGGCATTTGGATTGTGTCTTGTTTAGGGCTATTATGAATAATAGTGCTAAATGTTCTCATACATGTTTTTTGGTGAACATATGATATAGTTCTGGGTACTTACATAGAAATGGAATTGCCAAGACATAGTGTATCCAGCTAGCCATTTAATTTCTAAATTCACATAAAACACTAAATGACTGATTTTTTAGGTAAACTCTTAGTACTTGAACATTTATAAACAACTGTCGATTCAGCTTTAGCATATTACATCTAATTTTTGGCTAAGAAAAGTGCCTCTACTTAAAGGTACTATAGTTTAAAAATAAAATAAATGTACTATAGTTTTAAACAGATAATTCCTGTATACAACAAAATTGCCACTCACTGCCCATGATGTGTTTTATTAACTCTCTTCCTAATGTGTGTTTTTTTAATCCAGTTTTCCAAAGCTGAGTTGTTGGTCCATTTCTGCAAAAATCTTTTTTTACTTAAGATTTTTGTTTATTTATTTGTAAGAAAGAGTGCATATAAGCAGGAGGAGTGTCAGGCAGAGGGAGAAGCAGGCTCCCTCCTGAGGAAGGACCCTGATACGGGACTTGATCCCAGGACCCCAGGTTCATTACCTGAGCTGAGGCATCCCTATTCTTAAAAATTTTATGAAAGTATTGTGATAGTGATAGTTTACAGTAGTTAAGATTGCATCTATGTTATACCACCCCTAAGTGGTAACATTAACAGGGAAGAGGAATGTGCTAGTGCTTGACTGCCATTCTTAGCTGAAGTTACAGAGGCTGATACTTATATTTCTACAAACTGCATTCATTACTAAGAACCTTGCAGAAGTGGTGAGAGACTGGCTCTATACTGTAGATGGACTCCTGGATAAGTAGCCAGGCAGTAGTGCACCGAGAGTAACACTTTTGTCCTTTCTAAAAATGTGGACTTTCCAAAATTGGTTCCATGGACCCTTTTGAGCAAGTTTAACCTAATGAGTATAGAAATTTGATTGTGCAATTCCCTCCAAATTGCAAGGCATCTTTCAAGGAAATTTTATTTGACCATCGGATAAAGTTCCCCTCAGTCATTTGTGGAACATGCATGGAATTAAGTTGACTTGGTTTGACCATGGTGTTATTGGATACCTTAAAAAGGATTTCTTTCTCCTTCATCAAAACAAAGCAAAGCAAAACAGAAATGTAGAGGAAATAATTAAAATTTGATAGTTATAAAAGGATAGTTATGGAACCAGATTTGCTTCCTGTGTTAGGTAAATATCTTCTCTTATATAAGTCTTTTGGAGGGTGAAAGGAGGGTTACCAACCCTATCAAGATGTTTTTGGAAACAAACTATGATTTTTAAAAAGTAGGAAAATAAAGGATTTCACCTTTATAGAATTACCCTTTGGGGGTACCTGGGTGGCTCAGTTGGTTAGGCTGCCTTTTGCTCAGGTCATGATCTCAGGGTCCTGGAGGCAACCCCAGGTAAGGCCCCTTGCTCAGCAGGAAGCCTGTTTCTCTCTTTCCCTCTGCCTTCTGCTCCCCCTGCTTGTGCGCTCTCTCTCTCATTCACTCACTCTCTGCCAAATAAAATCTTTAAAAATTATCCTTTGTTTGAAAATTCTGTATTTTTCATTTCTTTTTCCAGTTTTTTCTTTGTTTGTTTTAATACTGTTGTGTAGACACTAATATTTGGAAAACTGTCTTAGTATAGGCGTATTGGGTTTCATTCATTTTTGAATGCCATTTAGAGCCCACATTGGTTGATAGTCCCTATCTTCAAAAAGCTTATGATCTAGTGAGTATGTAGTAGTGATGATAGCATATACAAATTACTGTAATACTATATAAGGTAATTGCTACGGTGAGAATTCCTTTGGTGGGGGAAGGCAAGTAGACCCTTTGAAATGGGTCTTAAAAGATGAGTAGAGGGGTGCCTGGGTGGCTCAGTTGTTTAAGCAACTGCCTTCAGCTCAGGTCATGATCCTGGAGTCCTAGGATCGAGTCCCACATCTGGCTCCCAGTTCCACGGGGAGTCTGCTTCTCCCTCTGACCTTCTCCTCACTCATGCTCTCTCTTGCTGTCTCTCTCTCTCTCAAATAAATAAATAAATAAATAAAAAGAAAAGAAAAGAAAAGATGAGTAGATTGGTCTGGAATGGCCTTTTGCAGATCTTTATCTATTGGCCAGAGTTAAGATGCTTTGTAAAGGAGCAGTGGGAAGTGAGCCTGTAGGGATGCCAGGTGATGAGTTTGTACCTGATTTGGTAGATAATATAGTCCAGTGACTAAGAGCGCTCACTTCAGATCCAATTAGAAATTGAGTCACAGTTCAGTTCTGCTGTGTGACTTTAAACAGGTTGCGTGACCTATCTCAGCACAGTTTTCTCATTTGATAAATGGAGACAGCACCCATGCAACGTGCTGCAATGTTAAATGAAAGCAAAGGGATCATGCGTGGGAGGTGAGTCCCATAGTTGCCAGTTTAACAAGTGCTCAGGTAACTGCTCTGGGTAGCGGTGAGCCATCAGAGATTTCTGAACAACAGAATGGTGGGATGTGAGCCGCATAGGGTGTTTTTTGTTTTTATAATTAATACACAAGAGACTGCACACGGTCTGATAGGTTTCTTTACATACACCTATGAAATCATCACTGCAACTGAAATAATGACCACATCCATCACTCTCAAAAGTTTTATCTAAGACCTTTAAAGAGGAAGGTCTGGCCTTTGGTACACAGCAAAGAATGGGGTGAAGTCAAGCATGGAAGGGGAGAAATCAGTTAAGAGCCTGTCGCCATAGTCCAGGTGAGAGAGAGAATGAATGAGGTCATGAACTGGTGTGGCAGTTGGCCTTCCCCCATGAGGTGGGGCTGCTGGGGGACAGGGTGGAGACTGCTGCATCACTGTATTCTCTCCAGCACCTAACTCAGTGGCCAGAAGCTAGTCAGCTCTTCATTCTGAAGACAGTTTTTCCCTTTATGAGAGATCACTTACTTTAAACTTTTGTTTCTGTTTATTCTGTTTAGGGCTTGAAAGACAATCTTCTTGCTTCTGGGACATCCAGCCTGACAGCCACCAAACAGTTGCTTCGTCCAAGAATCACAAGAATCTGTCTCAGGGACTTGATATTCTGTATGGAACAGGAAAGAGAGATGAGGTATTCTCGAGCTCTATACCTTGCCCTTCTGAAGTGACCACTGCACTCTCCATCCAGATCCTTGCTGTTTACTGCCAAAGAAGACATAAAGAACGCTGTTGGACTCTCCTGAAGTTTCAGTTTCCAGAAAATAATCACCAATAGGGAAGACCATTGTTTACAGCTATAAACTTTTATTAAATCTTATTTATACATCCCATGGGGTTCTTAATGATTAGAATTCAACCTTGTCTTCTGGAAATTGGTTAATGAAACACGGTTTATACAGACGTAGGCTTCTGCCTACCTGTGCATTTAATTACAGCAAGTCAAGGCCCTGTTTGGTACCACCTGCTTCATTTGCCAAACTGTTAACAGGTGAGGTGATTTCCCTACTACAGCCAGCGCTAAGATGCAAGGGAAAGAAAGGAAGAGTGACTACTTACCAAGCAAACTGAATTCCGCCCTCTACTAAACCTGTCTCAAGGTGTTAGGTTTTCTGGGCTGGGATCAGAAGTTGCAGAGCTGATTGTGACAGTCACCTTCTGGAGTTGGAGGTGACGAGCCACAGAATAGGGTCTGTGGTGACTTTGATCAGCTCATCCCGGTGTTGTCAAAACTGAGGCAAATGGGGATAGTTTGTGCCTGAGGTTGTGGTTCTCTGGCTCATCACCATATGCTGCTTCTGATACCGAGTGAGGGGACATCCTGGTCTGGGAAACTATAAAACAGGAACTGCTGATACACCTCACTGGAAACTGGGAAAGGTGGGAAGTATTGGAAGGAATGAAGGGGCGTTGCATTTCACCTGCGGAGGGGAAAGTGAAAATGGAATCCCAGAGTGGGAAGTATGCCGCGGTGCCCCCTCCATTCTGGGGGTGAGATTGGCACTCCCAACACAGCTGGTATAGGTTTTGTTGACAGGACAAAATCACAGTCCGACCAAAAAGGAAAATGTATCAAACATTTTCAAATTTGTAGTATTTCAAAAGGAAGAAGTTATTTTTTTGTTTTGTGTATTGTTTTAAATCTCACAAAGGATAGTTTTGTAAAATCTTTTTCGTTACTGCAAGTTTTAAGCATCTTGTTGCATTTAAAAAACGCTAATTGATGATTAGAAATTTTTAACAATAGGACTCCATTTTGGATTCAGTACTCAAAAGGTAATGTCAGCATTGCATTGTTGGAGCTCTTGTCTCTAAATGTATTAAGAGAAGCATGTTTTATATATATATATATATATATATATATATATATATATATACACACACACACACACACATACACACACACACATACATCTGAGAAGGAAGCTGATGTTTTGTAAAGCAAACCCTCTTTATTTTTTTTTTAATTCCACCTTTGTGGCATGTAGCTGTGAAAAATAATAGCTATATTTAGAATCACATAAGAAAGAACCAGTAAATCCTCCAGGAAGGTTTTAAAACAAAACAAAACAAGATAGCTGCTTTTTAGGAAAAGAATTCAGGGGGAAAAGTACACCTCTAGTATGTTACTCCTCATTCTGTTCTTCCCATCGGTTCTGTTACGGCCATGTTCTATATGGTAGTAAATGCTAAATTGTCCACATTTTTTTGTTTCAGCAAGTTATTGTGTAAAATGCTATAAATTATGTATATGTTAAAAGAATACTTTCAGAAGAGATCTATACCCAAAGTTGTTTTTGTATATTTAAATGCTTAGCTTTATTTTTTTGTAAAGTGCAGCATATTCCCATATTTGTGTATAATCTTATTGATCAGATGCTTAAAATTATTTCAAATACTTCATTAAAATAATTATTTTATTATAAGAATAACTTTGCTCAGTCCCTGACTTTGAAAACCAGTATCTTTAGTAGTAAGCCCCCACAGCTGGGGGCCGGGCAGTGGCTCTTTCTTGGCTTTAATTGTTACTTACTTTAGAGTATCAGCATTAGAACCTGACTTCAAGTCCAAGTTACTGTATCACTTTCTTTGGAATAGTTATGGATTTGCATGCTATTTGACTCACAAAGAAAGCTAAGCATAGTCATTATAAAAGCTTTTCTTGGCCTACTAGGGTTTTCTTATTAAACTATTCTTTTTCAAAATTTATTTTTAATATATATTATTTAAACTTTGTGTTATGAAGTGTATCTTACCCACCAAAGAACAAATACGGTGTATCCAAAGTATTCTTCTGCTCAGTTTGCAAAATGGTGGCCTTGGGGTAGATTCGATCTATACATGTATTCTCTGTGACTTATACAGAGTTGCCCATGTTTTAATTTACAAAAATCTATATTTCCACTTATTTCGAAAACTCAGAAGGTTTGGAATCATTAGGTATATCCTTGTGTATGGTAATCCTCTGGAACCATCTAGTACCTACTACCTTTAGACATGGGGGCATAAGTTTACCTTCCCTTGTCTGAACTCTAAGTATTGAAGTTTGTGATCCTCTGCCTTCAATATTTATCTTGGGTGATGATCAGTAAGAGTAAAGTACTGGAAATTCTCTTACCCTTTTCTTTTTTAAACAACTTTATGGAGATATACTTTATATATGAATCTAAAATTCAGCTATATTCCATCCATTTACATTTAATGTGACTGACCTTTTAAATTGTTTCCTCTTGAGTATCTTTAAGATCCAAGATCCTTCTAAAGGAGAGCAACATTTAACATTCTTTTAAAGCCTATATTCCTTAAAACCTGCATTTGAGGTGAATTTTGTTTTGTTAGAATTTTGGCAAACTTTATTTAGAATTAATGCAATTTATACTAATTATGTCATAGTCGCAGCAAAGAACACAAGTGATATTAGGGCATATTTAGAAAAATAGGGAATCAAGACTCAGGCTGATTAAGTTGGACTTTATCTCTATACTTAGTTGTATAATGAACCAACTTGTGTTTTTAAAAGTCTGACCTCAACAATACTCGGTGATTCTGCATGAAATAAAAATACAATATATCATATGTTTATATACAACCTGGTAGCTAGTTTTTATTTTATTGTTGTTAGCACTGTTATCTTTTCAGGTTCTTTCATACTCCTCCCTGAACAGAAAGGACTCCCCCCCACCCCCAACATGGGCATGGTTTACATATGATACGGTAACTTTTTCTCTCACTTTTTAACCACTTCTGTGTATTTTCATAGGTGTTTCAGTTGTATTGCATTGACGCATTTGCTTTTTTACTGAAGTTGTTTCACCAGTTGAAAATTGGTCCACGGTAGAATTTCTTTGCCATATTTTTCTTTTGGGAAACATTAAGACGTTGCTGTACAGGCAAGCAACCTACAGTTCACCACCGTATACTTGAACACTGACTGGTAGGTGAGAGGAACAGACCTGTAACAGTAAAAGGTTCAGAGTTCATGTAGACCTAGCACTTTGAATATTTGTAGGAAGAAAGTACTCCCTAGGAACTCATTTTAAGATTTTGACTTTGTGGGTAGACCACGAGAGCAGTTTTAATGGCAGCTCTTATCCTTTAAAGTTACAATGCCAGGTTGCTTCTCTTCTAAGTTTTCTTGTTGTAGGTGGTATTGAAGCAACACTGCCTTGGCTGCCTATCTCAGTCTTGCCTCTTACCAGTTGTGTGACCTTGGGCAAAATATTTAACTTTTCTGTGCCTTCGTGTCCTCATCTGGAAAATAAAAGATCATAAGGAAAATGAAAAAACTGTTAATATTATTGGTGCATTTCTTCCTATTTAAAAAAAAAAAAAAGTACACACATGAGCGGAAGGAGGGGCGGAGGGAGAGAATCCCTCAGCAGACTCCCCACTGAGCATGGAGCCCTACACCTCAGAAGGCTCAATTCCAGGCCCTCAGGATCATGCCCTGAGCCAAAACCAAGAGCCAAGTTCCCGACCAACTGAGTTACCCAGGTGCTCCACTTCCTTTATTTTTTTTTTTTACAGTATGCTTTTTTTTTTTTTCCCTGTGTTAAAGAAGTTTTAGGTAATATTATCGATCCAGCTTGGTATCCTTTCCTACATACCATTGGAGATGCTGGGAGACAGTGAGAAGAAAAACAGAAATAGGAGAATAAAACTTTGCTTTCAAAATCTGCCCTTCAAACCATTATCAAGGCCATGTTTCTCATTTCCTCATATAGCATCTGGATTTGTTGAAAATGATTTTAATTTGTTGTCCTTAGGGGTGAAGTGAAGTACCTTTTAATCTCACCACTGCTTGCTTTTCACCCTCTACACGGTAAGGTAACGAGGAAGGAGAACTGCCGTAATTCTACCTAAGCTGTTTATTAGCACATTGAAAACTAGTATGGAGATGTTACCCATGAGGTTTAGGCTATTGGACTGATAACTTATGTTTGTAATTTTAGTGGAGGCTTTTGTCTGAAGATGAGGGAAAGGTTGGCTTCTTGATGAGATCTTCTATCTTAGGCCTTCACTTTCCTGAAGAAAAACATGCATTGTACTTCATTGTATTGAGTGGTCTCCAAAGAACCTTTAAACCTGCAGGTGGCAGTATGAATATCTCACTGGGTACTCCTCAGCAATGTTAATTCCTATAGAAGTAGACAGTGGTCAACTCTAACGTGGAGGAGAGCAAGACAGTTGGATAAATGGTACATTGTGTCATTTCCAGGGCTTCTGCCGTTATCAAAAAGTGGGTGGTCCTGGGCTAGACCCCAGTCAAAGAACAATTCAAGCATCGTTATTCATCTGTATTGAGCTGTAGAAGTTTCTTTTCTTTTTTTTTTTTCTTAAAGATTTTATTTATTTATTTGACAGAGAGAGATCACAAGTAGATGGAGAGGCAGGCAGAGAGAGAGAGGGAGAAGCAGGCTCCCTGCCGAGCAGAGAGCCCGATGCGGGACTCAATTCCAGGACCCTGAGATCATGACCTGAGCTGAAGGCAGCGGCTTAACCCACTGAGCCACCCAGGCGCCCCGAGCTATAGAAGTTTCTTAACAAATTTCCACAAATGGGTGGCTTCGAACAACAGAAACATATTTTTTTCACTGTTCTGGAGGCCAGAAGTCTGAAGTACAGGTGTTGGAAGGGCCAGGTTCCCTCCATGGGCTCTAGGAGAGAGCAAGGAAAGCCAACTACTGGTGGCTTTTGACGTTCCTTGGCCACGGTAGCAGAATGCCAATGTCTGCTTCCATCTTCACATTGCTTCTGTGTCTTCTGTGTCCTTTTTTTCTTATAAAGACACCTCGTCATTGGATTTAGGGCCTACTCTAATTCAGTATGATCTCATC
Organism: Enhydra lutris kenyoni; assembly: GCF_002288905.1. Taxonomy (NCBI): domain Eukaryota; kingdom Metazoa; phylum Chordata; class Mammalia; order Carnivora; family Mustelidae; genus Enhydra; species Enhydra lutris. Next base: position 21,582,149 of record NW_019154092.1, read on the forward strand.
TTGGCCCTTAACCAACATCTGCAAAGACTATTTCCAAATAGGGTCCATTGTGAGATTTCAAGTGGACATGAATTTGGGGTGGGGTTGGGTGGGGGAGAATGACACTATTTAGCCCACTGCAGGAGGATCCTATATGTGATTAAGTATTCCTGATACTTCTGTTTTCTGCCTTTGACTTCAATAACAGTGAGAAGTTAATGGTTGTTAAAATGGAAAGGGCTGATTTTGTAACTCTTTACAGTGGAAACTTAGAATCTCGACTTCTTTCAAGATGTCTGTCCTTCTCCCCTCTTTTCTTCCCCTTCAGGCAAAGCCTTTGGTGGCTTTGTTCTGAGAAATATATCTTTGATGTACTTTGATGTACTGTCCTAGTGTTTAGAGTAGTGTATTCAAGTGAATCTGCCTCCTATATTTTGGGGGGAAGGAAAGGAAGGAGCAAAGTCCAGAATTTCTGGGAAGAGACCCATCACCAAGGAGGGACTTGGAAATTGGAGAAACATCAAGAATAGCTTCATTGACTAATCACAGACAGGGCATTAGCCTCTGGAACTGGGAGTTAGTACTGAGTTCTAAATCTTGGGTCGCGGGGTGCCTGGGTGGCTCAGAGAGTCAAGCCTCTGCCTTCGGCTCAGGTCAAGATCTCAGGGTCCTGGGATCAAGCCCCACATCGGGCTCTCTGCTTGGCAGGGAGCCTGCTGCCTCTCTGCCTACTTGTGATGTCTGTCTGTCAATAAATAAAAGATCTTTACATCTTGGGTCACTATAGGCAGTTCAGGTTTTTATCAGATTTCTTCTGAGATAGAATATTTAAAAGATCTTAACTAATTTTACAAGAATGTGTATTTTGCCTATTACAGCTTTAAGAAGGCATCCTCTCTTTTTTCTTACAGATTTACTAAATAACCAGGCAGACGGTTGGCAGTGCTTTTGGGGAAAGGCCTTTAGAAGTCTGCATATACTCCAGGGAGAGCCTCACAGGAAAGTCTATTGAATGCAGTCTGTAAAGGTCAGAAAACAGCAGACTTTGCCTAAAATATTAGCATAGGAACAATCATTGAGCAGGTTCTCAAAACTTGTTTTCATGGCACAGTGTCTTCAGTTATCGCAAGGGAAGACTGAAATCTCAGGTCTCTTAAGATCGAGTTTTAATCCATCTTTTTGAAAGATGCAGAGGCAGGCATGGGGAGTAGGAGAAAAAGATACCAAATCAAGCAAGACAATAAGATGTTGCATCCTCTATCCAGTTAAAGCTGTTGCAAGGTTACCGAGTGACAGTTGCTAAGGCACAGACTAGGTTACCAAGATGAACTTGTCTGTTGAACAAGATGTTTATGTGGTCTAGTCCACCACATTTAAGTATAAATCCACTTAAAATCAAGCCATGTATTTGCAGCCCAAAGTTCTGGATATTTCTGAGGCTATTAAGGGTTATCTAATCCCATCTAATTGAAGAACTCCCTTCAGCATCCCTGAAACAGGTCCTCTACTTGAATAGTGCCCTTGGTGATGACCTTAGTATCTTACATGAGCCATACTTGAATTATCCTGTTATTTCTATATTTTGCCTTGGTTTAATTTGAAATCTGCCTCCCTGTAATTTAGTATTTGGGGCCCACTTCTATACTGTTAAATTACGTAACAGTAGCAATTTCTCAAGTTCTGACTTTCAGGTACGGGGCCATACTAAGCATTCCGTCTGTGCTATCTAAACCCTACCCCTCCATCCCCCCCGACACACACAGCCTCATGAGAGAGTGGCAGGGACCCATTTCCTCCTGCACACACAGCTAGACCATGAGTCTCCTTTAGTTAAACGTGGCCATGTGTCTGAAGTCTGACCAGAGACACGTAGGGAGAAGTGATGTGCAACATTTCCAATCTGGCTCAAGACAACCTGCCTGAAGACGGCAGAGCCACCAGATACAAGGAACCTTGGCTCACTGAATTGTGGCTTGGAGCAAAACTGCCTGTTGACCAAGAGCACCATTTTGGCCTACATGCAAGCGGGAAATAAACGTCTCATGTGTAAACAACTAACAGTGTATCTACTCTCGCAGTTCATACAGCTGAATTAACACTGCAGATAGCTGCTGCTTGTAGGATTTCTGCTTCACAGGTAAGGACACTGGTGTGGCAAGAGAGGAAACGATTTAGCGGAAGTCACAGAGAAAAGAGTTGAGTTGGGATTTGAACCTAGGTCTATCCAACCCCAGAAACTCCACTCTTGATTCCTACACTGAGCCAGGGCAGGGTGGTGGGGGAGGGCGAGGATTTGTTGTTTTATTTGTTTGTTAATGCTTCAGAGCTAATCTCTGATCCATGTGATAGAACTTTAACTGTATGAGGATAACTCCCTCTCCTTTCCTACGTTTCATGTCTGCAACTGAAGGGACCCAGTTCAATTCTCACAATGGTACCTAGATTTCTCAGTATTTTAATTGTTCCCTTGGCTGTATTCCACCACACGAAAAGGCCACATTAAAATGTGGTTGCGACACTACACGCAACACAACCCAAAGGGCTTGAAGAGTTGGGAGGGTGGCAAGCCCCTTTGCTATTTAGGGCAGAGGTCCTAGTGCTATTGGTGCAAAGTCAGATTGTGGAAGCATGAAGGTTGTGGCTAACGACTCACCCCAGGGCTTTTTCATGCTCATGATTCTGAGAGGAGCCAGGGGGCCAGCAGCTTCTCCTTGCCTAGGAATTAGTTAGAAACATGGTATGTCAAGGCCCATCCTGACCTACTGAATCAGAGCCTGTATTTTAGCAAGATCCCCAGATGATTCCTGTGCTCCCTAAAGCTGGAGAAGCACTGCTCTGATTGATTGCCTTTATCAACCTGAAGAGAAAACCTCGTATGTTCTGCCATGCTGCCTTCTGTTTTGGCCTGTTGGTTCTAGCCAGTCACAGTCATTTAAATTTTGATTCTGTGATGTATGGAGGACATTTGAGTTCAAGTTAATAAATCAACAATATCATTATCCCTCTCAGCCTGTGTCACCCACACGTTTCCTAAGCACACCTTCTGCGTTCATTCAAGTTGCCTACAATGTGCTGACCAGGATAGGACCCACTATAAAACTGTGAAGCATGTTGCTTCCCTCCAACATCAGCCTATTAACCGGCTCCGATAGCACTCCACAGCCAACTGTGCCTGTATCAGATCGATCACACCACTGCGGAGTTCATAATGTTTCCATGAGCAACTCCGGAGAATGCGCTCGGTGTTACTCACCACCTAGCCTGTGTTTAGCCAGCCCAGCCGCCTTCTCGGAAGAAGAGCCTGATAATGGTTTGGAAGATCCACACAATGGGAGGCGGAAACAACAGAAATCTATTTTGGGGGTGTTCCCCCACCCAAAGTACTTCAGAATGTAGCTGTATTTGAATATAGGGTCTTTAAAGATGTAGTTAGACTAAAATGAAGTCTTTGGAGTGGCCCTAATCCAATATGACTGCTGTCCTTAGAGGAGGAGAGTAGGACCCTGTATGCGTACAGAAAGAAAACCATGTGAGGACACAGCAAGAAGGTGCCATCTACATCATCTACAGGCTAAGGAGAGGGCCTCAGAAGAACCCAGCCCTGCTGCCATCTCGATCTTGGACTCGGCCCAGGATCATGAAAAATTAGATTTCTGTTGCTTCAGCCCCCCATTTTGTGATACTTTGTTACGGCAGTCAGGCTAACTAGTACACCCTTCCCTCCCCTCTTCTGCCATTACTTTTTGGCAGAGTTGGTCATCTGGCTCTAGCAGGATGAGCTGAGGGGGAACCCTAACGGTATGAGAAATGTGGGCATAAATGATACATTAATAATGCCTTGGGGTGTTTGCTGCAGTAGAGTCCTAGGTGAAGTAAGGGATGGCTTTGAATGGAAGAATCAGTCGACTGGGTGGCTCAGTTAAGCATCTGCCTTCGGCTCCGGTCATGATCCTGGGGTCCTGAGATCGAGCCCCACATCAGGCTCCCTGCTCAGAGGAGAGCCTGCTTCTCCCTCTGCCTCACCTGCTGCTCCCCCTGCTCGTGTCCTCTCTGTCTCTCTCTGTCAAATAAATAGATAAAAATCTTAAAAGAAGAATCACCACAAGCTACAGAGGAATGTTCAAGGTGTCTGCATTCATGAGATTTAATCAAAGCCGACAGGAAAAGTCAGTATACAGCACCCCTGAACCTCGCTGCTAGGAGAACTGAAAAAAAGATTCACCGTTCAGCACAAACTCTGGCATCCCTGTCATCTTGTCTTCTCAATGTCAGAATCCCCTTCTCTCAACTCCAGTGCTTCTGATGGGGCAGTGCCCCAGCCACGCCACCCCTGCTTCTCCTACTCATGTTTCTGCTACTGTTTTTGCTCTCTCTTTATACTGCCTTCTTGGACATGTTTGCATCTGGGCACAATTCTCTGTGCATCACATTCAAACCTGAGAGAGGAAGTGGTTAGGTCTAGTAAATGTTCCTCCTCTTGGATATACATCCTTATTGGATGTGAGTTTTGTGCTGAACTACCTCATAGGTTCTGGCCGGCCTGTAGATGGCTGCTCCAGTGTCAGGGGCTAATGCAGACAGCTGTGGCCGGCATGGCCAGTGTCACAGTAGAAAACAAGACAAATCTCGTGCAAGGAAGTGCCCTTGGGGGTCTTGTTAAAGGGAGGCTTCGGCACTGCAGGTATGCTACACCCTTGTCACTCAAAGTGCGGCGGGTGAACCAGCAGCAGCATGGGCATCACCAGGAACTTGCTGGATGCAGAATCTTGGCCCCTCCCCCAGAGCTGCTGGGTCAGAATCTGCACTTTACCAGATGCCCGGGAGACTTGGAAGCGTACAATACATCACATCTCACGACACTACCAACCCTCTCATTGATTTTTTTGGTAAATCTGGTCTTTTCTGTCTATTAGGTTTGCTTAAAACTTCATACCCCTGTGGATCAGATCAGATCCAGGCTTAGGAATTTTAAGGCTGTACTGAACCTTAGCCATACAGTCAGATTTCAGAATGAGACAGGGAAGCCCAGAGAGATGAGGTGATTTGCCTGGAAACCATGACACTTGAATGCACTTAATTATGCAGCATTTTCTAGGGACACTGGTAATATAAAAATATATTTTCTTATGCAACCTGGCAGTGCTGTGTCAGTTTCTGAGCCAAATACCGGGTCTAAAGTTAAAGTAACGGGTGACTTAGCTAGCTACATCTATTAACTGTACTCAAAGCGGTCAGTGCCATGGAGGGTTGGAGAAAAGTTACAAGGATTGTCCGCCACAGAGAAACACCACCACTCTTCCAGTGAGAGGGGCCAACGCTTGGCAGTTTTCTCTATCTGGCCTTCCTCTCTCAGGAGAGGGTAGTAAAGCTTGTTGCATTTCTAAGAAAATTCTCCCCCATCTTTGACATTTCAAATTTCCATTTTGACTTGCATCAGAATGCCTTGGGCCCCCCAAGTTTTTCCTCCACGATGATACAAGTAATTGTAGCACTGACAGCAGTAACAGATAACTGCAGCACTCAAGGCGTAGATGAGCTGAGTATGTTACATTGAGACTAGGATTCTGAAAAAAGTGTACCATTCCAATCTTGGGGGCTGACCCCCATGAATTTCCCATTGGATTCGTAAATCCATCCTTCTTGGGCTCTGTAAGGGTCGTCATTCATCCTAGATTTACCTATAAAATACCCCCTTTACAGAGTTTTGAGGGGGTGGAATGAGACACATGAATACTTGAAGAGCTTCCGAGAGCTTGGAACAAGCACGTCGTTTTACAGAAGAGAAAAGTAATGCCCGTGAAATGTCGGTGGCAAAGCAGGAACTGGAGCCCGGTGAGGGGGGGACAGTCGACAGTCTGACATCTGGGCGTTTGCTTGGGCACCCTGGCCAAATATTTGCACCCGTTCACCAGGGACAGGTCTTCCTTACCTTTGGCTCTTCCTTCCCCATAGGAAGGTTCTGCTTCGTAGGTTGGATACACTTCAGTTCACTCTCCCATTGTCCCTCCGTGTGCGGTAGTGCTGCTCGTCTAAATTTCTTGTGTTCATTGGTTTTGCCATGCGCCCAACAGACTTTTATTTGGTGCCTGCTGTATACCAAGCAGTACATCTCCTACAGGCATGTGCCCGGGTAGAGAGCGTGTGTGCCCTACCTCTAGCAACTCCCTGCGTAGCAGGTGAGACGTACGGGAAGCAGGTGACTGGAACACAGTGTGCCAAGGGTGAAGGGTGAACCGAGTGCTGTGGGACGGTGTCAGTTGCTGTTAGCATCCACCTGTTTTTCTCCCCTTTTCTGCATTCAGTTTCCTTTTCTTTTTGAAAAAGGATAAATACCAGATAGTTTAAGGATAGAACTTTTATTTTATCACATGTCCATTGTACTCCAAACACTGTGACAGGTAGACAGAGATGAGCCACATGGGGGAGACAAATCTGTCACCAAATAACTGGTGTGTGCTGAGTGCTGGGACAGAGGACGTGCGAGGCTCCGTGGGGTACACAGGAGGGCCTGCTCTTCACGAGATGGGGCCTGGGGACCCTTTCTGCTTCAAGGAAAAAGGTTGTGCAGGCAGAAGGCAAAGGCACTGTGACGTGTCTTACTTGGGGAATACTTTAGTCACTAAGGTCGGAGCATGTCAAGTGCAAAGGACAGAATGACAGTGTTCATAAGCCACGTTCAAGGGGTCCGGGAGTTTGCCGGACTCTCTTATCAGATTCCACTGGTGGTGGCACAGGGCCTGTATCCAGACTCAAAGCCCTGTAATTACAGTATGCTGATGGTATGTACACGGCACCCGAGAGGTAAGAGCCACTTGAACGTGGGTGCTAGAGGTCCTCCGCTTTCACAGTCTCTGCTTTGGCCACAGGTCACAGCCACCAGCCCACTTCCATTTGTTGGCGTTGGTCTTTCCTGTGTGGCAGGATTAATGATAGGACATCTCACGATGGCCCTACCTGCCTGCCGGGCACCATCACTGAGAGAATAGCCAGTGGGTGGGTCACTGTCCTACTGCTTGAGCCAGCATTTGAAGGGGACCCCTGCTGAGCCCCTGCTCTGCAGGACCCTGAGGCCTCTTGTGGGACTGGTGGGGGTGGGTTAAGGCTAAGGACACAGCTCCAGGTTGGGGCGGGTCCCCTGAGGCCCCACTTGACTTGCGTTGTGCTAACAAGAGAAGTTCCCCATTCGCCGCAACCTTGCTTCAGGTAAAGCCCACATTAGGTTAGAGGTCTGAAGGTTGAGGAGGTGTTTGTGGACCCTGCTGGGAGTGGGGGCGGTGTTCAGCGCCAGCAGGGGTCCCCTCCCCAGGCACTTGGCACCTGGGAAGCTTCTCAGCTGCGTGCCAGGTAGCTTGAGCCTGGGGGAGGAAGTGCCCACAGAAGCCATAATTAGGGCTTTTATCATCTTTTTTAAGCTCCTCTGGAATGGAAATTCTGGAAGTCAGCAGGAGCCAAACCGGCTGGACAGGGCCTGGTGGTTGTTCTCCTGACTGTTGGTGGCAGCATAGGCTGCCTCCCAGTCCCAGGCATGGTCCCGGGCTCTTCCCAGAGGGCTTACTTAGGTGGATCCTCAAGTGCAGAGACCTTTGAAGGAGCCGGAGCCAGAAGCTTTGCTTGTGCCATGTGAACCATGAACTTGGCAAAGCCTTTTCAAATGTGTTCTATAATTAAGACTCCTGTGGCTTCCTAGGCACCCGTGCATGGGTCCAGGAGCCTCACCAAAGCCATTCTTTCCCACACGCAGCTCTGACCTGGAAAGCCACCTATACCTCCTGCCATAGCCCCCTCTCCTTCCAGCCTTGGGCTCCAGTGGGATCCCAACCATTTCTCTGCCACTGAACTGGATGCTGTCTCACCACATCAACCAGAAAGCTGAAGGGAGAGGCTTGGTGATTGTCTTTCTCAATACCCTATTGTTCTGGGAGTGAAGCCCTGGGACCCACAAAGAGAGACCCTTCTACCCCTGACTGGAGCCCCGCCTCTTCCACTGCAGCACCATCCAAAGGCCTGTTAACCAATGGGCTTCCTAGTCATTTGGCTAGGGGAACTAGTTTACTGACTAGTAGCCTAGCCTGTCCATTATGGGAAGGGATTCAAGAGAAGAAAGCCCTTCCAAGCTAACACCATAGGTCAGCCCCAAGGGGTTGTGCCTGGATTTATGGCTGCGAGGGAGATTAGATGGAAAGCCCCCCTTGTGGCTGTCACCACCCAGGCTCAAAGGGAACTCCCAAGTTACAACAGGGCCAGGGGATATTACTTGAGATTTGGGTAGAGGCTCCCTACCGCCCCCAGCTCACAAACCACATTGTCAGAGGCCTCGTCACTGCACAGCCCAGAAATGTGGGGCTGGAGTTCAGGACGATCAAGACATTTATTTTGCACCTCAGTGTGGGACAGGAGGCCAACAGTGCCCCTGGGATGCACAGCCAGGAAGAACTTCAAGGAGAGGTATAGCTCAGGGCAGAGGGAGGGTCACCGTGGCCCTATAGTCAGGGCCAAGGCTTCCAACTCAAAATCCGAATGCGTGCTTTGACATCAAGGACCTCCAGCTGCTGTCTCCATACTACAGCTCTTGTCACACTGTCTGCCTCCAAGGCCGGGTTCATGGGGCATTTCAGGCTGCCCATGTTTCTCACAACTCACCCACCTGGATGGTGGAGGGAAGCCATGGGAGGAGAGCAGAAAGGGGGATGGCAGGAAAGAGTGAGGAGGGAACAGCGGGCAGCTCTGTCCCCCATGTGACCAAGGAGTCTGCCCTCCTGTGCACCTTCCTCTCCTCTCCCGCCTCTGCGAGTCATCTGTGCCAGGTACTAAATCTGACACCCTGTAGATATTGCCTTCCAACCCAGAACAACCTCTGCTTCAAGAATTGCAGATTTAATTTGACAAAGTATAATATCCATTCATGACAAAAGTGCCCAACCAAGTAGGTTGAGAGGGAACACACTTCTACATAATAAAGGTCACATGTGAAAAACCCACAGCTAACATCCTCAATGGGGAAAAGCGGAGAACTTTTCCTCTCTGGTCAGGAAAAAGACAGGGATGTCTACTCTCATCAGTCTTATTCAACATAGTCCTGGAAGTCCTAGCCTTAGCAATCAGACAAGAAGAAATAAAAGGCACCCAAAACAGGAAGGAAAAAGTAAAACTTCCATTATTTGCAGATGACATATTATGTCATAAGACCACCAAACAACTGCTAGAACTGATAAACAAATTCAGTAAAGTCACAGAATATAAAATCAGTGTACAGAAATCTGTTGCATTTCCGTACACCAATAAGGCAGAAAAGAGAACTTCAGGAATCAATCCATTTATAATTGCACCAAAACCAGTAAGACTCCTAGGAATAAACCCAACCATAAAAGGCTCATGAAAGGAATTGAAGATGAGACAAAGAAATGGAAGGACAGTCCATACTCATGGATTAGAAGAATAAATATTATTAAAACGTCTATGCTATCTAAAGCAATCTTCACATTTAATGCAATCCCTATCAAAATACCATCAGCATTTTTCACAGAGCTAGAGCAAACAATCCTAAAATTTGGATGGAACCACAAAAGACCCCGAATACCCAAAGAACCTTGAAAAGAAAAGCAAAGCTGGAGGCATCACAATTCTGGACTTCAAGCTCTATTACAAATCTGTAGTCATTAAGACAGTATGGTACTGGCACCGAAACAGACACATAGATCATTGGAACAGAATAGAAAATCCAGAAATGAACCTTCAGCTATATGGTCAATTATTCTTGATGAAACAGGAAAGAATATCAATAGGAAACAAACAGGCTCTTCAACAAATGGTGTTGGGAAAACTGGACAGCCACATGCAGAAGAATGAAAGTGGACCACTTTCTTACACCACACACAAAAACAAATTCAAAATGGATTAAAGACCTAAATGTGAGACATAAAACCATACAAATCCCAGAGGAGAACACAGGCAGTAACTTCTCTGACATCGGCCATAGCAATTTCTTTCTAGATATGTCTCCTGAGGCAAGGGAAACAAAAGCAAAAATAAACTATGGGGAGCGCCTGGCTGGCTCAGTCGGTACCGCCTGAAACTCTTGATCTCAGGACCCTGAGTTCAAGCCCCAGGCTGGATATGAAGCCTACTTTAAAAAAATAATAAGGGGCGCCTGGGTGGCTTAGTCATTAAACGTCTGCCTTCAACTCAGGTCATGATCCCAGGGTCCCGGGATTGAGTCCTACATCTGGCTCCTTGCTCAGTGGGAAGCCTGCTTCTCCCTCTCTCACTCTCTCTCCCACTCCCCCTGCTTGTGTTCCCTCTCTCACTCTCTCACTCTCTGTCCAATAAATAAAATCTTAAAATAATAATAATAAACTATTGGGACTACATCATAGTAAAAAGTTTTTCAGCATGAAGGAAACAATCCCACAAAACAAAAAGGCAACTTACCGAATGGGAGAAGATATTTGCAAATGACAAATCTGATAAAAGGTTAGTATTCAAAATATATAAAGAACTTATAAAACTCAACACCCAAAAAATGAATAATCCAATTTAAAAATGGGCAGAAGACATGCATAGACATTTTTCCAAAGAGGACATCCAGATGGCCAACAGACGTATGAAAAGATGCTCAACATTACTCATCATGAAGGAAATGAAAATCAAAACCATAATGAGCTATCACCTCACACCTGTCAGAATGGTTAAAATCAACAACACAAGAAACAACAGGTGTTGTAGAGGATGTGGAGAAAGGGGAAGCCTCTTACACTGTTGGTGGGAATGCAAGCTGGTACAGCCACTCTGGGAAACTGTATGGAGGTTCCTCAACAAGGTAAAAATAAAACTACCCTAGAGTCCAGCAATTGTACTACTAGGTATTTACCCAAATAATACAAATACACTAATTCAAAAGGCACACATGCACCCTGACGTTTACAGCAACATTATCCACAATAGCTGAATTATGGATAACAGCCCAAGTGTCCATCGATTGATGAGTGGATTAAGAAGAGTGGTATATACTCAACCGAATATTACTGAGTCATAAAAAGAATGAAATCTTGCCATTGCAATAACATGGATGGAGCTAGAGAGTATTAATGCTAAAGGAAATAAGTCAGAGAAGGACAAACACTATATGATTTCACTCATACGTGGAATTTAAGAAACCAAACACGGGGAAAAAGAGAGAGAGCACCAAACCAAGAAACAGACTCTGAACTATAGAGAACAAACTGCTGGTTACCAGAAGGGAGGTGGGAAGAGGGATGCATTAATTAGATAGGTGACAGGCATCAGGGAGAGTACTTGTGACCAGCACCGGGGGTCCTATGAAAGTGTCCGATCACTATAGTGTCCTCCTAAACTAACAGAACACTGTATGGTAACTAACTGAAATTTAAAATTAAAATTAAAATTATTAAATTTAAATTTAAATTAAAAAAAAGAAAAGAAAAGACTTGCAGCTTTAGGGAAGTTTGGTGGGAGAGGATTGTGAAATCTTCTCTGGCAGGGAGTCTGGAGTTTGGAAATGTGTCTTGAGAGGCCAGTCGGTGAGCCTGCGCAGGAAAGAGCAGAACGCGGGGGTTCGCTGCCTCCGCGCGGCCCCTCTGCAAGTTCCCGACGCCCCCGGCCAAAACTCTTCAGAGTCTAAATAAACAAGAGCGAATGCAATCTATGAAACAGAACCAGGGGAGTGTCTTTTCATCCTGGATTTAACAATTTCAAACTTTCATCTGATGTTTTTTTTCAAGGGAGTGGAAGGGGGAAAGTCTTAGCTCTTAATAAAAAAACAGATCTCGGCGTCTTCTATAGAGCCGAGGCCTCTGGTGCTGGACCTGGAGCCTTTGAGCTCCGAGAGTTTATTGTAAACATCAGTATCGCCAAAACCCACAACTGAGCGCTGTTATTGGGAAGTGGGTGGATAGGTGAAAAAAAAATTTTTTTTAATTCAGTAAATAATGTGGCTTGTCTCTGTATCTTGACTTCTCCTGGGTTCTGAATTTGCCAAGCTGGTCAGTCTCTTTTATGGGTAAATATGTGCCCATTTTATTAAAACAAAAGTCTTTAAAATGCAGATGGTATGCTTCCTGCTTGCGAGCCCTCGCAAGATTCCTTGTTGCAACCGAAGCGGGCGTGTTACTTTGATAGTGGTATGAAATAACCTTAACTTTGCCTGGGGATATTTATAACAAAACATGCAGAATTATTGCACCATAAAGCCTGCTTCACTGATTCTTGCTGATTAAAAACTTTTTTTAAGGCTAATGTAATAAAAACCAAAAAGACCCAACAGCTGGAGATCTGAAGACAGTCCAACTGGAGCCACGGAGACTCCCGGCCCTCCCCCGCACCCACCCCCCAAACTTTGATTCAAACCCTGAGCCTGGAGAAGCCAGACCAGCTCCAAGGGGCCCCTTCCCAGTTTGCTTCATGCATCACCTACCTTCCTGCCCCAAGCCGAGGCAAAGAATGAATGGCCTGGGAGGGATGGGCTTGTCTTTCTGCCATGCCGGAGCTCAGTGCCAAGTTCTGCTCTAGGAAAAACTAAGGCAGAGCAATCCCGGTATTAGGCGAGGCCAACCTATTCCACCCTGTCCCCTGAAAGACAGGCCAAACAGGACGGAGGCACTTTTAGTGGATGGGAGAACCGTACAAGGATAAGAAGTTGGCAGGGGCTGACATAAGTCCTTCCCAGGTGCCCATTTACCAGGCACATCTTCAAGTGCACTGTGAAATCGGGCCCTGGTTTTTCCCTGTTGGCTATTGGCCAGAATCAAACTGGTTTCATCAGGGCGTGAGAGTAGACGCAGTATTTATGAACCGGTGTTTTCAGTGTTAATCCTCATTTTCTTTGGGTGCTATGATGAGCGTTCTCATTAGCCTCTCCCACGTGGAGACTTCCTTGTCTTTGGGGCCCTAAACACTCCCACCACACCCTGTTCCCTTTTCTCGCCTCCCTTGGCGCGCGCGCACACACACACACACACACACACACACACACACACACAGACACACACACCTTCACACATTCACAGTCCTCAGTCCACCAGGATCAGAGGTGTCCCTGCCTCTAGCTCAGCTGGAAAACGTGTTTTACAAATAAAAATAAAACCAAAAACATTTACTTATTCCTGAGGGATGATCAAAGAACATTACTACATGTTCTTCCCAAGGCCGGTGGGACTTAAGGCTTGGGCTTCGCTGTCCTGGGTATTGCTATCCTGGGTAATTCGCACTGACTTTTTAACAAGACTGAGTAGACTAAAAAGACTAATGATTCAGCACCTACTTTAAACACAAGATCATTGCTCTTACCTCTGGGGTCCCCTGGGTACCCTTTGTGTCCCACCTCCTCTCTGCTCTCAGACGTGATTAATCATCCTGGGTTGTGTGTTCATCATTCCCTTGCTTTTCTGAATATTTTCACGTATCTTGGTATTTCTAACGAGAAGATGCCGTTTGTATGTTTCAGGACCTTACATGATGTTCTACTGCGACTCACTTCTTCCCGCCAACGTCAAGCCCCTGATTTTCCAGACTTCTCTGCTCTGCTACATACATCCTAGACATGTCTCCTTAGTCAAGACTTTCTCTAGAAGTGAAACTGCTGAGTTCCAGGCTATGTACATCTTCAATTTTCTAAAGTGGCTTGGTCAGTCCCCGTTCTGCCCTAGAGTATACGGGTCTGCCCTGGAGTATACAGGAGTAAAGAGTACTATTTGTTTCCTTACCAACACTTGATACTGTTTTTAATGTCTGCCAGTCTGGTGGGCAGGAAGTGATTGCTCACTGTGTTTTTTTTTTTTTTTTTAATTTTATTTTTTATAAACATATAATATATTTTTATCCCCAGGGGTACAGGTCTGTGAATCACAGGTTTACACACTTCACAGGCTCACTGTGGTTTTGATTTGAATTCTCCTGTTGGCTAATGAAAATGGGTACCTTTTAATATGTAAATTAGCCTTTGTGCCAGGCATCTGCAAATATTCTGCCCATTTTTTCTTAATGGGTTGATAGGTGTTCTTTATATATTTTAGAGACCAATCTTTAAGCAACTATGTATATTGTAAATATATATTCCCATTTTTGGCTTATTATTTCACTCTATGGTGTGTTTCGATGAACAGAAGTTATTAATTTTTAGAATGCAATTCTTAAATCTTTCCCTTTAGAAATTGTATAATTGTGGGGAGCCTGGGTGGCTCAGTTGGTTAAGTGGCAGACTCTTGGTTTTGGCTCAGGTCATGATCTCAGGGTCTGGAGATGGAGCCCTGACTTGGGCTCTGTGCTCAGTGGGGAATCTGAGATTCCCTCTCTCCCTCTGCTCTCCCCACCCTGCTGGCGTGTGTGATTTCAGAATCCTCCTTCTCTACTACATACAAGTTCATAAAGATAGTCTTCTATTTTGTCTTCTGAAAGTTTTATCATTTTATCTTTGCATTCAGCTGTTTAGCCCACCTGAAATTAATTTTTTTTAAAGATTTTATTTATTTATTTGTCAGAGAGAGAGAGGGAGAGAGAGTGAGCACAGGCAGACAGAATGGCAGGCAGAGGCAGAGGGAGAAGCAGGCTCCCTGACGAGCAAGGAGCCCGATGTGGGACTCGATCCCAGGACGCTGGGATCATGACCTGAGCCGAAGGCAGTCACTTAACCAGCTGAGCCACCCAGGCGTCCCTGAAATTGATTTACTTATCTATTTATTTATTTATTTATTTATATTTTTTTAAAGATTTTATTTATTTGACAGAGAGAGATCACAGTAGGCAGAGAGGCAGGCAGAGAGAGAGAGAGAGAGAGGAGGAAGCAGGCTCCCTGCCGAGCAGAGAGCCCGATGCGGGGCTCCATCCCAGGACCCTGAGATCATGACCTGAGCTGAAGGCAGAGGCTTAACCCACTGAGCCGCCCAGGCGCCCCTGAAATTGATTTTTTTTAAAGACATTATTTCTTTGAGACAGAGAAAGTATTTGAGACAGAGAAAGAGAGCATGAGCAAGGGGGACTGGCAGAGAGAGAGAGAGAGACAGAGACAGAGAGAGGGAAGCAGGCTCCCTGCTGAGTAGAGAGCCCCATGTGGGCTTCCATCTCAGGACCCTGGGATCATGACCTGAGCTGAAGGCAGATGCTTAACACACTGAACCTCTCAGGTGCCCATGAAATTGATTTTTTTTTTTTTAATGGTGTGAGTTTACGGTCCAATTTTAATTTTTCCTCCATATGGATAAACAATTGTTCTACCAATTTATTGAATAATTTTTTTTTCCCATGATTGGTAATGCTAGCAATTCAGATATGTATTGGTTTCTTTGAGGCTCTCAATTCTCGAGGTCTCTTTGCCTGCTCTAGTACTGCACTGTTTCATTTACTATGGCTTAATTAAGATAGATAATTTTATTTATTTATTTATTTATTTATTTATTTATTTGACAGGCAGAGATCACAAGCAGGCCGAGAGGCAAGGGTGGGGAGGGGGGTGGAGCAGGCTCCCTGCTAAGCAGAGAGCCCTATTCGGGGCCTGATCCCAGGACCCTGGGATCATGACCTGAGCTGAAGGCAGAGGCTTTAATCCACTGAGCCACCCAGGTGTCCCATTTAATTGTATTTTTTTTAAAAGAATTTATTTATTTATTTGACAGAGAGAGATCACAAGTAGGCAGAGAGGCAGGCAGAGAGAGAGAGAGAGGAGGAAGCAGGCTCCCCACTGAGCAGAGAGCCCAGTGAGGGACTCGATCCCAGGACCCTGAGATCATGACCTGAGCCGAGGGCAGAGGCTTAACCCACTGAGCCACCCAGGTGCCCCATTTAATTGTATTTTTGAAATGAATTTTCTAGCATTTGTTTTTGACAGATGAAAATACAACTGAGCTTTATTTTATATTAGCACCCTACTAGAATCCCATCAGTACTAATACTACTTTCTGTAGGTTTTTTAGGATTGGGTTTGAAACAATTGTATCATCTGCAAATAACAACAGCTTTATATTTTTCCTTTGCAATCTTTGCACTTTTTCTTTCCTTCTTCCCCTCCCCCCGCCTCCACTATTGGTGTGAATCCTCAAAATGGATTGAGATAGTGAGAGTGGATGCATTCACCTTATACCTGATATTAAAGGGAATACATACGATGTTTCACCATTAATGATGATGTCTATAAAAGGTGTCAAAGAAATTCCTTTATATCCTTAGGTTGTTATGAGTTGTTTTGTTTGTTTTATTTATTTATTCATTTTTAAAATTTTTATTTTATTTATTTTAGAGAGAGGGCGAGTAAGTGAGCAGTGGGGGGGTGGAGAGAGGGAGAGAGAAACCTAAGCAGACTCTGTGCTGAGCTGGGAGCCTGATGTGGGACTCGATCTCATGACCCTTAGGTCACTGCCTGAGCCTAAACCAAGAGTCAGATTCTTAACCAACTGTGCCATCCAGTTGCCCCTATGTATTTATTTTCAAAAGATTTTTTAAGTTATTTTAGAGAGAGACAGAAAGAGCATGAGTGAGGGGAGGGACAGAGGGAGAGAGACAAGCAGCCTCCTCGCTAAGTGGGGAGCTGAACAGAGCTCAGTTCCAGGACCCTGAGATCCTGACCTGAGCCAGAGTGAGACCAAATGACTGAGCCACTCAGGCACCCCTGTTTTGTTTTGGTTTTAAATCATGAATGGAGGCAGTATTTTAACAGGTACTGTTTTTTGCTTTAATTGAGAGGATAATATGACTTTTCTCTATTAATCTCTTAATGGAGTAAATTGCATGAATTGGTTTTCTAATGTTTATAACCAAGTAGTTCGTAACGATTTTAAACAATGCTCGAATTTGTTAGTGTTCTTGTTATCTCTCTTTTCAAAATTATTTATTTATTTATTTATTTATTCATTCATTCATTTAAGAGAGAGGGAAAGAGAGAGCACCTGGGTGCGCTTGGGGGGTACAGAGGCAGAGAGAGTCTCAAGCAGACTCTGCACTCAGCACAAAGCCCAGCGTGGGGTTTGATCTCACCACCCTGTGATCATGACCTGAACCAAAGCCAAGAGTCAGACACGTAACCTACTGTGCCACCCAGGTGCCCCTTCTCTCTCATTGCGTAACCAACTACACTCACAACTTGATTAAAACAACATCTATTTTATTTACCTATAATTTTTCAAATCAGGAATCTGGACAGAACTCAGCTCAGGGCTTTTCCTGCTCCTGAAGGAACTTTCCTTTCTCAAGGGACTCCTTGAAGTCATCTGGTGGAATTAAGCTGCCTTGTAGGTTGGTCTTGCTGGTCTAAGACAGACTCATACATATGTCCGTCACCTTGGTACAGATGGGTGAAAAAGTGGATTCTCCTGAGATTGTCCACTGCAGTGCCTTCTTGTTGCCTCCACCCCATTCCCCCAGCCCAGGGTAGTCTTCCTTCTCACTTAGCAGCTAGGGCTCCTAGAGTGCTCTCAGAGTTTATGGAGGAAACTACAAGCTTCTTCTCATTAGCCTGGGAAGTCATGCTGTGACACCTCTACCACATTCTATTCTATTCTAAGAAGCACTTTTCTAGAGCCAACCTGGATTCGGGGGGAAGCGATTAGACTCTACCTGTCGTGGGAGGAGTAGCAAAGAATGTGCAGTCAGTTTTCATCTGCCGTCTGTTAGCCAGTAGTTTATGATTTTTATATCTCTATTTCCTAAGCGAGATTGAGACTTTCCTTTCTGTCCTGATCTGGTTTTGATACCAAAGATATGCTAGCCTCATTAAATAATTTACTGCATCTTACCTATCTTTCTCTATTTTAAAATAATTTAAGTCCAGTTTTATTTCTTGAACGTTGGTAGAACTTGCTGGTAAAATCACTGAGTCTCGTATATCCATGGTAGAATGATTTTAAACTATTGTTTCAGTTGAATGGTAAAGACTATTCAAATTTTCTATTTTTTTCTTGAGCCAGTAATGGAAAATTATATTTATCTACATTTCATCTACATTTTCAAACTTATTGGCAAAAGTTTGCTTATAATATGCTCTTACATCTTTGTAGTATCAATAGCATCTGTAATTATGTCTCTTTTTTCGTTTCTGATTTTGTTATTGGTGTCTTCTCTTTTTCTTAATCGATGTTTCCAGAAATTTATCAATTTCATTGATTTTGCCAAAGAAGTAACTTTTAGCTGTATTGGTTCTATTTTATTTTTGTCCCCTATTTCCTTAATTTCTCCTCTTTCTTTTATCTTTCTTTGCATTCATTCTATTTTTTTCGATCTTGTGTTGTATGCTAAGCTCATTATTTCTAGTATAAGTTACATGCTTTCATTTCTTGACCCTTATGGTTATTTGTATATTTTAAAATTTTCAGTGTTTGGGAAATTAACCTTTTGTTACCGATTTCTTATTTAACTGTAGTGTAGCCAGATAATATAATCTGTCTCATACTGATACTTTAAAATCTCTTGGGACTTTTTTTATTTTTTTGGCTCAGTGTGTTGTTGCTGAAAACAATTTATATTCTGTAGGTGATGGGTACAGTTTTCTATAATGATATATTAGATTAATCTTATGCTGTTAAATCTATATTCGTACTTTTTTATATTTTGGCCTTCTTGATATTTCATTTACTGGGACAGGTAGAATACCGTAAGTGTATAAGAAAATATTTATTTATTTACCTTTGTAATTGTGTATATTTTTGCTCTATATATTTAGAGGCTAAATTATTGTTATACATGTTAAAACTAATATATTTTCCCAATGAACTCAAACTCTAATTATTGTATAGTAGTTTTATTTATTTCTAGTAGTACTTCTTGCCTTACAGTCTGTTTTGTCTGCTATTAATTTAGGGACATCAGCTTCTTTTTTTTTTCTTTTTTTTAATTAACATTTAATGTATTATTAGCCCCCGGGGTACAGGTCTGTGAATCGTCAGGCTTACACACTTCACAGCGCTCACTATTGCACATCCTCTCCCCAGTGTCCATAACCCCACCACCCTCTCCCTCACCCCTCCCCCCAGCAACCCTCAGTTTGTTTTGTGAGATTAAGAGTCTCTTATAGTTTGTCTCCCTCCCAATCCCATCTTGTTTCATTTTTTCCTTCCTTGCCCCCCAAACCCCCCACTTTGCCTCTCAAATTCCTCATATCAGGGAGATCATATGAAAATTGTCTTTCTCTGATTGACTGATTTCGCTCAGCATAATACCCTCTAGTTCCATCCACGTCATTGCAAATGGCAAGATTTCATTTCTTTTGAGGGCTGCATAGTATTCCATTGTATATATATACCACATCTTCTTTATCCATTCATCTGTTGATGGACATCTAGGTTCTTTCCATAGTTTGGCTATTGTGGACATTGCTGCTATAAACATTCAGGTGCACGTGCCCTTCGGATCACTACATTTGTATCTTCAGGTTAAATATCCAGTAGTGCGATTGCTGGGTTGTAGGGTAGCTCTATTTTCAACTTTTTGAGGAACCTCCATGGTGTTTTCCAGAGTGGCTGTACCAGCTTGCATTCCCAACAACAGTGTAGGAGGGTTCCCCTTTCTCCGCGTCCTCGCCAACATCTTTCATTTCCTGACTTGTTAATTTTAGCCATTCTGACTGGTGTGAGGTGGTAACTCATTGTGGTTTTGATTTGTATTTCCCTGATACTGAGTGATGTGAAGCACTTTTTCATGTGTCTGTTGGCCATCCGGTTGTCTTCTTTGCAGAAATGTCTGTTCATGTCTTCTGCCCATTTCTTGATTGGATTATTTGTTCTTTGGATGTTGAGTTTGATAAGTTCTTTATAGATTTTGGATACTAGCCCTTTATCTGATATGTCGTTTGCAAATATCTTCTCCTATTCTGTCAGTTGTCTTTTGGTTTTGTTGACTGTTTCCTTTGCTGTGCAAAAGCTTTTGATCTTAATGAAGTCCCAATAGTTCATTTTGCCCTTGCTTCCCTTGCCTTTGGCAGGGACATCAGCTTCTTTAACTAGCATCTGCCTGAAATATCATTTTCAGTTCTTTTTATATTCAACATTTTAAGTTCCTATGTTTTAAACTTGTTACCCAAAAGTAGCATATAGATGGATTATTAATTTTTTAAGATTTTTTATTTATTCATTTGAGACAGACAGAGAGAGAGGGAGCATAAGCAGGGGAGAGAGGCAGAGGGAGAGGGAGAAGCAGATTCCTGCTGAGCCAGGAGCCAGGCTCGGGGCTCCATCCCAGGACCCTGGGATCATGCCCTGAGCAGAAGGCAGATGCTTAACTGACAGAGCCACCCAGGCATACTTGAATGGACTTTTTAAACTGAAACATTCTCAATTTATATTGATGGTAATTACTGATATATTTGTCATTTTATTAAAAGCTTTCTATTTATCTTAGCTTCTCTGTTTCTTTTTCTTTCCTTTCTTTTTATTTTTTAACATTTATTTTCTTATTTTAATTTTCCATCACAGAAAATTTTAAACACATAAAAGTAAAGAAATCATCTCTCAGCTTCACCAAAGATAAAAAAAATTTATCTGCTCTTTACCACAACTTATCTGTTCTCTACCACAATTTATCTATCACAATCCAACACTGGATTGTTTTTAAGCAAAAGCCAAGGCATCATCTAACTTCACTCACAAATTCTTCAGTGTGTATTTATAATTTTAAGAGGTCTTTTACAAAACAAATCAACATTGCCATGATTACATCTTTTCAAAAAAGTAAATGTTTCATACCATTAAATATCCAGTTAGTGTTCAAATTTTCCTAATTATCTCACATGTAAAAAATTCATTTTTACTGTTGATTTGTTTGCTTTGTATCCAGTAAGGTGCACCCATTTCTTTCTTCTTTTCGAATAAATGCTATTTTTCTTATCTCATTTGTCCTTAACTAGCTTGGAAATTATGCACTTTTTTGCCATTTTTCTTATTATTCTATAAATTCTAACTTACCAAGTCTGAAGTTAATCAGTATTTTTTCCCCTCTTTTTGAACAACAACATATGACCTTTGGGACACTTTAATTCCTACCAACAAACCCCTCCTCTAATCTCAGATTATGGGCTACTGTTGTCTTGTGTTTTGGTTCTAATTTTTAACCCTATAAGGCATTATCAATATCTCGTGTCATCAACATTTGTTTAGATTTTCTCACATACTTATCATTCTTTTTGCTCACCATTCCTTGTTGCATCTTAGATCTTCCATATGAAATCACATTCCTTCAGCCTAAAGTATAACATTTAGATGTGTGTGTGTGTGTGTGTCTTTTGAAGGAAAGTCACTCGGTTTTTCCTTATCTGAAAATGTCTTAGTTTGCTCTCAACCTGGAAACATTTTTCAGTGGATATGCATTACTAACTAAATGATTATTTTCTCTCAGGATGTTAAAGGTATCAGTCCAGTTTCCTGGGTTGCTGTCAGCTAAGAGTCCAACTAGTCTAAATACTGTTCTTTTAGGGAATTTGTCTTTAATCTTTCGCTGCTTTTAAGATCATTCCACCACTTTTTTTGGGGGGGAGGGTGTTAAAATAGTTTCATTGTGATGTATCTGGGTGGTGATGACAATGATGATGATGATGATGTTGATGATTTCAACTTTTATTTATACTGGTTGGGATTATTTTGGCTTCCTGAATCTATGACTTGGTGTCTTGTATTAGTTCTGGGAATTTTTCATCTCTTCAAATATAACATTTTTTTTTCTTCTCTTTCTGGAATGCCAGCTAGAAATATATTAAACTTTCTCATGCTCTCTTTCATATCATTTAAACATTCCTTCATATTTCCTATTTCTTTGACTCTCTGTGATACATTATATCTAATTTCTTCAGAACTATTGTCTAGGGGTGCCTAAACTGGCTCAGTCATTTGAGTGTCTGACTCTTGGTTTTGGCTCATGTCCTAGTCACAGGATCAAGCGCCGAGTTGGGCTTTGCACTCAGCATGGAATCTGCTTCAGATGTTCCTTCTCTCTCTCAAATAAATAAATATATTTTTTAAAAAAGTTTCTATCTTCTAGTTCACTAATTCTCTCTTCAACTGTATCTCTAATCTGCTATTAAATTCAACTACTGAGTTTCAATTTTATCATTTAACTTCATGACATTTTATTTGGTTCTTCTAAAAAATATGGTCATGTATGTTCTCTTACTCATATTTAAAATTCCTTATTTTATTTTTTAAAATATATTATGCATTTGTTTTATATTTTGTATCTGATAATTCTATGAGTCTAATTCTTCTGTGTTTTTCCTCCTGCTTTTACTTACTCATGCATTGTTTCCTTGTGATTTCCTTTATGATTTCTTTATGGTGATCTTATATCTGTGGAAATTATTTGAGGCTTTGTTGTGGAGTTTCTCTTGAGATTTATATTTGCCTCTTTCAGGCATCTGGGAGCACCCTCAGTTCTGGGCATTTTTGAACTAGATAATCAATTTGAAGGTTTTCCTTCCTCCTCAGTTCAAGGCTCAAGGAAGCAAATTCTTTGCACCACTTCCCCCCGCCCCCTATCCTCAGAGGAGGGAATAGGCAGGTCTATTTCTCAGTTCACTCTTACTTGGAAGATATAACCCTTATCTAGGGTTCTAGCATTATGTAAGGGACTCTTCTATTAGACTCCCTACCTTGACTGGGCCCTGTTTCCTTCACCCAACAAGACCATGAAAATAAAAATCCAAATTCACTGTTTCAGTGAATGTTATCAAGGTGTAAGCTGGCTTTGGAAGTCTGCTTATCTCTGGTTTTTTACTTTCACTTAGTTTTCAATCTCTTGCCATTTTTCTGGTCAAACTCAGCAATGCTTTTTATGTATATGTGTCCATATATGTGTGTGTGTGTGTGTGTGTGTGTGTGTGTGTATAATTTTTAAAAATATTTGTTATATGTATTATAATAAATTATAACACAATTAAATAAAATTTAAAATGTATATGTATCTATCTCTATATATAATATATATCCCATATATATATGTATCTATATCTCCCTCTATATATATATCCCATCCTCCATAAGAGGATAGGCCAGGGCATCTTTCTCATCATACTTCCAGACAGAAAAGTCCTCCCAACAGTTACTGCTCCAATCCCTATTTCCAGAGTGCTAATTTTTGAAACTTCTAAATTTTAGAAGTTTCTAACATCAATAGAGCAATCCCATCTGGCTGCTTTGCAGTTTCTGTCTCCATCTTTTTCAGATTCACATTTTCCTCTTGTCCTTGAACCCTAATCCCTGCTTTCAGAGGCTCCTCTGCTTGTCTATATTACAGAGTACAGTGAGATTATCAGGTATGAGTTCTCTCATACTCTGTTCTCTCTGCTGTACAGTACCTCTTTATCCTATTTATTCTTCCCTTAAGTACCACTTGCAGAACTGTCCCTTCCTTTCAGGCCTGACTCTACCCTTGCAGCTGGAATTCCTCCTTTTCCACACTCTTCCACTGCATCTTTTGCCAATCAATCTTCCAAGACTGAGTTTAGTACTTCTCTTCTGTGATATCTTTTTTTAAGGATTTTATTTATTTATTTGTGAGAGAGAGACAGAGACAGAGACAGATCACAAGCAGGGGGAAGGGTAGAGGGAGAAGCAGACTCCCTGCTGAGCAGGCAGACTGATGTGGGGCTCCATCACAGGACCCTGGGATCATGACCTAAGCCAAAGGCAGTTGCTTAATAGACTGAGCTACCCAGGTGCCCTGCAATATTTATTTAGATGTCCCTTCCCCCTTAATCACAAAATTCCTCTCTAACTCCAATAGCACTTTATTGTTTACATGAACACAGGGCTTACACTGCTGTGCAACATTACTATTCACAAAACTCAATTCTCCCACTAAGTTGTAAGCTACTTAGAGAAGGCACTGGTTTTTTATTTCTCCTCCTATTTCTTACTGTGCTGAGCACACTCTTTTGCATATAGTGGTTCACTGTAAATGCTGTTGAGTTAACAACTGAATCCCTTCTTACCTTCTGTTGAAATCACTTTTTCAGTGATCTCTTTTCCATACTCAATCTTCATCTTCAATAGATCTTTCCCTTCTATGGTCAGACACACTAGAGTATTTGACATGGAAGGGAAAGAAAAATATCTTTACTTGGTCCTGCTGTTCCCTTTTTTATCTTTTCTCTTCTACATATCTTAAACATATGGTATATGACTTCTGTCTTCTCTCTTTGCCCTGAGTCTTTCTTTAGCCATCTGTAATGTGACCTCCACACTTAAAATTTGTTGAGATTACAGTCTTAAAAATGAAAGCTTTCCTTCTATTAACAAAACCTCTCCTCTGCTTCTTGTACATGAATCTGAACATTCCTGCTGGGAAAGTATTCTCTGCCCCAGGTTACCCTGCGGTGCCTATTCCCCCTGCCCTTTGACTGTCTTTCCTGCCCAGCCCTCCATCCAAGCCTGTTCTCATGTCACAGCTTTCCTCTTTGTATGGGGTAAGCCCACTGCCTTTATGACTTCAGGTCTTGTTAATGTGGCTGCTTGTCACATCTTGATTCTCTGTTCTTAATCTCTTTCCAATCTAAAATCCCACGTCCCTATATTCCTCCCAGACATTTTCACTTAAGTGTCCCGATGCTCAAAATGGCTCTCTTTCCTAAATTATTTTGCATTCACCTCTTCCAACACCTCTTGGGTCATGTAGGTTCTGAAATCTGTTTAGTTTGGTCCCTCCTACTTTCTTATTCCTCTGTCTCTCACCGCCTATCAAGTGGGTTTAGCCTTCACAGTATCTCTTTCCCTTCTGGTTGCCTTTTCTCTGGATGAGGACCTGATCCTCTGGATGGTTGCGCAGCTCCTTGCTAATGCCTCTGCTGTCAATCTCTTTCCTTCCTCAGCCACTGTGCACATCATTGCCTAGTATTCCAAAAATTATCTTCCTCCCCCACGTTATGGTGGAGGTCTATAGAAAAAGAGTAGTATGCATTTGTTTTGGTTTTCTTTTTTTTTTATTTTATTTATTATTTATTTGACAGAGATCACAAGTAGGCAGAGAGGCAGGCAGAGAGAGAGGAGGAAGCAGGCTCCCTGCCAAGCAGAGAGCCCGATGTGGGGCTCGATCCCAGAACCCTGGGATCATGACCTGAGCCAAAGGCAGAGGCTTTAACCCGCTGAACCACCCAGGTGCCCCCGGTTTTCTTTTTTTTAAGATTTTATTTTTAAGTAATCCCTACAGCCAACATGGGGCTCGAACTTGCAACCCTGAAATCAAGAGTCACATTCTCCATTGACTGAGCCAGCCAGGTGCTCCAAAAAGAGTAGTACAGGTTTTATAATCAGACAAACTCAGGATTGGAATCCTAAGTCTACTCTCTACTGGCTGGGGAGTGTCAGTTCCTCAGTTTCTGAGGGTAATAACACTCATTGCACAGGATTTTTGTGAGCATTGAGTGAGATGATACAATTAAGTTACATTTCCATATTTTAAAAAATTTTTTTAAAGATTTTATTTATTTATTTGAGAGAGAGAGAGCACGAGAGGGGAGAAGGTCAGCGGGAGAAGCAGACTCTCCACAGAGCTGGGAGCCCAATATAGGACTCAATCCTGGGACTCCAGGATCATGACCTGGGCCGAAGGCAGTGGCTTAACCAACTGAGCCACCCAGGCGTCCTATTTTAAAAAATTTTAACAGAGAAATAAACAGTTTCAGAGCAATTAAGTACTTTTTCCAAGGTCATAGTCTATGAGGCAGAATGTAGTTTATAAAGAGATTTTTCACACATCTCACAGGTCAAGGTGAATATAAGCTTTTAATTGGTCTATATTAATCAATGAGTTCATATTCCTAATGTCTGGAAACAAATTCTGGATTCACCTGGTTCTTCAGAATCTAAGAAGACACTGGCTCTGACAGGGTTGGAGCAGGTCCAAGTTGACATCAGAGGTTGAGGCCAGGGATGGGAGACTAGGCCGAGTGGGGTTAGCGTGGAGGCCAATGCATGTGGATGCTGGGAAGTAGACACGGTGAGGTGAGAGAAGGTCATGTCCAAAGAAGCCCTGCCCAGCATGGCTGTTGCAGGAAAATGAGAAAGTTCATTGTGTATTTTTATGATGTTGTATTTTTATGATGTAAATTCAATCCTTTTCTGCCTAGGGCACTTCACACTTCATAGGGGTCTTGGGGATTTGGCCAATTGTGAGAATGTCTGTGGTAATATTAAAGCTCATTTTATGAGGCTGGTGGCCATTTTATGAGGTTGGTGGCCATTACTTTCAAACCATACATTTCATCCTTTAAAACAATGAGAATGACTGCTTTGAAAATGCCATTTGATGATGGAAAATACAGTCATAGAAAATACCAAAACAAGATGCAGAACCTCACTTCTGCCTCAGTCCTGGTTGTGGGCTGGGGTCAGTCATCTAACGCCATGTGAGGGCCTGGAGCCTCCTCCATGGGAGCTTCTCTGATGATACTGTGGTGGAGGAACAAAAGAAGGGAGGGGGAAAAGTAAAAGTAAGGGGAACGTACCTCAGTCCATGACAACCCACCCTTTGCTTGTACTTTGGGTTGTGCCTCTTGTTTCTTCAATATGGCAGGAGCATGGCCTTGACTTGTTTGCCCTCTCCTTGTGCCCAGATGCTGTGTCTTCTCCCTTTGCCTCATTCCCCTAAATCAATGGCTTGAGGGAACTACTCATTCAGAACTCCTCCAATAAAAGTGTTTTGTGGTGAATTCTGTTTGAGAAATGCTGCGTGTTATTTTCTTCTCCTGGAGAGCCACAGTGAACATCATCAGTAATAATTAAGACTCTGTTTTTTAGCTAATGGCCCTCAGAGCCAGGGTTATAGGTCTTGGGTTGTTCCCAGGGCCCGAGTCGTGCCCTGTAAGAATGAAGCTTAAGGTATTACAGAATCTCATACCTCCAGAAATTTCCACCGTTTTCTTTATTTTTTGGCAGTGACTCACTAGCCCGCTGATCAGAACACACTGTAGAAGGGCGAACAGAGTCTCACCTTCCAGCCTGCACAAGACAGGAGTTCCTTAAATAATAATTAAAATAATTTTAAATAATTTTCTTCCCCATTCGTTCCTCTCTCCAGTAGAAAGGTGGGAAATCCTCTTTTCTGTGCTAATAGGTATTCTGCTGCTAGTTTAAACAAAGTATGATTTCGGGATGTGAAAATTTGAAGCAGTGTTTTTGGAGAGCAGTTTGCATTGTTATGGAACTAAAGCCATTTGCTGGTGTGCAGCGGTCTTGGAGTAGCTAGGGATGGTAGATAAACTCAGAGTGACCAAGAGTCATGTCCACGGCCATTACTAAAGGCTGAAGCCCATGGATAAAACCCAGGGCAGTGGGTTTGCAAGGGAGAACAGGTGCTACTGTGCAGGCATTCCAGAGAGGTGATGGAGGGGGAGTTAGGTAAAGATAGTAATTTTATGAAAAATCAGCCTGCCACCCAGTATTTCTAACCACCTGACTGCTATGAACCTTCCAGATTGAGGATATGTGCTTTAGGGAATTGGACAGAAATCATAACCCCTAGACAACATTTATTAGACTCCCACTGTGTGCCAGACAGGTTTCAAAACTGTTTCATGTCCATCTTCCCATTTCATGCTTATGGCATTGCTGTGATTCGTGGCAACAGACTTTGATTAATTACACCCATTTTAAAGATGAGGGAAGTGAGATGTAGTGGGGCTAAGTGACCCTCTGTGAAGCTGGGTGGGCAGCCCAGGCTCACCCCTCTGCACGTTTTTGCTTCAGGATAGTTTGGAGTCTCCTGTGGACACTTCCTCACATTCTAGGAAGGAGTTTAAGCCCCAGAGAAATAAGAGCTTAAGAAGTTGCATCTAGGGGCCTCTGGGTGGCTCAGCTGATTAAGCGACTGCCTTCAGCTCCCATCAGGATCCTGGAGACCCAGGACTGAGTCCTGCATCGGGCTCCCAGTTTGGCGAGGAGTCTGCTTCTCCTTTTGTCCCTCTCCCTTCTCATGCTCTCTCTCTCTCTCTCTCAAATAAATAAATAAAATCTTTTTTAAAAGGAAAAAAATCGCATCTACTAAATGCTGCCTCACACATTGCCCACCTGGAGAGGCCTGGGCTCAGGTTTTGTGGTGGGGCAACAAGCAGAACCTTCTCTCTGCAGGGTTCTCTGGGTGGGGAAGGGGAGACTGTCATGGCCTTGGCCCTCCCATGGCTATGGCGTCTGACCTTGAATCCTGATGGAATTCTGCCAATCCCGTGGGGCCCCACAGAGCTAGACAGGCCCTCGGCTCAGCGGGAAGGTGAGGTGTGAGTGCTTCCAAGAAGAGGCCTCACCTACTCTTTAAAATGCACTTCCTGCCTTTCTCTCCAACCCGCCTTCTCCTAGGGATGTAGGGAGAGAAATTCTTAGGGAGTTTCAGGATGAATCTGGCTGGCTTATCTGTAAAATATGTAGAGGGCGGGTTTCAAAATTCCGCTGTGGCCTGAAGTTAAACCTCAGTTGTCACTACAGTTAATAAGGCTGCGTTGGCTCCTGACCCTAGCAGGGACTTAGGGGCACGCCAGCTGTAGGCGTGGGGGTGGGGGAGCACGCAATAATTTTCTTGGGCCTCCACAGTGGGCCTTACTGTTGGAGAAGAGATATTCTGGAAAAGTTGTCTCTGAAATAAGTTTCTATGATTAGAACAATTTATATATGTAATGGCATACAATATTTAATAACATCATCAACATCCCATAAAGGATTAAAATAATACGTTTTTAAATCCTGTATTTGAAAGGAAAAGTGAAATAGCAACCATACAAAGAGAAAACAAATAGAACGCCTTTCCTGGCAGAGACTGGAAATCTCCTGGGGCTGGGTTCCTCCCCCCAAACCACACCCAGGGCCTGGATCCCAGGTGTGTGGCCTGGGCGGTCACACAGCCTCTCCCCCACCCCACCTCTCCAAAACCAGACCATGGTTTAATATTCTCTTGCCCCTGTCTTGAAATTCTGACGCTTCTTTGAACAGGAGGGGGGCCCACGTTTTCCTTTTGCACTGGGCCCCGTGAACTATGCAGCCAGTCCTGCCTCACTGGTTCCCCATCCCTGCAGAATGAAGTCAGGGCCTGTTAGAGCCCTCTGGGCCCAGCCCTGGCAGGCAGCCCCTCCCTCCTCTCCTCAGGGATCTGAAGCAGCAGGGCTCTGGGATTCTCCCCTGCGCAGCGCTTCAGCGCTCCCTGTGCTGCGGATTCTGGCCTCTGGCTTTGCTGCTGCTGCCCCTGGCCTGGGAGCTGCTCTCCTTCTCCTCTTCCTCCTCCTCCTCCTCTTTCCTGGCAGCCTCCTCCCTACTGCTGGCTGGGCTTCAGCACTCACATCCTTGGGCAACCTCACAGCTCAGGGATGGCGCTGCACCAACATTCTCGTGTCTGCCCCCCACCACTCGGGAAGTCCCTCCAGGCCAGAGCTGCTGCTGGGCCCGGCTGTCGGTCCCCAGCCCAGGGTCAGACACTGGGCCTGGCACACAGAGGGCGTCCGCCAGCATGGACAGGACAGACTAAGGAAGCTTCGTTCTGTGGGGAGCACTCTTAGGAGACACCACAGGGGGCCAGCTCTCCAGACAAGAGGGAAGCTCTTTCTATCTGCCCAAATATCCCTTTTTCAAACCAAACTCATCTGCTAGCTGAAAACCAATGTCAAACACTGGGGGCTCACCCATTAGAGGGGTGTGTGTGTGTGTGTGTGTGTGTGTGTGTGTGTGTGTAATAAGGCTACCAATAGATTTAAAACACTTCATTTAAACCTACTTTCTTTCATTTCTTTGGGTATTATTCATACAGTGCAGTTACTGTTTTTGTTAAAAGGAGCCTGTCTCTAGTTTCTTATTTTAGCACATGTAGTCTTTTACACGGAGGGTTCTTTTATGCAACTCACTTAACCCACGGGGTGGTTGGCGCAGTGTCAGGAGGACGGCATCGGGCTGCAGCCCGGGGAGGCCAGGCTCTTCTGTTGTCCCCTTTCAGGGTCAGCTCCCCCCAGGGTAGTACACTCAGAGCCTGGGACCCACAAAAATGCCCTCGTTTCTTTTAAAATCAGAAGAAATAATAATAATAATAATAGTATTAATAATAAATACATAAAGTGTAACCCGTAAATCCGGTCTGGACTATATTTTTCTTCGCACCAGTGCAGTCATAAAATTTAATTTTTGAGTTTTTTTTATGAGGAAGGGGCCCACAGAGGCTGAAGGTGCTTCGGGCCTGCACGTGTTTCATTCCCTGGGTTGCTGGCTACCCTGAAACTTCTGCCTTTGGGTTCTATGAGCAGCAAGCCGGTGAGCCAGGCCCTTCTGAGAGTTCGGTAAGGGTAGGTGGGACAAGCGTGCTGCAGCCCCCCATGGTCCCAGCGCAGCCCTAAGAAAACACGGCCTGTGATCATGGCTTTCGGGCTGCCAGGCCTGTCTTTCCTGTCAAGGGCACTGAGCTGACTCAGCGCCAAGGCCGGGGCTGGCCACCACTTCCTCAGGGTAAACACCCTCCCGGTGAGGTGTGGAGCAGGGCATTCACTGCCAGCTCTCCTTCCGTGGCTGAGTGCCCTCTAGGCTCCTGGGGACCTCGGCGGCCCCTAGGAATCGTTGCTGGAATAGATGCCCATTATGAAGGCCTCGTTCGTACATTTTTTTTTTTTTTTTTTTAGGAACATTCCTTTTAACTCCTGGATCTGTGGAGTGAAAAGCATGTGAGGAACAGTGAAGGTTCTCCATTAACTCTGCTGTCCTTGGGCAGCAGGAGCCTTGGGGGTCACGTGCTCACAGGGTAAGTCAGGAAGCTCCCCTGAAGTCAGGTGTACAGAGCTGAGCGTGTAGGCAAACTAGATCCAGGTGCCAGCTCCAGGGCTGCCTGCTGTGGGCAGGGCAGTGCCCTTTTGATGCACTGGCAGGATGCCCAGGCTCTGAGCAAAAGACCACAGTCCTCTCTGGGAGGTGCTCTTGTACCCATTTTACAGACGAGGAAACCGAGAAGGAGAGAGGATGCAGAGACTGGATGAATGGTTCAATGGTTCACCCTCCAGTTGCTTGGCAACAGGGTCTCTGGCACTGAGGTGGAAGGGGCTGTGCACGGTCCTATCTTGCTCACGGTCTCCAGATGCTGGGCACCGGCCTTCGTAGCACCTCTTTGAACAGCCCCTGTTTGCACTCAGACTTCCTCGTACCCCAGCATGACTTGTCCCTTACCCTCCCAAACTCCCTTCATGCCAGGTAGAAAGGGAGAGCTTTCCTCCACCGGTCCACTGTGCTGAGAGAATGCAGCTCCCCTCCTGGGGGACCAGCTGACCCTTTTCCCTGGGAGCTCCAGCCTGCCCCCACCCCCCTCCACAACACTGTGCGGTTGGCTATGTTCATTAGCATAACTAAGGTCAGGCAGTGTTCCCAAGGTCACATAGGGACAGAGCCATGACTTCAGTCATGCGAAGTGATTCTAGAACCTGTGTTCTAAACCACAGCATTCTATGTAAGTGCTGTTTCTTCATCAAAAACAGCCTAAAACAAACAAAAACAAAAAATAGCCTAATTAATCTGTGCCCTGGCTTTCCTGCTGGGTTTCCGGGAAGGCCAAATGAGACACCGAATGCAAAAGGCCTTCATAAGTTCAGAGTTCTGTGCTTCTTAGTTTAATGCCCACCCACTCCCTCCAATCCACTCATCCCTCTTCGTCTTCAAATCCCTTAGTCAGCAGTTGATTTTGTTCTTGATTTGGGGCCCTAAGAATTTCTGAAAGGCAAAATTATTGATATGCGTGAGGTCATAGCCCTTTCGGTGACTGCATTTCATCATCGTGTAGTGATCAGAACATAGAAGGCTGACATCGGGACACCTGACTTCTAGTCCTTGCAATGTCACTGCCCTTATTTTTAACTGGTAAATGTAGGCACCGTCCAGTATCACCAGATTCTTGCTAGGCAGTGGGCATGCAGGAAAAAGGTCTCAATTCTTGCCTTCAAGAAGTATAGCCTTGTCTTTCCGGCAGTATTTGGAAAAATGTGGTAGCCCGTACTTTGTTTGAAACTATTTGCTGCTTTTTCTGTGAGAGGATTGCTTTTTTCTCCCTCATTGACATGGCTGGGCCATGACTTAACACTGACCAATGAGTGCATGTCAAAGCGATCTATGCCGCTTCTGGCCCGGGGCGCATCTTTCCTGGCTCTCTTGCTTCTCCTTCCCTGCAACAAGACCAGATTGCCCCAGAGACAGGCTATACCTCCACCCTCGGTTCTAGAATGAAAGAAAAGCTACACTTGACCCACAGAAGATGTGAAACATGACCAAGAAATAAACCTTTTATTGTTGTGGTTGTAAGACTCAGATTTAGGGGACGCCTGGGGGTCCCCTAGTTGGTGAAGGGTCTGCCTTTGGCTCAGGTCATGATCCCAAAGTCCTGGAATCCAGTCCCACATCGGGCTCCCTGCTCAGTGGGGAGCCTGCTTCTCCCTCTGCCTGCTGCTCCCCCTGCTTGTGCTCTCTCTCTCTTTCTCTCTCTGACAAATAAATAAAATCTTTTTTTTTTTTTATAAAAAAGACGCAGATTTGGAGGGACTTTGGTTATGTAGCTGAACCTAGCAAAAGCTGAGTGCCACAGAAGGGGAAAAGTGGGCTTTGTTTTTCTATTCCTTTGCCTTAGTTTGGAGATAAGAACGGTAATCCTCATGTCAAATTAATAGATTTCATGTGGCTTAAAAATTCATTTCACTCATTTGTTGTCTTCAGAGCATTTGGTTCTAGGGAGCCAGGACAGCGCCAAATCCACAAAACAAGTTGGCTGCACCCTTGCCTCTGGCCTTGCGTGGCCCTTGGGTTGCAGGCTTGAATGTTTCTTTGCCACTGTTTCTGGCAAGGGGCTGGTTCATTGTGTCGAAATTGCCCTGAGCTGCTTTTCTACACATATTTGTAAGGTAGGGTCCTGGGGATGTTTGTCACTCCAGTCAGGTGAAGACTTTACATTGGAAAGAAAATTTTTCTATTACACAATCCTGAATTGGGTGTGTCCGAGCCTTCTGCTTGTGGACTTTTCTCCCAAATCACCTAGCAGGGTCTTTCTCTGCAGGATATCCCTGAGTCCCTTCGGTCTCATCTTCCAATTTTTTTTTTCTTTATCCATGGTTACTTTTTCTCTTCCTATTTGAGGAAACTGAAGAGGCAAAGTCAATTCCTTCACAGTGTAAAATCTGGAAGACAAACAAGCCTACTTCGTGCTAATAGTGAATGCTTCTTACGGCCTAACTTCCATGTATGATTTTACTAACACAGGATTAGACTAACCGAGGCCCACTTTGCCTCTCTCCTTGCTTCCCTCCCGCCCTCCCTCCCTCCTTTTTTCTTCTTTCTTTCCATCCCTTCTTTTTTTTCCCTTCAGACTTTCTTTCATTTCTTTCTTCCAGCAAATATTTATTGAGCCCCTATGACACTCCATGTCACTGTGCTGAGCACTGGAGGGGCGGTGAGGAATGAAACAGATCAAGAAGCTCCTCCCAAAAGCTAGGGGAATGATATGAGTGGGGAGGGTGGCCCTCCCAACCTATTATTCTTTTATAGAGAAAGCTGAAATATCAGGGCATCTGGGTGGCACACTCAGTTCAGCGTCTGATTCTTGATTTCGGCTCAGGTCAGGATTTCAGGATCGTGAGACGAAGGCCCACGTGGGCTCCACACTCAGCACGGAGTCTGCTTAAGATTCGCTCGCTCTCTCTCTCTCGCTCTCTCTCACCCTCTGCCCCTCGCCCCCACAGACACACACACTCCATCTAATAAATAAATAAATCTTTAAAAAAACAAAGGGAAGCTGAAATATTGATGTAATCTTGTGATTTTTATTTCAGTCATTCTGAATGTAAACCTGTGGTGGAGATGAAGGGAAAAAATGGTGATAGATGGTCACTAACAGTTTCTCCCGGGAAGTCTCTCTGTAGCTTTATCACGCTGAGCCTTGGCATCTTCTAAAGGCTGGAGCTGTGGTGGGGACAAGAGATCATTAAGTGCAGGGCCCCCCAGACTTGTCACAAAGTGGCCGTAGGGGCAAGGCAGCATGAATCACTGTCCCTGAAAGAGACCTGGACTCAGCATGGAGCCACCAGACACGCAGGAAATGTCTTGGAAATATCCTTTGTGATTTAAAAATTAATGTGTTTCTTGCATGCTTCTCATAACATATCTGTTTGTTTTAATATAAAAATTATCCTCCCAAGACCACATACTACATGACTCCCTTTATATGAAATGCCCAGAACAGGCAGATCCATAGAGATGGACAGAAGATTAGCAGTCTCCCAGGGCTGGGAGGACTGGGGGCCGGGAGAGTGATGGCTCAGGTGCACAGGGTTTGTTTTGGGGGTGATGGCAAGATCTCAAATGAATTGTGTGATTGTTGTACAATCTGCAAATATACTAAAAAACATTGAATTGTATGCTTTAAATCGGTGGATTGTATGGGATGTGACTTTTCTCTCATGAAGCTATTAAAAAAAAAAAAATTGTCCCTCCCAGTCTTCCAGTGAAACTGGCTTCCTGGGAAGATGAGTGTGACGTGTGGCTTTTCACCTCCAAGTAAATCGGGGTTAAATGCACCCAGCTGAGAATGGAGACTCTAGTCCAACCCCATTAATAAAATAGCTTTTTAGAAACCTGAGATAAGATGTGATTTGCCCCAGGCCACCCCAAGTCAGCCGCAGAGCCAGATTTCCTGTGTCCCAGTTTAGGACGACAGGGTCAGCCTCCAAATGTGCTTTGCACTGAACTCGAATTTGCCTTATTTCGCCTCCTAAATCATTTGCTTACCAAGTTGGCTTAGTCACCCATGTTCCCTGGTCCACATCATTGTCCCCTTTCCCTTGGCTATCTCTGGCTTTCCCCACCCTAGATGTCTCCAAAGCAAGGGGCTACGTCTGCGGATACCTCATCCCCACTTTCCACAGGGGCCAGGTGGGAGTGGCAGGAGGGGGAGGGGCTCCACCCCTTCTTGCCTTGAGCCCCACTGAGCTAAAGGCCAGCTCTGCCTTCAAGAGGCTGTGGGAGTAGGAGCAGCTATCTGTTTAATCACGAAGGAGCCAGTGGTATCTGGATGGAATCACAGCCAGCACACTTTCATCCTCCCCTGCCCACAGTTGGGCAAGCCATGAAAGTGAACTGCTGGGATCCAACGTGAGGACAGATCGTGTAGTAACCTGCAGTCCCCGTGACCTCGCTTTCTCCAGATGACCTCATGCCTGGAAATCCAAGTATGTGGCCTGGATTGTGGCCCCTCCCTGCCAGGCTGGCCCCTCCCTGCCAAGCTGGACCTTTTCAGCCAGGGACAGTCTTAGAGGATCGCTGGTAACCTCAGGGCCTCCCTTCTGTCTGGTTCTAAATGGCTCTTGCCTCTGTTCTTTCATGAGATCCGGACAAAGTCCTGTGATGTGGGCAAGCAGAGCATTAGTTACCTTCGTTCTGCAGATGTGGAAGGCAACGCTTCCGAATGCAAGTTACTTGCCCAGGGTTTTTAAGCCAACCAATGAAGGAGCTGGCTCTGCTCCACACTTCCAGACCAGGCTCTCTCCTCCAGGTTCCGTGCTCAGACTGGCAGCGGTGATGGAGAGCAGTGGAAAGGTTGCCCATGGCCTCCAAGGACAGCGTGAGCACACACAGTATCATCTGTTGCACTTGAAGACCACCTCCCCGGTAGCTGTTTTAAATCCATGCCCACGTCTGAAATGACACTGAAAAGCTGTGAGAGATGGCAGTCTGTGTGTATTCAGAAGTATTTCCTTTAAAAAAAGGAAAAAAAAGGGGGGGGGGCACCTGGGTGGTTCAGTGGTTAAGCCTCTGCCTTCAGCTCAGGTCATGATCCCGGAGTCCTGGGATCGAGCCCCGCATCAGGCTCTCTGCTCAGCGGGAAGCCTGCTTCTCCCGCTCCCACTGCTTGTGTTCCGTCTCTCGATTTCTCTCTCTCTCTGTCAAGTAAATAAATAAAATCTTTAAGAAAAAAAAGATTTTATTTATTTATTAAAGAGAGAGCAAGAGAGAGAAAGCACTAGTGAAGGTGGGAGACGCAGAGGGAGCCCATCTCGGGGCTCAATCCCAGGACCCCGAAATCATGACCTGAGCCGAATTCTGATGCTTAACCGACTGAGCCACCCAGGTGCCCCCATCAGAAATATTTCTTAATAATAAATTCTCTCTCCCCTCCTCCTTACCTTAAATTTGAGAAATTAGGAAATGAGCGGTTGAGGGAAGCCTGGGTGGCTCAGGTTAAGGGTCTGCCTTCGGCTTAGGTCATGATCCCACGGTCCTGGGATTGAGTCCTGCATTGGGCTCCCTGCTCAGCAGGGAGCCTGCTTCTCCCTCTGCCTCTCGCCCCACTCATGCTTTCTCCCTCTCGCTCTCCCTCTTAAATAAATATATCAAATCTTTAAAAAAAAAAAAAAGATATGAGAAGTTATAGGCGGAGTTATGTCATGGAGGAGGCATTCAGTGGCCCGTCTAGGAGATGGGCAATTCGTCCTAGAGGTTACTCTAACAGAGAACTAGCCCTTACACAGACTGGTGAAGGACACTGGGGAGTCTGGGGTCTGGAATTCTGGGTCAAGCTATCCTACTTTTGCTGTCAGGAGAAATCCCCTGCCCCACTCATTGGGGTTCTTGGTCTTACAATCTTTCAGTTAGAGTCATAAGATTAAAAATTGTCTGATGCTCTAGTCTGGTATTTTTTTTAAAGCACTTTTAAAAAGTCTGCAGGCTCCTTTGTTCAAATGAAATAAAATCCTTAAATTGGAGAAAAGCAGAGCTAGAAAAAGGAGGCATCTTGGAGCCTGAGCTACCTAGGGCCCCTTGCCGTCATAGCTCTGGCAGTTGCTGGAAATTCTGGAATTCTAACCTAGTGTCCTTCTTTACCTAAGGGGACACTGGACAGAATGACAGTGATCGTGACTATATTTTACTGTAGTCCTATGTTATACTTGTCTTTTTATTCTCCCAACAGCCCCACAAGAGAGGGGTGTTAATTTCTTGGATTATCAGAACAGAAACTTGAGACACAGGATGATTAAGCCACTTGCCCAAAGTCACTTAAGAAATACGTGGAGGGACGAGGGACTAGCATCCAGGACTGTCTGGTGGCAAAGCCAGCACTGGGCTAAGTCCCCAAAACACAGATTTCCCACTAGACACATACTCTGTAGGAACAAGACCTTATTGGAAACTCAATGTAGGTTTGCTTTTCTATCCCTCAAAGGGCCACCTTTCTTGATGCCTACTTTGAATGGTGGAAGGGCCCCCACAGGCTTGTGGCTTTTGGTGTCCTAGAGGAGGGGTCGGCGGTTTGTCTGCGACTGAGAAAAGAGTGAGGCCACGTCTCCAAAGTCGCCCTGAAACTGGGCAAGTGGAGCTGAAGGGCCTCCAACCCCGACACAGAGTTACGTGGTCTCTTAGAATGATTTCTACATGGCATTTGGCACTTGGGCAGGGAACTTGGCATTATAGAAGGCTGAGCACCTTGGGAGTGTCGGATCTGAAGTCCTCATTTGACAGATGAGAAAATGGGAGGATGGAGTGACCCAAAGGGAGGAAGGGAAGGACACGGCAGCGGGCATTTGGGGCCACGCTGGTAAATGCAGCCACGCCTCCCACTCCCCCTTCCCCCCCGCCTCACCCAGGGACTATACAATGAGAACTTACCACATGCCAGGTACTCTCCAGGGGTGCGTGATACACACGTGAACCAAACACAAAGACTGAACTCACTTAGCGGGGTGAACCAGAGAATACAAAATAAGTCTAACTGTGTCTTCAAAGTTTGTCGACCATGCAGCCCGGGAGGACAAAATTTTTGATAATATGCCTTCGGTAGAAGTCTATTTATTTATAACTTATAGACCTGGCTTTCAGTACTATTCCATATTATATTGTATGTATGTATGATATTTAAATCTATTCCCAAATTTAAAAAAAAAATAAAGAATGAAATAAAATATATGCAGAGAAATTCTAATATTTCTTTCCTTCCCCAACTGGATTGTGTTAGGAATAGATTTAGAGAATTCACTTTGGAGAACTCTGGGTCAGCCACCCCATGAGCTGGGAAACTTAGGTACTCTGAGGTCAGATGTTCAGTTACTATAGCACCCCCCAATAATATCATTACCTCATTTAATTTTTTTATTATGGTAAAATATACCTAACATAAAACTTACCATCTTAACCATCTTTAAGGGCACACTTCAGTGGTATTAAGAACACTCACCTTGTTGTAGACCATCACCACTGTTCATCTCTAGAGCTTTTTTGTCACCCCCCACTCTGTCCCCATTAAACAATAATTCCTATTCCCCAGGCCCTAGCCCTATTGACTGCCATTCTCCGTTCTGCCTTTACAAATTTGACTACTCCAAGTCAGTAATTATTTTTAAGCTCCTATACTAACTCAGGGGGTTGTCTGGCGTATGGGGCTTAGTGGTAAGTGAGGCAAATGAAGTTCCCAGCCTCCAACCTCCAGGAAAGTCTGCTTTCCTTAACTGAACGAATCTAACCTAGCCCCCATTTCGGTTAGCATCTTTGGAGGGATGGGCTTGTGGTGGGGGGTTGGGGTGGGCTATGCCCAAGCTGGTGGCCTGGTGTAGAAGACCCGGCAGGTGAGATGAGCAGAGACTGGGAGGGTGGGGGTGGTAAGGCTGAAGTTGAGTGACACGTAATGACCGGTGACTATTACTGGCTAGAATAAGAAACACCTTTCCGCAGAATTCCTAAAGAGCTGGGCGACAGGTGAGACTTCCTGCATTGTGGAGTTGAAGTTGTATTTATTCTAACCAAATGCTCTGAGAAAGAGTCACCCCAAAGGGCTGGTGGACAGACAGACATCAGGGTGGCCTCGTTAGCAGTAACCCTCCTGTGACCCAGGCTTCGGAGCTTGGGAGGAACAGGTTTCAGGTGTGGAGAGAAGTGATCAGGGTAGAGGCTCCAGGTCCCAGGGTAACGCTTGGCCATGCGGCTGGAAGCCTGCCCACATCTGACTAGACGCCACGCTCTGCCCCTCCGCCTGCCTTTGCCTTCGGATAAAATTATACATTTCCAATTACAGGGCTGGCCAAAAATCAATACAAAAGTGGGAGAGAACAGATCATTTTTCTTACAGAAGTAACCATTTCCATTAATTTTTCATGAGTGCTGCCTTTGTCCTGCCATCCATCACCGGGGGAGCCGCAGCCTGTGTCTATGAGTGCGCGCCCTTCTCAGTTGCAGGAGCTACCCAGGACTCCTGCCTGTGCCACCAGTTTCGGGGGCTGTTTTATCACCATCCTGTTGCTTAAAATGTGCTTAAAACCATCCTGCTTCCTCTCGCCAAAACTCGGTCCTAACTCTGCTGTGGAAGTTGCATGTGTCG
Source organism: Enhydra lutris kenyoni (assembly GCF_002288905.1). NCBI lineage: Eukaryota > Metazoa > Chordata > Mammalia > Carnivora > Mustelidae > Enhydra > Enhydra lutris. The sequence continues at coordinate 21,621,395 of NW_019154092.1, forward strand.
CACGAGCCCGTGCTGACCTTTGTTGCGTTTCCTCTCAGGGGTGTGTCTGAGTCAGTTTCTTCTCGGATGCTCAGTGTTGATTGATCAGACGGGTCCGTCCGGCTGGCGTGCGTGGCTGGAGGTGGCCGGCTTCACGTCTGTAGGACCTCGGGTCTCCGCTTGAGGGACAGAGGCTTCCCGTGTCTTGACATGTCCGTCTCTGTGCCTGTCATGAAGTTGTTTTAGCCTCAGACTCCTTTCCTTGGTTCCCTCCCTTCAGCCTGCCCCGTCTCTCCAGGATGCCTTCTCAGCTCCCCATCTCAGCGGAATTGCTTGTGGGGTCCACCTGCCCCCACCCCGTTCTGTGATGCTCTTCACACACGTGTGTTGTCTGCCCACATGTGTCTCCCCTCACCCGCCTTTAGCTCTCTGAGGACAGGGGAAGTGACTTTTTATTTTTGAATTTTCAGCACCTAACAGCACCTGGCCAGTGGTAGGTGATTAATGAAGGTCATTAGAAAACAAAACAAAAAAACAAAACCCAGCAGCCAGCTGGAAGTCGTTCCTCACTGTGTGTAAGCCAGGGGAAAATCCCTCATTAGCTGTGGGAGGGGACGTGGGCCTGACACTCTGCCCATTGACTTATCCTGTTGATGTCGAAGAACTAAGTGCTCATCCCAGCTCTGCGGCTAATTAGCTGTACCACCACGAAGAAGTCCCCAACACTGAGTCCTTATCTATAAAGGGGGGCTTCTCCTCCAGCCCTCATGTCCTCAACCCCAAGAACCTCTGCCCTTGGGAAGAGAACCCTCAGAAACTTCCCCAGGGCTCTCTGGTCCCACCAAGTGACACACAAGCTTTCTGGTGCTGACTCCCTCCTCGCCCTCCCTGCCCACCCAGATGGCGGGGCTGACTCGTCCTCCTCACACCTCAGAGGCTTGTCTGGAGCTCAGCCCGCTCCTTTGCCTTGCTCCAGCAATCATCTCTGGATCCTTCACTGTTTTCTTAAGTATTTAGATAGGACTACTCTTGGGACGGTCACCCTCATAGAAAACATTCTCATACCCCCCCAAAATTCCCTTGATCCCCTTTCCAGCCACTGGCCTCCACTCCCTCACCTCTGCCTTAGAGGTAACCCCGGCTCCAGTTCCACGGGCTCTGGAACGTCATGTAAACGGAACTATGTAGCAATTATTCCTTTGGTTCCTTGATACTTCATTCTACATAACTTTCTTGAGATTCATTCATGCGTGGAAGGGTCAGTGGTTCATTCTTTTTATCCTTTAAATATTTTATTTATTAGACAGAGAGAGAGAGAGAATGAGAGAGCACCAAGCAGGGGTAGCAGCAGAAAGAGGGAGAAGCAGGCTCCCAGCTGAGCAGGGAGCCCCATGTGAGACTCCAACCCAGGACACTGGCCACATGACCTGAGACGAAGGCAGATGCTTCACCATCTGAGCTCCCCAGGCTCCCAGTAGTTCATTCTTTTTAATCACTGAGTAATATTTTCTTGTTTGAATAAACACAATTTGTTTACCAATTCTCTCTTGTTGGAGGATATTTGGATCATTTCTGGTTTTGGTCTTTTTGTGTTTTTAACTTATTTTATATTTGACCATTTCCCTTTAATTTCTAGATATGGTAAAACCATTTTAAAAAATTCACCTCCCCACTTACCAGCTAGGTGACCTGGAGTGGGTTACTTAGATGCTCTGAGCTAGTTTCCGTAAGATGGATAATAATAGTATATTTTTCATAAAATTGTTTTGGGTATTTTTTTTCCTTTCAAGGGTAAAAATTTTATATTTGAAGAACTTCACACTGCGCGTTTTCAAAGACAGTCATGTAAGAAAGCAAAAATGTATCCTTCCTTCATCCTAGAAATAAAGAAGGGCATAACAATTTTTTTTTTTTTTAAATCATGGTACTTGGAAGTTTAGCACCAGTATCCAAAATGAACAAAAAAGGGAAGAAAAAAAGCATTTACTACATATTTCAGATTTCTTTGGTTGGGTTTCTCTGCTTGTGGTATTAATATTTCTTCTTTCAATTTCTATTATCAAAACAGTAAAAAAACAAGAAAAATATTTGATATATTCATATAAATATATAGCCAAATTATAATGGTTAGGTTCATCTCTTGAAGTACTTTGGATATCTCCTGGAATAGGGTAAACAGTGCATAAATGTTTGCTATTATTTGTATTATTTTTGAGCTCTCATGAGGATAAATGGGTCCCCCCCCACCCTTGGCAACATATCTGTGATGCCAGCGTTATGCGAGGAGTATGGATTTTGAACCCCATTTTTGTCACTTGCATCCCTCCTTACAAACATCATGTAAGCTCACTTGTAACCCTGGTATTATTAATTTTTTTTTTTTTACTACAAGAATATTAGATGACATGACATAGATGTGGTTTTCAAATACTCAAACTGAAAAAATACTATCACCCTAACTTGCTGAGCCTGTACCCTTCACAAATTACATTATTAGGAATTGCTGGACAATAACTCTATCCAATAATTCAAGTTAAGGCATGCCATTTTGATAAAGTAAAAAGTTTTTTTTGAAGAGGAATTGTGTATTTCCCTCTGCTGTTTCCTTCTAGCTGCTGGCTGGCTCTCTTTTCCTCCACAAGTACTTAAAAGGACCATCTACAATCACGGTCTTTACTTCCTTGTCTCTGATTCCCTTCTGAGCCTGCTGTGGTCTGGCTCGGGACCTGAGCTCTTCACAGTGGCTTCCCCTCGGTCAGTGATGGCCTTGTAATTGCCATACCTGATGAACAGGTTTTGGTCCTGTCCCGGTTTGACCTATTGTCTCAGGCATCAGTCATTCTCATTCGCTCTCTGAAACACTCCCTCCACCCGTTTCCCACCCCATTTTACTCCTCCCCCAGGGCTGTACATTCTGGGTCTCCACTCACACCTGAGAGTTGGTTGCCTTTCCATGTGCACATCCCCTCCCCCCAATACACTCCCTGAGCTTCAGGGCAATTTCCTGTCAGTCATCATTCCAAAGCCACATGTGTAAGCTCAGCATCCCCGCCACTGTCCACTCTGACTGACCCCCGTCTCTGGACATCTGGTTGCCCACAGCTGCCTCCCCTGCCACAGGCTCAAAACCAAACTCTGCTGAGAGTCCTCTTCTCGCGCCCCACTGAGGCAAGCTCCTTCCCGGCCCCCATTCCCTTGTTCTCTTAAGGGCTCCCCAACCATCTGGGAGCTTGAGGTAGGAAGTTTAGAATCATTCTTGGTTCTTTTCTCTCTTTCGCCACCCACATCCAATGGCTCATCAAGTTCTGTTGTTTCTACCTTGGAAATATCTCATGAATTCACCCCCTCTTCTCCCTCCCAATTGCTTTCATTTATCATAAGAGCTCTGTGAGACAGCTGGAATAATCTCCTGATTTATCTCTTCAGTCTCTGTCTGCTCTGCTTCCTTCTCCATCCTGCCGCAAAAATTTGTGAAAACAAATCTAGTTACATCACCCTTCTGCTTAAAAATATAATGATGGCTTGTTGGCTATGGCTGTTTCCCTGCACTGGTCCTGTCTGGCCTCAGGGTTAATTTGGAGGTAGATTCCTGGGGCCCCACCTCGAGGATTCTGAAGGAGTTTGGGGGCCTCGATTTCTGCAATAGAAAGAGTTCCCTTTGCTGCCTCTGTGCTTTGTGGCCTCTGGCTTTGCCGGGGCTGCTGTCACTATTCGGAATCCTCCCTGCTTCTCATCCCTTCCTTTGTCTTCCTGGTGGAGTCATCCTACCAAATTCTCCCCCACACCCCCAGCCCTGTGAGGCCTTCTCTGGCTTCCCTAAGATGAGATGAATTTCTTGTTCCTTCCTCCACGTTCCCAGGGCTGTCGGCACAGCCCCACAGGGTGTTGCTTGGCCCTGCTCACCTAGGACAAGCCTGCCTGCCTCGCCTTGTTGGGAGCTCCCTCCCAGGCAAGAAGTCATTTCCTCCTGGCCGTATCCTTGGTGGCTAGCATGCCTGGCACTCCAGCCCCACCCAGTGCTTGGCCCATGAGTAAATGGATGAGCCTCTCTTCTTCCTTCCTTTTCTTAATTCAAGCGCTGCTTGTCAGATGGTGCCATCGGCAATGTTAGCCGCTGACAGAAACTGAGTGTGGTTTTGTAGATGTTGCCTCAGTTAGGACTCTGAGTCAGCCTGGGTACATTTATTTCACTGATTCCTTTTGTATCAGAAGAGGGGACAACAGGAAGGAGAATTCGGAGTCTCCCACCTGAGCCTTCTCAACTCTGAGGTCTGACAGATTTGGGTATAATAAGAGACTCCCCTATTTCATTGTAAAGAATTTCCTAGCTGTAGAGCCCCATTGGGGTGGGTTTCCTGCTTCCTGGGAGGTAACATCCATTTCTTAAAGCAGTAGAGCACTGCCTTCTTTTCCTTTCTTTCTCTCTTTCTTCCTTCTTCTTTCTTTCTTTCTTTCTTTAAGATTTTATTTATTTATTTGAGAGAGAGAGCACACATAAGCGGGGGGACAGGCAGACGGAGAGGGAGAAGCAGGCTTCCCACTGGCAGGACCCTGAGATCACGACCTGAGCTGAGGGCAGACACTGAGCCACCCAGGTGCCCCCGGGGCACTGCCTTCTTGCCTAACTTTTGCAGCAAGGGGAAGCCTCAGAGACCAGGGAAGGGGCAGTGGCTGGGTCTGAGGCTGGTGAGGGTGACATCTGGCAAAGAAGAGCCCCCTACAGAGACAAATGTAGGGCTGAGCACTCATTGGGAGGGTGCACGGGCACGTTCTGGGAGTGAATTTTTCCTATTGGTAGACGGGCCCCTTCAATTAGTAGTCAGCCTTGATTTTCTTTTCTTTTTTTTTTTTTTATTTTCACAAGAAAACAAGAAAATCCTAAGGAAAAAATAAGATCCATGAAAAACAGGAGTAAAAGTGAAGCGCATATGTAGGGACTTTGAATGTACATACAAAACAAAGCTCTTTGAGCTTTAGTCACAATAAGAAGAGAAAAAAAGAGTGGTGAACGTGTATTGAGCCTTGTTATAGTCCTCTGTTTATTCATTTATTCAAATTCTAAAAAAAGTCCTATACATAAGCCACTGCCATTGTCCCTAGTTCTTAGATGAGAACTCTGAGACAGAGAGGTTGCCTAATTTTCCCAAGGTCACACAGCCAGTGAGCAGGTTCTGAAGCCACATGGGTATCCATCATGCCACAGTGTTGCTCCAGGCAGAAAGGAGAGAGAACCCGGTGCCGACTGCGGCCGAGAGAAGGCAGAGCTACTTTGCCGCTGTTTTATTTCTGCCTTCCTGATCTCCGAGAATGGACTTTAAATTGTAAGGAGGAAAACAGACCCAATAAAGAAGGAACTAGGCTTCAAGTTGAGTGCAGAGTGTGAGCTGGCAGGAACTGAAGTCCCTTGATGAACTACAATCCCAGATAAGGAAAAGACTGGTACATTTCCTAGAGAGAGTGGAAAATGGACAAAAACTGAACATACGCGTTGCCGTTATCAAAAAGGCTCCCAAAACAGACTATTAAGGGCATCTTTTCTTTATTCTGTATTATGATTTTAAAATTGCAGCCAGGGCTCCTGGCTGGCTCAGTCGGTAGAGCATGTACCTTGATCTTGGGGTTGTGAGTTCGAGCCCTATGTTGGATATAGAGATTACTTAAAAATCTTAAAAAAAAAAAATTTTTTTTTAAATCTTAAAAACATTTTTTTTAAAAAACAAAGTTGGAAATAACATAAGCCAATGTAAACAGCTTAAATAAAGTAGAGCTTACTGTAAGGACACAGAGCTGTGTTGTAGAGGCCAAGGCAGGGGACTGCCAGGCCTCAGCACTGAACCAGAATAGAATCAGATACATCCATTGTACATTTGCCTCTGAATTTTTCCATGGCTGTGAACTGGTGGTCCATGGAGTCTAGGTTGATGTGATTCTTGTTCTGAAGAGCCAGCCAGCCTGAGACAGAGTCTCTGTGACCCCGTGATATATTCCCAGGCGAAGAATTCTGGACTGATGGGTGGTGGGGAGGGGGCCTGGGTAAAGAGAGCAGCTCTTTTTTTTTTTTTTTTAAAGATTTTATTTATGTATTTGACAGAGAGAGAGAGATCACAAGTACGCAGAGAGGCAGGTAGAAAGAGAGGGGGAAGCAGACTCCCTGCTGAGCAGAGAGCCCGATGTGGGGCTCGATCCCAGGACCCAGAGATTATGACCTAAGCAAGCGAAGGCAGAGGCTTAACCCACTGAGCCACCCAGGTGCCCAAGAGCTGCTCTTCTTACAACAATGGCGGAGGGGTTGTGTATAGTGGCCAGTTCACAAAGAGGGGCAGGGAACTGTGTTTAGATAGGAGGGGGTGTCTAAGCTCATACCGAAATTTCTTGCCAAATTCTGGGACTAGGGTTTATAAGTTTTCCAAGGAAGCAGACTCCTCTGAACCCCTTAAAAGAAGCCATTTTCCTTTTGATAGACTTAATAGACATAATAATCATGGTGATCTTGTGAAAGCTGTAAGGGCACCACCGTCATCTTCTTTGGCTTTGAGTGGCTGGTGCATAAAGCAGTGCTGGTGCACAGTTGGAGCTCAATAGCTGAAAAAATGAATGAATGAAGTAATGAATGAACTGTGTTTCATGATAGCACAGTTCTATGCGGTCGTGGCTGTTGAGAACACCTGCACCCACAGGACACTGATCAATGGACCAGGGTCATCCTGGAGAGAGAGAACTTTGAAGGTGAGCTTCGGTGGGATAATTACATCAGTGATCTGGGGGAAGAGGGACGGGCTGTGCTCACAGAACTCTCTGGTGACTTGAAGCCAGGAGAGTGAAATAGCCTCCTGAGGGCAAATGCAAGAGTCCCGAAGCACCAGAGATGCAGGAATGAAAGAAAAGTCTCTGACATTTTGCCAGGACTGAGGGCAAGTTCTTCATGTGATTAAAAATGATAGTTACTCAAGAGAGACGGGATACTTGGCTTTGATCGAGGTCAAACTCAGGGTGGTATCTGCTTCTTGAGCTGCACTAAGCTGGGTATAATACCAAGATCAGGGCATTTTGGTTGAAGAGACTGGGGCTGTTTAATCTGGTGAAGAAAGTGTGGAGGGCTGATGCAATGTCTTTCTTCCAAGGAGGAAGGTGGACCTTCCTTGGAGGCCAGTGGACCAAGGGGAAGACAGAGGGTAACAAAGTCCTCTCGCCACTGAAGGCAGTGGGCTCCCCGTAATGGTAGTAATGGGCTACATCTGTACAGGGCTTTGCCATTCCCCATTCTTTCTTATCAGTTCCCCACACAGCCTTCAGCAGAGGATGACGTGATCTCATTATAGCTGGAGAAACTGTACAGCTAAAGAAAGAATGTTTAAGTGACCACCCCAAGGTTCCCAAAGGCCAAAGCTAAGGCTGGCCCCCTGATGTTTTCTGGCTTTCAGTGTGGTAGAACTCTTCAAGCTTTTGGTGGCCAGAGTGTTGAAGCAGAAGCCAGAAGATCACAGCAGGGATGCCGCAGAGGTGAACTCTCCCGGAGGAGGGCGAAAGGCTGCCTTTACAAGCCCAGTTCTGAGTGTCTGTGACGGTGAGGTTGCCCCGTGAAGGATGTCAGACTCTGTGGCGTAGTGACTGTGTTTGTCACCGCAGATGAGAGGTTGCAAGCGATCAGCATTCTGGGGCCTCCCCATCAGCCATCAGGCAAACACCAGCATGGATCATGAGGGGAGCGCTCAGCCTAAGGGCTGAGACAGTGCTCTGCCTGACTTGTGTGCCCTCCGCCATTTTAAAATGAGTGACGTCATCTGTGCAAAAGGGTGATTGCAGGAAATAGGTGCTTCTGCCTTTTGGAACCATGTGTCTAGTACTCAGGGCTTTACTCAAGGGTTATGGCTTCTGAATTAATTGCAAAAAATCAAGCTTTTCATTTATCTGAGACTTCCTAGTTGGTGGGAGTGGCAATCAGACAGACACATTTAGTGTGGGTTAAAAAGTGGTGGGCAACCTGACAATTAAATACAGTCTTGACTCATACCAGAATCAGCAAACAAAACTAAAGAGTTCTTAAAAGTTATTGGGACCGTTGGGCAAATTTGAATATTGACTGTGTGTGTGTATGTGAGAGAGAGAGAGAGAGAGAGAAGGAGAGAGAGGGAGGGAGGGGGAGGGAGGAAGAGAGGGAGGAGGAGGGAGATCATTGAATCATTGTTAAATTTCTTGAGAGTCCTGTAGGAGTGCGTTGTTTTCTTCGGGGATTTCATGCGAAGCCCTTAGGGATGAACTGCCGTGATGGTCACACTTTGTTTTCAGATGCCTCAGCAAAAACAGCACAGAGAGAAGTGCGAGAGCAAATGTGGCAAAAATGTTAACAACTGATGTATCTCTGTGAAGTGTCTCACAGACGGTATTCAAACCATTGCTGCAACTTTTCCGAAGGTTTGAATATTTTCAAATGCAATTTGGGCCAAAAGTCGGTAAGCCTGAAATAAAGGCAAATTTCAGGGAATGTTCCTACTGTCCTGTAAGCCTAAAAATGAAAAGCTCCAGTGGGTGGTAAGCAGGCAAGTTGAGGCAAACCAGTTACCTCTTGTCTTTTCTCAGCCGGGTAAAGCCAGTAAGCTACAGAATAAAACAAAGGCTGTTTTGTGTGGTAGATGAACTCATTTATCAGCCGCATTCAGACTGGAGGGGCAAAGGGAAAGATCAGGCTGTTTAAGTTTCTTTTCTCCACCCCTAGTCCATGGCTCTGGTTAACTCTATACTTACTTCCTGATGTTTATAAGAAGAGGAGGCAGCCCCACCTAAAACTCGAATATAACCGGGATTCTAGCACGTTGCCACACATAAAGCATCTTTGAAATATAAGCCATAATTACTTTTGCTTTTCTGGCAAATACGCTTAATTTGAAGAAAGTACAGAATTTAAGAATCTATTTTTAAAATTAATTTAATATTGAAAATCAGATAATTTGCCAAAGGAAAGAAGTGATGTTTCAAATAATTCATTACAAATTCATTTAGATGCTAACAAAATAATTTTTTTACATAAAAGTGTTCCTGGGAAGTGTTTGCGTTGCAAGTGTGTCATTTGGAAAGTTATTAAACTTGTTGGAGACACTTTGATGGACCCAGGAAAATCTTACACAAGGCAGGCCCAACCTGTTTGTCAATCTGGTATGCTTCTTGGAACCCCGAGGAATCCATGGGGGCATGGGCACAATAGTTGACCAGATCTGACTTAGAATTTGGGCTTCTTCATTGATTTACTCTTTGGCTCATCCCTAATATTAACTATTTGTGTCTTCTTGCTTTTTCTCCCCCGATCAGTCGGGCTAGCTTCATCAGTATTATTGATTTTCTCAAAGAACCACTTTTGATTTCATTGTTTTTCTCTATTGTGTTTTCTGTTTCTGTTTTATTGTCTTCCATCTTGATCGTTATTATTTTTGTTCTTCTGCTTCCTTTGGATTTCATTTGCTCTTCTTTTTTCTAGTTTTTTAAGGTGGAAATTGGGGTAGTAGACTGGAAAACTTCTTTCTTTTCTCATGTAGATGTTTAGTGTCATGATTACCTCCTGAGTACTGTTTTAGCAGAATGCCACACATTTTGATATGTTGTATTTTCAGATTAATTCAGTTCAAAATACTTTCTAATTGCCCTTTTGATTTCTTCTTAGGTTCTTGTGATTTTAGATATGTATGTTTAGTTTTCAAATATTTGGGGATTTTCTAGAGATCTTTCTGTTGTTGATTTCTAAATTAATTCCATTATGATTAGAGAACATCCTTTGTGTGACCTAACTCATTTCCATTTCATGTTATTAAGGTTGTTCAAATGATCTATGCCTTTACCGATTTTCTATCTACTTTCTCTATCAATTCTTGAGAGAGCCGTGTTGAAATCTCTGACAATAATTGCCATTTGCCTCTATCCCCTTGCAATTCTATCAGTTCATACTTCCTCTATTCTATTCTACTCAATTCTATTCTATACTATTCTATTGCTCTGTTATTATGTGCAAAAAAATGCCTAGGAGTGTGTCTTCTTGACCCCTTTATGATTATGAAATCAACTTTTTATCATGGGTAGTATACTTTGCCTCCAAATCTACTTTGCCCAATATTAATATAGCAACTCTATCTATCTGTGTATTAGCTGGATTGGTATTACTATAGTGTATCTTTTTCCATTCTTTTACTTTTAACCTATTTTTTAAAATAGAAAGTGGGTTTTTTTTGTTTTGTCTTGTTTTGTTTTGTGGGCAGCAAAGCAAGGTTTATTGAGTGATAGCAAAGTGATAGTACAAAGCTCCCAAGGAGGGAGAGGACCTGAAGGGGTTGCCCTTAATTTTTTTTAAAGATTTTATTTGTCCGAGAGAGAGAGAGAGAGAGAGAGAGCGAGCACAAGCAGGGGGAGCAGTAAGAAGGAGAAGCAGGCTCTCCACTGAGCAAAGAGCCCAACAAGGGACATGATCCCTGGACCCTGGGATCATGACTTGAGCCAAAGACAGACACTTCACTGACTGAGGTACCCAGGTGTCCCAAAAGTGGGTTTTTTGTAGGCAGTATATGTTATAAAGTGTTACATTTTTATCTGGTCTGACATTTGTCTCTTAATTGAGGTATTAGGCCATTTACATTAAATGTGATTATTGATATGGCTTGATTTATTTCTAGCTGAGTGCTATTTTTTACTGATTTCATCTGCTTTGTTTACTTTTCTTCTTTTTCTGCCTTCATTTGGATCAAATGAGGTTTTTTATGATTTCATTTTATCCCTGATGGCTTTTCAGGTGTAACTCCATCACATTATTTTAGTGGCTGCTTGAGTGGATATAGTATCATTTTAACAGATCACAGCCTGCCTTCGAGTGACATCGTATCATTTGATGTAAAGTAAGAGAACCTTATGCCTTGGTCTCCCTTCCTTGTGCTATTGTTGTCATACATTTTACTTCTACATATACTATAAATCCACAATGTAGTGTTATTGGTGACTTTAAACAATTAATTATCCTTTAAAAATATTTAACTAATAAAGAATAAAGCCTTTTATGTTTATTGGTGTAGTTGTCATTTCCAGCGCTCTTCGTTCTTTGTACAGACTCACGTTTCCCTCTGGTATCATTTTCTGTCTACCTGAAGGACTTTCTTCAACATTTTAAGAGAGATCTGTGGGTGATGGAATCTTTCAGCCTTGTATGTTGGGAAAAGTCTTTGTTTTGCCATTGTTTTTGAAAGATATTTTTATAGGGTATGGAAATGTAAGCTGAGTTTTTGTCTCTCGGTACTTTAAAGTTGTTGCTTCAGTGCCTTCTGGCTTGTACTGTTTCTGACAAGACATTTTCTAGCTTCTTTATCTTTCTTCCTCCATTTATATTGGCTCTTTCCCCCCCAGGCTACTTTTGAAATGTGTTTTCTCTATCACTGTTTTTAAGCACTTTGATTGTGATGTGCTTTGGTATGTTTTTCTTCAAGTTTCTTTTGCTCAGAGTTCATTGAGCTCCTTGGATCTGTGGGTTGATGGTCATCTTCAAGTTTGGAAAATATTCAACCATTATTTATTGAGATATTTTGTGCCCTCCCCACCCCCCGCAACACACACACACCCTTCTTGAGAGAGACGTCAATTACATGCAGTTGTCTGCTAGATCAGTGATGCTCTGTTCACCTTGTTTCAGCCTTTTAAAGAAATCTGTGTTTCATTTTGGGTAGTTTCTATTGCTATATCTTCAAGTTCACTAATTTTTTCTTCTCTAATGTGTAATCTGCTGTCAATCCTGACAGGAATATTTTTCAGACATTATAATTTTCATTTCTAGAAATTTTATGTTGTTCTTTTTCATATTTTTCATGTTGCAAGATAACATGTTCGGTCTTTAGCTCCTTGAATGTATGGGACATAGACTGATAACTTAAAAAAAAATAAGTAACTGTTTTCATGTCTTTGTCAACTAATTCTGTCGCCTCTATAATTTCTAGATTGGTTTAGATTGGTTTATTTTTCTTCTTACTATGGGTTGTATCTTCCTGCTTCTTTGCATGCCTGGTAATTTTATATTAGATGTCAGATATGGTGGATTTTACCTTGTTGGGTGCTGGTTATATTTGTATTTCTATAAATATTCTTGAACTTTATTTTAGCTTGAGGTTGAGTTACTTGGAAATAGTTTGATCCCTTTGGGATTTGCTTTTAAGCTTTGTTAGGTGAGATCAGAGCTATGTTTAGTCTAGGGCTAATATTTCCCTACCACTGAGGCATTCTCAGTGTTCTAGCCAATGCTCCTTTAATTATAAAGTTTTCCACTCTGGCTGATGGGAGCAGGAGCTGTTACTGGCTCTGTCTGAGCAACAGTTTTTCTGTCTTTCTCCATAGTTCTTTGCCTAGACTTGGAAATTCCTCAGACACATGCTCTGCTCAGTACTTTGATGAAAACTCTAGGAAGACCCTCTTCAACTCATCGCTCTTCTCCTTGCATATGCAGTTCTCTCCTCTCCATTACCCTCCCCTCGCTGCCTTTGCTTCCACAGACTGTCAGCTCTGTCTCTCTTAACTAAAGGAAGCCCTGGCTTCTGCCTGGATGACTCTTCCCTGTACCATGTCTGGAAACTTCCTCAAGGTAGCTAGCCAGGGCAACTTTACGGATCACTGTCCTCTCTTTCCTGATGTCCAATCTCTTGAAAGCCATTGTTTCATATATTTTGTTTAGTTTTTCAGTTGTTTCAGGTGCGAAAGTAAATCCATCATTCCATATCGGTCAAATGTGGAAGTCCACCAGGACTTTTTTTTTTTTTTTTAAAGATTTTATTTATTTGACAGACAGAGATCACAAGTAGGCAGAGAGACAGGCAGAGAGAGAGGAGGAAGCAGGCTCCCTGCTGAGCAGAGAGCCCGATGCGGGGCTCGATCCCAGGACCCTGGGATCATGACCTGAGCCGAAGGCAGAGGCTTTAACCCACTGAGCCACCCAGGTGCCCCCCACCAGGACTTTTAATGGGGCAAATAAACATGTAATAACCCCTAGTGCTTGAGGGATTTAATATTACTAATATTTAATATTTAATTTCATTTAATATTACTAATAATCAATTCCCTATCATATGTCAGTTACTTCACATATATTTTCATTTAATCTAGTGTTTATGAGTACTAATAAGCTCTCCAAATGATGGGGTTAGTAACATAAAACCCATACTCTGCCTTGTTCTAGGAATAATAGATTTCATTTGTTTACTTTATCTGTCATCAGCAGGCATTTCTTTAGCACGTACTAGGGGTGACTTAAATATAAATAAGTCAGAGTTCCCCCACCAAAGATCTTAAGTTTGCCCATTTGAGGTAGACATGTAAATAGATTTTTCTTTTTCTTAAGATTTACTTATTTACTTTAGAGACAGAGTAAGAGCAGGGGGAGAGGCAGAGGGGGAGAGAGAGAAAGAGAGAGAATTCTCAAGCAGACTGCCAGCTGAGCATGGAGCCCAATGTGGGGCTCAATTGCAGGACCCGAGATCATGACCTGAGCTGAAATTTAGAGACAGCCACTTAACTGACTGAGTCACCCAGGTTCCCTATAAAATAGATTTTTAAATATCATATGGTAAGTGCAATAATAAAGGTACAAACAGGGTACTTTAGGACCACAGAGAAGTTTCACCCAGCTAAGGGGTATATGGGAAAGCAGTGATAGATAAAGGATGTCTTAAAGGACGAGTGGCAGGTCATTATGAAAATAAGAGGATAAATATATTCCAAAGCAGGGAGACTTAAGACAACACAACACATAGGGGAGTTGAAAGCATTATGCAGGCGGCTGGAGACAGCCACAAATGAGGTGGAGAGGTAGGCAGAGTTAGATCAGGGAGTTGGATGCCACACTTAGGCGGTGAGATGATTCTGAAAGCAATGAGAAATCATGGGGAGGCTTTTAACAGGTGCGTGAGCAGGCTGCACCTGGGCGGGGGAGTGAGGTGCATTGCAGGAACAACACTTCCAATTCCCAGCAGAAAACCCAATTAAGATCTTATGGAAAGAGTCCACATAGGAGGGAAGAGTTGCTAATATGACATTGAGAAGTGGTAGTAGGGATGGAGAGGAAGAGGCTGGGCTGAGAAACATTTAAAAGATACTTTATGTCGAATTTGGTAACCAATCCAAGTGGGGGATGGAGGTGGGAAGTGGATTGCTTGTTTGGACTGGAGGTAGCATCCTGAACTGAGATAGAAAATTTAAAGAAAGAAAGGGCTAGAGTTCAAAAAAATAATTCTGTGTAGTCCAATGGAAATATTCTGCAAACTCTACATCTATCCTTGCTTATGACCGAATAGACTAAAATAAATCATTTCAGTAAGATTACTTAAAATTAAGATTGCATCTTACTCACTTGCTTAACTCCAAGTCAGATGGCAGGATCATGTCTTACTTGTTCCTGTGTCCTCAGAGCTGGCTACCCTGCTTGGGGCTCTGGGAGAAGATGGCCCTGAAGGAGGTGGGAAAGCCATCAGTGGACGAGATCACACAGGGAGATACAGCATACACGGAAAACAGTGACACGTAAGAAAAAAATGTTTACACTTTGGGGTGAGAATTTGAGAAATGAGTGATCTGGTGGCCTACATGGTCATGGGGCTCGTCCACTGGCCCCATGAAATACCATCTAGATGCCATCCTACTATTCTGTTGGTGGTTTGGATTTTTGGTTAAGTCACTGCCTTTACGTATTTTTCCTATTAACACAAATGCTCTTAGTGAGTGTGCCGAAATCATTTTGATGCATCACATGACTAACTTCGCTGGGAAGTCAAGTTCCAAGAGGTGGGTGTGGGTGTGGGTAGGGGGTGGAGCATGGTTAACACAGAGGCAGAAAGCCATTGGAAGGGTTTGGGGGTGTGGATATAGTACTCCCTTCTGCGGCAATGGGAACTAAGTCAGATTTTGAAATTACAGTGACTGTAGGGAAAAGATTATATAGGTCAATGTTCTATTGTAGAAATACATCTACTCTGCATAAAGTAAGAGCTACAACTGAACTATTTTCATGAATACGCAATCTACTTAACAGAATTTCAAATTTTCTGGTATTCCTATGTATTAAGAGACCGCATATTTGAGAATGACATTAGGACAATATTTTAAATAATACAATGTCATTTCAAATAAAAAGCAATAGTGGATGAAATATTTACATTTTAGGGTCACCAGCAACACACCGCTTCCTCTTTCCAATCCAGTTGCCCATTACTATTAATAAACAAACCAGATGCATCAAATAGATCACTCAAATTGCAGACCTTTACATGATCCTTTAAGGCCTCTTCAGGCTGGATTTAATTAACTGTCCTTACTGGTCTTCCTTCTTTTCCATCTAATGTGAAGTGTCTTTGACAAGTATTTGGTCTTTAACTTCCAGAACAGGCTTTTTGAGTGAAGTTTCAGAGTTTGAATGGAATGCACAAGCAGTGTTTCTCTGGCTTTTTTCAGTCCTGTTGGTCAACAGGATAATTTAATACCTGTACTGTCTGTTCCTTATTTTGACAAGCACAATCTGATAGATGGATTGAGAGGAGTGATAAAATACTGGGTTTCACGCTCAGAGTGAAGGAGAAAGAGAAACCAGGGGTGGGGAGGGAGAGGGCCGGTAGAGACACAGAGAGAGAGAGGATGAACTTGGAGTCATGTGAACTACAGTGGGATCGAGCCCTCTGAATCTAACATAGGTCAAAGCATGTGCAAAGGAGTTTTGTAGTAAATGGTTGGGGTTGTAGATTTACATACTTTTCAAATTAAGGGCTAAGATCATCATTTCAATTTCGAAGAAACTCATACTAATTAAAATTTATGGGAAAAAAATAAAATGTATGGGGAAAAGTAGATTCCTGCACACCTGTAGAAGGCTATTGTTACAGGTGGTAGACGCTACTCTAATGATTTCCTGTGTTGTAACTTACCTGTTTATTCAAGCCTCTGATAGATTTTTAAGAGGCGGTGGAAGAATCTGTAGCTTGTGGACTATTTCCATGGGATCAGGCAGTTCTCTAACTAATTAGGAAAGGATGAGGGCCCTCAGGTTAAATTTCAGCTGGTATTTCTCCGCCACCCCCCCTCCATTTGAAGTCTTCAACCTGGCTTTCCAAGGAATAGAAGCCAACTATTGTATAATAAACATCACTGAAGTAATGAAAGGGCACATCACAAAAGCACCCCTGGAGGATTCTCGTCTACTAATCTTAGCCTGGATAGAGGGAGCCCAGTGAGTGACATTGCTGAGTAGTTTCCGGACTTGCCTGACCAAGGCATCACCTGTAGTGGGCACTGTTAAAATACAAACTCCCAGGCTTTTAAAGATTGAGATTCAGGACATCTGTGGGAACCTGGGGTGAGGTGGGAGGGATTAGCCTGGAACCTGTGACTTGAACAAATGCCTTAAGAATGGGCGAGTTTGGGGGCGCCTGGGTGGCTCAGTCCATTAAACCTCTGCCTCAGGCTCAGGTCATGATCCCAGGGTCCCTGCTTGGCGGTGTGTGTTGGGGGGTCCTGCTTCTCCCTCTCCCTTTGCCCCTCCCCTGCTCATGCTCTTTCTCTGCCTCAAATAAATAAATAAATAAATAAAATCTTTATTAAAAAATGAGCAAGTTTGGGGAACCCTGATATAGCCAATGTAAACTTTTACCAAGAAGAGCTGCTTGGTGGTTACAAAGTCAGAGACAGTGTGTCTTCTGTTTAGTAATTCCTACTGTATAGGGTTTATCTAGGGTTTAATAATTCCTAATCGATCGATAACCAGTAAATCACTGCAGCAACATTTTTGTCTAGTGGCTTTATAATGAAGCACACTGAACTTGCCAAGGGCAGAGCAAAATAGTTTTTGCATAAATTAGAAAACCAGAAAGAGTTGAGCCCAAGGCATTAAACATGGGTGTGTGTGTGTGTATGTGTGTGCGCACGCGCGCGTGTGTAAGGAACTTCGACAAAATTTTTTGACAAACCAATATTCTCATCTGCAAAATTGGGATAATAATGCCAACTTCATAGGTTTTCTATGAGGATTTAAGGGAAGGGCATTCGTAAAGCCCTAGCACAGAGTAAGCATTTAATGAAAGCTTATTATTGCTACTGTCAGTTGTATGCTAGGATTTCAATCTTTGTCATCAAATGATAGTATGACTACAAGTTTGCTTTAAATCTTCATATGAATGTTACATCCTCAAACAACTCAGTTCTGGTGCCATCCCATGGTTTTACCCAGATGAAATTTTTCTAGAATGTCTAAAACTGTTTTATTATTTCATAATTCTCAGAGCTACAAACTCTGCAGATGTCTTATCTGTGCACTTGAAGAAAATGAGTCAGTTCTAACATTCACACATCTAGAGACACAAAAATCTAGATTTCAAGGTTTTCTAGGAAAAATGAGACGTTTCAGTATTCAGGACCCTGTTCTCCTGTTGGAGGAGCCTGTTCGAATTTGAGGTAGGGGCTGTCCCTTTTGAATGGGGCACACATGCTCCTGCCTGTCTCCTAATTTATGTGACTCACCTGGCCTTTGTAGGCAGCTGAGCTTTTTTTATTTTCCCAAAGATTTTATTTATTTATTTGACAGAGATACAGCAAGAGAGGGAACACAAACAGGGAGAGAGGGAGAGGGAGAAGGAGACTTCCCATCAAGCAGGGAGCCCGATGTGGGACTCCATCCCAGGACCCTGAGATCATGACCTGAGCTGAAGGCAGACGCTTCATGCCTGAGTCACCCAGGCGCCCGAGGCAGCTGAGTCTTCACCCCCACACCCAGGTTGATGTCTTACTTCTCATCCATCTGTGGATTATCAGTTCTTTGCCTGGTTAGTAGGTCCTGAATGGATGAGTGGGAAAAACAGCAACTGAACTGCCCCTCACACCAACAGACTGTTTCGGCCGGTCCAGCTTGCGGACCCCCAGCTAAATATCCACAGAGCCCAGTCCCCAGGATTCCCCAAGGGCTCCTGAACACAGTCCCTCCCCCAGCCTGGCCTCCAGGATCAACCCCACTTCCCGCCCAATTCCACCTTCCTTTTCCAGCCACATTTCTTCCCCAGCTAACCCAGCAGCTTCCCTCACCATTCTCTGAACATGCCTTATGCCTCCACAGCTCGGGGCCTCTGCCCTCCTCTACACCCCTTCTTTGCAAAAGCCTCCCCAGCTTCCAAGTGCCACGTTGGTAGTCGTTGTTTTGTAAATATGAAGTGACACCACGCCTCGTCGTGAGCTAAGTGTATGTCCTAATTCTGCTGTTCGACGCGCAGACATCTGCCACCCTCCAGGACCCCATGGCAGAAACCATGTCACAGTCATCCTAGCATCACCAGCATGGAGCCCCCAACGTGCTGTGAGGGAGGCTCGCAACATCTAAATACAGGAACGCATTTCCATTTTAAGAAGAAAATGCTAATTAATCATCTACTTTCTTCCTCGTCCTACCACAACACAAAAGCTTATCTTCTCTCAACTGCTTTGTTTCGGCCCTCCTTATAAATCTTAACTGGACATTGACCTTTTCGTATCATTTACTTGATGTCTGAGAGCATTAATTTCTTTAATGAGAAATGGGGATGATATAGCCTCCAGTGTGGTCCTAAGGATTCAATGAGTTAAATGCAGAAAAAGTGCTTCGCGCAGGGCCTGGCATCTAGCGCACACTGAGGGCATGTGATTCTTACTCTGTAGAAACTCACCTAATATTTAACAGCCAGTTTGGAAGTAGCTCACTTCATTCCATTTTTCTAGAATACTTCTTAGAAAAGAGCAGGTCAGAGAATAGAGTCCGTGTGTTTGACTAAAGAAATGTATTTTGGTCAACAAAAATTAAAATGTTATTTAAAATACCAGTGGATCAGGAAATAGTAGCTTTTTTTTTTTTTTTTTAAAGTTCACTTTTGTAACCAGCAAGATAACGATTGATTTGGGAAACGTTGACCAATGGGTGTTGAACAGGGTATTTACAGTCTCACAATTTCATCCCATTGATTACTTATTAATCCCAAAGGGAGAAAGCTACTTTCACATTGGAGAAATTTGGTGAATGTCACTTCAACAAATGATCAAAATTATCACCACAAAAGAAAAACCATAACCCACATGCATTAAGATTTATAAAAGCCAGAAATAAAAATAAAAACAAGAACTAGAAATTTTAAAAAATTATTGTCATTATGGGCCAAACGGATCCTTGTGAAGTGATATAATAAGGACGTAACATCACCTATAGAGTATTCTTTCAAGAAAAAAAATTAACCTGATGCTACCAGTGAGAGACCAGACAAATCCAGAGACAGTAATAAACAGAGCACATAGGCCTTGATCATAGGCTCTTAGTGGGCTGACGAGTGAAGTTTGAACACGCACTGCATATTGGATTATAAAAATAGGGCAAAATACCATTGTGACTCAATTATATTTTGAATGATCTGGGGTGCCTGGGTGGCTCAGTTGGTTAAGCCTCTGCCTTCCGCTCAGGTCATGATTTCAGGGTCCTGGGATCGAGCCCAGCATCAGGCTCTCTGCTCAGCCAGGAGTCTACTTCCCCCTCTCCCTCTGCCTGTCTCTCTGCCTACTTGTGATCTCTCTCTGTGCCAAATAAATAAAGTCTTTAAAAAATTTGTATTTTGAATGACCAGCTCTTTCCTGAAGATTCTGGGAATCTATGCCAGAAGACCTCACAGTGTGAAAAATTACATGCGGTATGTTTGCTGCATTTGATTGGATTGGAGGTTTTATACAAAGAATGGGCAACGAGTTGTAGTTGTATAAACGGGCATAGAAACTTGAAAAAAAGAGTGGATACTGATAATGCAGTGTGTGTGTGGGGGGACAATGCCAACTGCCCAGAGACTGCTGAGTAAATGTTAGGATGACAACTGCCTAAAGTCCCCAAGCAGGCTTTCTTTATCTCAAGCTTCTAGAAACTTTTGCCTCGTGAGAACGGATTACTAGGAAAGTCGGAGCGCAATTTCATTGTCCTCTCAGTCCAGCAGGGATGAGCAGGAAGCCGGTGGGAGCAGATCTGGCTGTCTCGTCTGAGACTATGCTGTATTAGGCTCAACATGGAAATCAAACAACCATGGGTAAGACTGGCTGGCAGTCATTAGAGTCGTTCTGTGTTTGGGCCTCTGTGTTTCAGGGGGTGATAGGAGCCATTAACGGCTTCCTTTTAGTTTCAGAAGCCAGAGATATTTTCATTACTAGTGTCCTCAGGCATAGTCTTTTTAATTAAAAAAAAGAAAGTAAGTTCAGGATGGAAATCATCTATCACTACACGAATGTCTCTGCAGCAGAAACACATTACAGTTTACCTGTCAATCTTACCATCATGTTGGGTTTATTATGAGTGTCTGGAATGAGGAAGAGGAAGTAGGGAAGGGAAGTGATGGCAGGGTTCAGAGAGGAACCCCTGGAATCACTAATACCTCAGAAAAGATGAGGGCTTAATTCCAACGTGGTACTGAGACTTCAAGTTTCTTACCTCTGGGGCTAGTTAGAAAGCGACCATTCTGGCTCTTAGATTTTCTCTACTTCTTCCAAAGCCATAATGCCCTACTTTTGGGGTTTTTTGGACAGGTGTCATGGTAGATTCAAGTTGTCTACAAATTCTTTGTCACTCTCCCCAGCAGGAGGGAGATTTTATTTCCCCTCCCTTTGAGTCTGAGCTGGCTCTGTTTCTACTGAACCAACAGACTGCCCCAGAAGTCCGCTACCAGTTCCCCACCTGGCCCTTCATAGCATGGCAGCTTCCACTTCCTACCTCTTATAACACTTGTGACAGGGACACTCTCCCTTACAACACAGCTCCGGAGCTGGGACAGGGCTGAGCCACACAGAGAAGCTTGAAGCCAGCACGGACTGGCAGCCCATGGGAAAGCCATGTAGGACATCACAGCCCAACCTCACCACAGAAGCAGGCTAGCAAAGTCCAGGCCACTCAGAAGATACCACAGAATCAGGAGAGAGAATAAAATGGCGTCTGAAGCTGCTAAGTTTTGGCGTGCTTTGCCAGGCAGCAAGAGATAACTACAATTTATAAACAAAACGTTCACGAGGAGGAAGATTATCTTGCTAAACAGCACAAAGTAGCAAAGCACGTGTTGGGACACGTGCTGAGCAGGAACGGAACCATGATCACATCGTTGTCCTTCAGCAGATTTGACCTCAACACTGGCGTCAGCTTTGAGGGCCTCTTTCTGATGTTCAACACAGAAGATTTAGAAAAAGAAAAAAAAAAAAATCTCATTTTAATACAGCCTCATCCCCACACGGGTGTTTCCACACAGACCTTATTTTTTAAACAGAGTTTATTGTATTTAATACATTATAAAATTTGAAAAATTGTAGGAAAGCAGCAGACTCAAACTGGAGCAACTCTAACAAGTAATAATTCTGGCCCCTTTGCAAAACTGATCAGTTTAAAAACAAAGTAATGTTCACATCTGTGAAGGCGGACAAAAAAGTGTGACTTCTGTACAAACTACATTTAAAATTTCATGTCTAATGTCTTTCAGATGCAGTGTGCTCATGAGAGTTTTCTGAAGTCCTGCCTGGTGCCGCCTAAAAGAGAGGACACGAAACCTCCATATGCAAATAAACTCGATTCAAGGTGTTTTGTTTTTTTTTTTGTTTTTTTAAAAAAAAAAAAAAAAAGGAAAAAGAACGACAGAGGAAAAGGAAACAACGGATGGCTGTTGGCAATGGAAACCATAAGGAGATGCGTCCTCACTGCTCATGGCTTCTATATTGGTCGGGGGGGCCTCGGGAGGCCCGGGACACCTCACGGCCATCACAGCACCAACTGTAGCTACCACCTTTTAAAACTTTTTTTTTCCTTTTTTTGCATTTCCTACCTTTTGACATATATATATATATTTATATTTTTTTTTACACCTTGAGGATATCACTATTCCAATTGTTCCCATATGAATACAGGTGTGGTCTCTATTGGATATAAATGTGTCTTTTTATTCAATTTTAGGTCCAGGACTTGGTTTGCTGTCCCAACTGCACATAAATGTCCCTTTTTGTTTGTTTGTTTGTTTGAGTTATTTGTTGTGTACGGTTTTCTTTTTTTCCTCTTTGCATAAGAAATCTGTCCATTTAGTCCAGAGGCTCCTGCTTTATCCGGATGACAGAGGGTACGCGAGGCGTCCGCCTCAGCTCCCGTCGCAGGACATACTCGCTGAACTGAGACGAGTCCACTCCTCCTCCACAGGAGCCCACGATTTCAAATCCTCTCTGCTGCAACCTCTCGAGGACCTGCACGGGAACAAGACAAGCATCCGGTTAGCGGGGAGATGGGCACTCTGGCCACACACACAGCCCAAAGAAGTGTCCTGAAGTTTGAGCCCCTGTGCAGCCCGGGTCACTCTTACCCAACCCCCGGGTCTCTCGAGTTGCTGCTTTCCGTGGAAGACCCTGGACGGAAGGGCAGGAGGGAGGGAGCATCGTTTCTAAGACCTCAGATGTACCCTTCTGTGCCTGCTGCCCACGGGCCAGTTCATTTAATGGTTACAACCACCCGGCAGCACGGTTGGTCAGCCCATTTCATACATGGGAAAACTGAGGCTCCCAGCATGTAAGTGATGGGACTGGGTTTCCAACTCAGGTCTGTTTGGCCTCAGATGCCACATTTCTTGCAACGTGCAACACTACCTTCTCGGCAAAAAGAGAGGGCTCGCATTTCAAATCTCATTTATCACTAAAATATCGTCCAGGAGATGATAGATGATATGGCCAGATGCTGATTTTATCTGAATTTACTCAGCCCGTGATTCACTCTCAACTCATTCACCCTCAGCTCGGCCACTGTGGACGGCTGCCAGTACGAACTTAATATATTCCAGCTTAGAAGACGGATATCATTTCAATAGCAGAACAAATGGGACTACTGAAGACAGCTGAGGTTTATCTACAGGTTTTCAAGTTTATGGCATCTGAAATAGATTTACTGCCCTGTGTGCATTCAGGGAGGCAATGCAACAGTTGTATACTGGAAGACATATCCAAAATAAAGATATTCTAAACTTCTCATATAATCACTTCTCAGATAATAATCACTTTTAATAATCTCTTTAATTTTGAAATCAAATACTGAACACCAGAAAGATCCCTGGGTTGGTCACCTACATGTGTGACGGCCTTAAATGCAGAAACAACTCCTACATTCTCAGGCGAAAACACAGAAAATTAATATAGAGCATTGTTTCCCTAGAAATCTAACAGATGCTGGACGTGCAAATGTTCCCTGGGCTTCTGGTTATGATTAAATTCCTTCTCCACCACTCTAAAGGGAAGACAACTCGATCACAGCTTTAAAAGAAAAGTCTGGCTCAAAACTTTACATGGGGAATGAAGTGAAATGTTATTAAATAACTTTCAAAATTTACTCAATGTAAGGTGAACCCTTCCTATTTCTCTTAAATTATTATTTTTGGTCCCCTTCTTCTATGTGGAATATAATTTGTGAGTTTGCCAAATGGCTAACTAGAGATTGGAAAAGAATACAGTATGCTTTCTAAAAACTCAAACTTTGCGTGTTGGCAAATTTAAAAAAAAAAAAAAATCCTTAAGAGAACAAAATGAAAATTCTACCCTAAGGACAGCTCCATTTCTGTAGCTATATTCACCATGCAGACGCACACCAGTCCACAAAGGGACAGGACGAAGAAAGTTCCTAAGTTCAAAACCAAGAAGTGCTTTGGTGGCAAGTCAATAAAAAGGTGAAGATCCAAGAGCCCACTCCAAGATGTCCTTAGCAGAGGCAGGGACGTACCCTGTCAGCAAAGCTTGGCCAAACCACCGCATTGGAAAGGACTCTTTGCCTTCACTGGGAGAGGAATTATAAAGGTAGAAGAAGCTGTGAACAATGGCACATGTAACTCGTACTATTTGTTCTGCAGTACTGTTAGGCTGCTAAACTGTTAAATACGGAAATCCCGAAGGCCTCTCCCCAGTTGATATGATCATCATTCCACAGGCCCAGTGTTATGCTGGATGTGGTCAAAGCTTATTTCAATGTCATCCAAACAAGCTATGCTCCCTGGCCATTTCTTTTTAAACATCAATTTGTTAAAAGCAAAATCCCTTAAAATTAGTGATCACTTGGCAATATTAAATCACTCCAGGGGTGGGTTGGAGTGTCAGGTCTTGTGCATCTTAGCCTTAAACTCCTGGATGCCTAGAGCACAGTGCCTGTTTTCTTGATCCGCGGAGCAGGAAGCTAGAGTCATCAATTGTGTCATGGTCATGTCATGGCTGTGTCACTGACGATGCTAATCCAGATGAAAATGTCCTCATCTGATTAGACTTGAATAACTGGGACACTTGTCAGGCATATGAATTTATTCCATGGCCTGAGCGGTGGGGCTGGGCTTTCATCTGAGGGATGGAACCCTGGGGAAGCAATGCCATCACGGCTCTGATGGGTGCTGCCCCTGCCTCCCTCTGGAGGGAAGCTGGGGCAGGTTGTGTGTGTAGGAGGTGAAAGGCTTTCAGAGTTTTAGAGGCTGTGATAAATAGCAGAGGCCCCACTCAGGAACACGAAGTGGTTTGGGGTGCACCTCTGGCCTATCCAACCCAGCGGCCACCATGCTGCCAGACAGCACGAGTCTCTGGCAGGTGCTGCTGGGACATTGCTTCTGCCAGTGTCTCCTGCTCTTCTGTTCTCAGACATTGTTCACAAATTTAAAAAATACAAATAGTTGTGGAACAATCTTCAAGAGGAATGGAAGAGTGGGTGCTTCTAGTCTTTGAGCTGTGGAGAGGTTTTGTTGGGTCAATCCTGAACAAAGTCATGGGTGCATTCCAATTAGAAAGAGCAAGGGGGGAACCCCAAGCCCTTACTCCGTTGACCTCAAGTTATTTTGAGTTATAGAGACCTGGAGCCGAGGCATAAGTATGCCTCCACTTTCTCCTCAGCAAGATGGGGGATTCACAGTGCTTACCTGTTAGGGTTGTTCTAAGAAGACAAGTATGTACCACCCTTGGCCCAGAGCTGCCACACATTAGTTAAGATGAAGAACACACTTACCAGCGTCTAAGGGACAGGGCACCCCACATGTGAACCAAACTTCCGAATTCCAACCCCAAGTCTCCTTCTCCCATGGACTTCTCTGCCTCAGAAAACAGCAATTCCAGTCATCCAGTTCCCCTGTCAAAAATCTTAGCCATCCTTGGCTTCTTAGACCCCAAAGCCACTGTCAGAGCCTTGTTAGCTCTATGACACTCAAGATATTCAGAACCGGACACTTCTCCAATATTGCTAACTGGTTCCCTTGCTTCCACAGTTTTCATCTGCTGCTGGAGTATTCGTTTTCAAATCTGAGCTACATCATGCCACACCTTTGTTCAAAATCTTCAAATGGCTTTCCATTTCACTCACACAAGCAAATGATCCCAAACCAAAAGAAACCGAAACAAAAAAATCCCAGAATGCTTACCACCACCTAAGAGACAATCATCCGTGATCCGTCCCTGGCTACCTGCTAGCCTCCTGTCTCAGCACTTCCTCTCCCTGACACTTCCTTCAAGTCCCATGGGCTCTCCTGATACTGCTCAACATACCAAGCAGACTCCTACCTCAGGGTCATCACAACTTGCCATTCCCTCTGCTTGGGATATCTCATCCCAGCTGTTCTCTTCTCATCAGCTAACCAATACTTCTTTTTCTTTTTCTTCTCATTAAACTTTTGTTTTTAAGGGTCTCAACATTTCTGTTGGTTACGGTTTGCCGCCCCTCCTCGTCCTTCTCAGAATGTAAATTCTGGGAAAATAGAGCTATTGTCTCTTTCTTCCTCTTCTAGATCTCCAGTGCTCAAACCAGCACCAGGCCCATAGTACATGTTCAACAAATACCCACGGAATGATTGAATGAGTGGGTAGGGGGTGCCTACGCTTAAGTACCCAACAGAAGTGATGCCACCTGAGAGTTTCCCAGCTCCCTGGAGGGAAGGCACTGGGTGAAGGCAAGGCTAAGTGAGAGCATTAAGAACGACATTGGATGCCACACAGTGTATGACAAGACTGTACCTGGACCGAGTTGAGGTGACAGTAGCCATTCAGTGGAAACCTAATGACATGCGTTGAGTCGTGATTCCAGCCTGCATTGACGGAGTTACACATCACGTCGCCGATCTCTGGAAATACTTCTTCTATCAAGGATTTGTCACCGCTGAGTGTGATCCTTTCTCCAAGGTCTGGGGCGACACGCACCACTAAGCACTCACAGGGCCTTGAAAAGCGACCACTTTCTCTGTCCTGCTTCCACCTTTCCATCTCCAACAACATGGGCTGAAGCTGAAAATATTTTGCTTCTTCATATAACAAAGTATAGTCCTGGGGAAAAAAAAGGGGGGGGGGCGTTATTTCACAGTGCAAAATACAAACAGGAAGCACTGAAAATGTCCACAGATAAGGGGTGATTTTCTTCCACCTCTGTTTTTCCAGTAATCAAAACTGCGTGTAAGTTCTTTCCTCACCACTCATTTGTGCATGCGTTCATTCGGCGTAAGGGTATCTATTAAGCACCACGCAGGCCCTCTTCTAAATGCGCCCCATAAATTAAGTCCTGTAACCTCCACAACTGCCCCATGATTTTGCAACCATTATTATTCCCATTGTGCAAACAAGATGAGAAAGGCTGAACCCACGACTTTTCTCTTTCACCAGAAGAGAGCCTCTGGGTATTTAAAATTGGTGCGGTGAGAACCCACTCTAAGCCCTCCTGATGGAGCCAGGCACAGGCTGCGGGTGCGGATCCGGGAGACGCAGGCGCACTATCCACTGGGAGCCCACGCCCCTGTCCCTTTCCTCCGCAGCTCAGAACGCCGGGTGGGAGGCAGGGGGCGGCGCCAGCTGAGGGCGGGGCTGCAGATGTTGGCGAGTGGGCGCCAGATGGGTGGGCACGCTGCTTCTACCTAAGCCTGGGTCCCCATCTCCGACGATCTGGGAGAGGCTGACGCACCTGGCCAGCTATCCGCGCTGCCATCCTACAGTGAGGGAGGCCAACCAGCCCGTGATCCCTGCAGGACGGAGGGGCCAGAAAGGAAACCGGTCCCTTTCTGAAAGCACAATTAATCACCACTCTCTGAGCACGGTTTCTTTTTCTCTTACTTTAAAAACAAATCTACAGAATTAAACCGGCAATCTGGCAAGCAGGTATGAAAACACACAAGTCACTGAGTGGGAGGACGAGGGAGGCTGAGGGGGAGCCAGCGACATAGGAATGATGTTATCACGTGGGTCAGTATTATGTCTACACGTAGCTATGACGACAATCATCAGTGGATGTGAGGCAAGTGGACACCTGTCCAGGCACAGGCGTGTCTGCGGTCCTTCCCTGAGCCGGAGGGGGCAGGCAGTGCGGGCAGCATGTAGCGGACCCGAACTGAGAGCCCGGGGCCTAGGAGCCAGCCCGGCCTCTGCCATCTGGATGGGATGGAGTGTGGAGGCGATGACCACAGGAGAGCGGGTTTTATGTGGTGGTTCGCTCTTTTTCTTGCAAATTAAGCAGGAAAAGCAGCAGCCAGCAGTTATTTGGGGTTTCCAGAGAAAAATGTGGGGAGGTGAGAAAAATGCCAGTGGATCTCCAGCTGGACCTTCCACTTTCTGTGTTGAGACATTTGGGCCGAGGAGGATGCTGTCTGTCCCAGACCCTTCTCAGCAGAATGGACTGCTCCTGTATTCTGCCTTCTCCTGGCAACCCCATTCTTAGGGGAGTCTTGGTTCCCTGCTGGAGATCATCTTCCTTTCACACTCTGGCACCTGCTTTACCTCTGGACCCACAGGAGGTACTTTGAGGGGTGAGAACTAAGCTGAGGTGCAGCCCCTCCTAACATAGGACAGAACTGAGCGCCCGCCCCCACCAGCTTGAAGGCAGGAGTGGAGAGACTGCCGGTTCCTCCAGGGTATCTGGGACCCCTGGACGGGGGCGCTTGCCAACTAGGAAGTATACTGACTGAGACAGTGACCTCTATCTTTACTTATCAAGATGACAGCTCTCAAGGAGACTTAAAAACAGCATTGACAATTACACAAGCAACAGAAGTGAGAATTTGTTACTGGTTTTTATTTTCCTATGAGAATTAAAAATTATAGCACAAGGAAGAACCTGGACTCCAGTGAAAATATGTCATCAAGTCTTGAATCTGAGACTGTTTAGAGCAGTCTTATCGACCAACCTTGACCTTACGGAGGAATTCTTTCAAACACTGCTGAATAGTGGCCATTAGCCTCTGATTAAATGCTTCCAGTGATGGGAAGCTTACTATCTAACAGGGCATAGAATTTACTTTGTTGGCCGCTCTTATTACACTTCTGGAAATTTCTTGGTTAGAATGACCTGAATTCCCCTGTAATTCCAACTTATTCAAATTCATCAGGGGTTACAGTGATCCTGAATTTTCTTTGACATGTGAACCCTTCACACATTTGAAGACAACAGTTATGTCTTAATATCATTCAGGCTGAAAATACCCAATCTTTTCAGCTCTTTCTTATTTGTTATGACTTAGAGGTCCTCCGACATCTGGAATGTGCCTGACTTTGTCAACATACTTCTGAAAACCCAAACTGGAACTGAACCTAACATTTCAGATGTGATCTAATGAGTGCACTGTAGAACCTTTGCTTGGCTGGGCATTCTTTATTATTGTTTTTGTTGTTGTTATTTTGGCTGGACGTTTAACCAGTCTTAAAGCAGCCTACATTCATCTCCTATGGCTACTGCAACAATTACCACACACCGAGTGGCTTAAAACCACACACATTTATTCTCTTACAGTCCTGGGAGCTGGAAGCCTACAATGGGTCATTAGGGTGGTGTTTCTTCCGGAAACTCTGGAGGGGAATCCACATCCTTGCCTTTTTCAGTTGCACAGACAGCCTGCACTCCTTGGCCTGGCGTCCCGCATCACTCCCGCCTCTACTATTGTCACATCTTCTCCAACTCTGACCCACCTGCTTCCCCCTTTCACTCAGAAGGACCCTTTGAGCATGCTGGGTCCATCTGCATGATCCACGATCATCTCCCCATCTCAAGACCCTTCACTTAGTCACACCTGCAAAGTCCCTTCTGCCATGGAAGGTAACATATTCCTGGCTTCCTGGAATTACAACGCGGATGTCTTTGGGGGGGCCATCATTCTGCATACCACATGGCGTAAGGTTGTATTAATTTTCTTGGTGTCCATTACCCTATCGTTTTATGTTTTGCTTATAGTGAAGTCTCCAGAACTTTCTAGAAGAGCTGCTACTGAGTGAGGTCCTCTTGCAACATTTGTGAAAAATTTTAAATCCTCCATTAGTTACCCCTCTTCAGACTGCCTACTGTAGGTTCTGGAATTTGTTCCAACATACTGAGAAACGTCCATTCTTTCATCCAATGTTCTTCTCCCGCTCTCGTTATTTTGGTCATTCTGAACCGAGTGTTCTGTTTCTGTATGTGAATCATTTCTTAAAAGCAATGACAGGAGTGAGCTACTTGCAGGCCTTGGTTCAGGCTGATGCTCAGGTAATAAATTAAGACTCTGGACTCTGGCTATTCGAACAGTTATAAAACCTATAATTCTGAGATCAGCCAGCCCCCAGTTGTGGCATTTGCTGGGTGTCTGGTTGAAATACTATGTGTTCGGATGGGCCTCCCAGGGGAAGGCTGGACATGTGGGAGGGGCCCTAGTCTCCAAACCACCCAGAGATTCTCCTTATCTATAAAATGAGAGGAATAAATCATAGCGAAGTTGCTATCAGGCCTGATACACTGAGTCTATATCCATGACAATGTCCTGATCCACCGGTCTGTCCACCATAACCTGAAGGTAATAAGGCTGGCAGGACCTGGGGTGACAAATCCTCTATGCTCACTCTGAATCCTTACCCCTTTCTTTTTCCCTTTGAATTCAGAAGTCACATGGGCAATCCGCTCCGAGGTCTGGCCGTGGACTGACAGAGTGCTCCCTATACCATGTTGCCCATGTTCATCATTCTCTGCTCTTGGAAAATGAGGGAAACACTGGCCCTTAGTAGACTTTTGGCCCCACTCAGTGATTTCTCAAGGATTCTGCCAGTAGTTTTTAAAGTGTAGCTTAAAGAGGTCCCCTGAAGGTCATCCTGTACCCTGGGATGTAACTCATGGGCCTGGCCTTGAACCATCTCAGGCCACCAGGTGTTCCTGACCATCTCTACTTGACCATCTGGCTCCATTGCCCCCTTTACCACGTTGTTCCTTCGGGTCTCTGGGGCAGAGCCATCTGTGCTGGGCCAGTAGGTGCTAGAAAGCAGCCGAGCACGCAGGCTCTGTTTGACCATCAGCCCCACAATGTTCACTTGCCTCCAAGTGTCTCCCAGCTCAAGAACTAAAAAGGCCCTTCTTGTCGTTACCATTTTCTGCATAGTTAAGCTCACACTGGCCATTTGTTTTCTTGGCAGGCTCCTTTAGATTCATCTTTCTTTGCTTCCTAATGCACGCTTCCAGCCTCAGCTCATTGGAGAACTCCCTGCAGAGCAGGCTCGGTGTCCACTGTGGCTTTCCTTAGGAAGCTTGTCCTCCTTTCCTTCCTCAATTAGGATCAGTTAATTGTACTGTCTACGTCCCATATATTTTATTGTTTTATCAAGTTTCCTTTTGGACTCTCTGACCTCATGCTCATTTCCTTCTGCTCTCTGAATCTTTTGAAATCTTCTTTCCTTACACCTTGGTCCCTATCTGGCAACACCCTCCATTCCCTTCTTTGGCTTTTACAACCTCTAGACAACTCAGTCTTTCATCCTCAAGGTACGAGATGGGATTGAGCAGGATTTTATAGAGCAGTAGCAAGTTTGGCCCCAGATTTCCTTTCTTTTCTTTTCCTTTTTTTTTTAAGATTTTGTTTATTTATCTTAGAGAGGGAGTATGAGCAGGGGGACAAGGGCAGAGGGGGGAGGGAAAGGGAGAGAGAATTTCAAGCGGACTCTAAGTTGAGTACAGAGCCCCATGGAAGGCTCCATCTCATGACCCTGAGATCATGACCTGGGCCAAGACCAAGAGTCGGACGCTCAACCAGCTGAGCCACCCAAGAGCCCCTGAGCCCAGATTTTCTTTTGAGGGAAATGAATCCAAAGCAACCATATCTGCTTTCAGCAAAGCAACTCCAGAATGTACTAGATGCCATCATTCCTCTGCCCTGCTTGCGTGCCAATTTTATCTTCTTTCATTTAGGAAGCGTCATTCAAATTTCTTGCTTAGCCTCATAGCCAGATAAAGGAAAACCTATAATCATGTTTAAATAACTTTAA
This sequence comes from Enhydra lutris kenyoni, assembly GCF_002288905.1. NCBI lineage: Eukaryota > Metazoa > Chordata > Mammalia > Carnivora > Mustelidae > Enhydra > Enhydra lutris. Next base: position 21,652,634 of record NW_019154092.1, read on the forward strand.
AATCCTAGAATACGTGTTTTTAAAATAAATCTTTTTGAGGTTTACAGTGGTTTTTTGAGGCACAGAAAGATCAAGATCCCGGGGCGCCTGGGTGGCTCAATGGGTTAAAGCCTCTGCCTTTGGCTTAGGTCACGATCCCAGGGTCCTAGGATCCGGCCGCATCCGGCTCTCTGCTCAGCGGGGAGCCTGCTTCCTCCTCTCTCTGCCTGCTTCTCTGCCTACTTGTGATCTCAGTCAAATAAATAAATAAAATCTTTAAAAAAAAAAAAGAAAAGAAAGGAAGAAAGATCGAGATCCCATTTTACAGACAAACAAATTGAGCTTTGCCAAGACCCTGGAGAGAGGTACATGGAACAAGAAGGTAAATACGGGTGGACTCCAAAATGCAAACGGACCAAGTTTTGAAAGCTGATTTCTTGATTAAATATTTGGAATTCAGAAAACATTCTCCCTAGAGGGAGGAAAGGGATATACACCGTGCATTTGTTTCCAACTGCTGCTGTAAGAAATGATCACAAATTTGGTGGCTTAAAACAACACAGATTCACTCTTGTACAGTCCAGGGGGTCCGAAGTCTGAGATGGGGCTTAGGGCTAGTTAGTCAAGCTCCCGGTAGGCAGGACGGCCTTCCTTCAGAAGGCTCTAGGGGACAATGGCTTTCAGGCCCTTTCCAGCATCCAGGGGCTGCCTGCATTCCTTGGCTCCTGGCCAACAATCACATTACTTCCTTCATCACCTCTTCTCTGACTCTGACCCTCCTCCCTCCCTCTCTCCCTTGTAAGGACCTTTGTGATTCCACTGGGCCCACCTGGATTATCCAGGATAATCTCCCCATTTCAAGATTCTTAATCACAGCTGCAAAGTCCCTTTGGCCACTTAAGGTCATCCATTCTGGGGATTAGGATGTGGACCCCCTTGGGGGTCATTACTCAGCTTGCCACACACATTTACTGGTTCTACCCAACAGAGATTTATTTAACTCCTAATGGCCTTGGAAGTTTTACACAGTAGTTAGCACATCCTTCCACTCAAAAGGCAACTCAGCCACTTGTTCATTTTAAAATCTGTTCGTGTGCCAGATGCCATGCTAGATGCTGGAGGTACGAAAAGGGTCTTCCTCTGGGGAACATGTCCAGTCCATCCCGAGCCTCCCAGGCAGTGCTTGGCTCCCCAGAGGGCAGAGGTGTACATATCAGGGCACCTGCAAAGCAGGGGCACCAAGAAAATGAGAGAAATTAAGGATTTTATATTTTACATTTCAAAAATAGAATCCAGGTAGTAGTCATAGGGAAAAAAAAAAATCTCTGTGGGACTTAACTTCCTTTAGTTTTAATTTTTTTGGTTGTTGTTTTGTTTGTTTGTTTTTGTTTTTTGGTGGGAGGTGGGCCACCATAGATTTTCCAGTATTTCAGACTTGGGGTGTCTAAAATTCTTAATTTCCCTGGCTCTGCAATCTTGCTTCCTTCCTTCCTTCCTTCCCTCCCTCTCTCTTTTCTTTCCTTCTTTCTTCCTTTTTTCTTTAAAAGGACTTAATATTTTTACAGCAGTTTTAGGTTCACAGTTAAAGTTGAGGGGCAACAGGCACCTGGTTGGCTCAGTCTGTTAAGCGTCTGACTCCTTGGTTTCTGCTCAGGTCCTGATCTCAGGGTCGTGAGATCGAGCCCTGCCTGGGGTTCCATGCTCAGCACGGAGTCTGCTTCCCTTTTCTGGTACCTCTCCTCCTGCTCTCTCCCTCTTTAAAATAAAATCTATTAATACGTCCACACATACATACATAAAACTGAAGGGCAAGTACAGAGATTTCCCATACACCCATCTCCCACCAGAGTGGTGCATTTGTTACAACCGATGAGCCTACATGATCACCTGAAGTCCACAGTTCATACTCGGATTCACTTTGCCACTGTTCAGTCTATGGGTTTGGATGCACATATAATGACACGTACCCACCACGAATGGCACCATACAGAGTAGTTGCACTGCCCTAACCCCCTCTGTGCTCTGCCTGTTCATCCCTCTCACCCCCCAACTCCCTTTCCTTTCTTCAAAGCCCAGGAAGCCTGGCCCACTTGATCCTCTTCCCCCTGCTACCAATGTGAGACTTCTGGCCAGGAGGCCTCCTTCCCATCCAGCAGTGCCAACTTCCAGCTTCTCCTGACTACTCTTGATTTTCCGGGGGCGGGGGGGTGGGGCAGGATATCCAGCCTGACGTTCAGCCTGAATGGATTTCAGCTAGTAAAGGAAACAGAAGCAGTGGCAAGGTGTCCCCTCTCCACCTGACCACTGTCTCCCTCCCCCAGCACCTGTCAATCTCCTAGAGAAAGGTAGGGTAGACACAGGGGATAATGATGGGGTGTTTGTGGTGGAGCTGAGAGCAGATCCATCTGCATTCTCAAGCCACACCCCGGCTTGGCAATTCACCAGGATATTAACTGCAGGGGTGAGACCTGGTGTGTAGGGCGGGGTGAGGGCAGGGGCTAGAGATGCCATCTGAGATGGTGCCGGGGCTACTGGCTGGCTGTTCTGCCTGCCTCCCAACCCTCCTCTTTGGGTGCTGCCGCTGGCCTTGCCTCTGAGGGAGTGTGCTCGGGAGAGGGAGAGAAGTGGCCCTGGGCAGGGGTCCTATGAGTCATAGTCTCTGCACCAGGGACGCAAGTACTAGGGGACGGCAGCTGAGACTACGGGCTGGGGCAGCCATCCTAAGGGGGCACGCTCTTAGATACTGGAGAAGAGAATTCTTGGAGGTCTACCCAGCTGACCACTCTGCTTTCTCCAAGAAAGTCCGACCCTCAGGAGTGAGCGCCTAGAAGCCACGTGTGCTTGCCACAGCAGACTGGCCAAAGCCTAAGCACTGGAGCCCCTAGAGCCAGTCAGATGGTCTCTGCAGAACCAAGGATGGGGAAAGAAACCCCGGCACTGTTGGGGCAGAGCCACGGATGCCCCTCTAGAAGCAGTTGGTGGCCTCCCAAGTCTGAGGGCCTCAGAGTCGCCCTGAGAGAGAATGCTCCCGCTAATTCTACGCGGTAAGCTTCCCATAAAAACTTCCTTCCTCTCTTTCTTCCTGGTTCTCAACTGGGGCTGATTTTGACCCTAGAGGACATTTAGCCAAGTCTGGAGACGTTCTGGGTTGTCCTAGCTGGGTGTGTGCTGCTGGCATGTGGTGGGTAGAAGCCAGGGATCCTGCTCAACATCCTGTAACACAGGACAGACCCGCCCAGGAGAACCATCTGGCTCAAAACGCTAACAGCGCGAGAGGATAAACTCGGAGCTTGACCGAGATCGTTAACAAATGTGCTAGCCTTCAAACACGTATAGTTACTAATGCCATGTAATATGAGGTCCACAGTATCACCAGAGATGTATTCTCACCAAAATGTTTACCCTAAACCTGTCAGGCCTTCAGATATAACTCGCAGTTTACAGGGAATCAGAGGGTTATAGTAATGAACCAAACTACCTATGACAAGGCAGCCAGACAAATCCAGAAGAGGGGCTCTCTGTGGGGCACCTGACCCGGTGTCTTCCGCGAGTCGCATCATATAAAAAGTGACAGACTATGCTAGGTAATAAAAGGAGGGAACATAACTGGATTCGATATGCGGTCTCACATCAGACACATCTCGGAGAAACTGCCCGCAAGACAGTCTGGGGTCAAGCTGGGAAATCTGAATATGGTTCCAGTATTAGAGAAAGTCTGATTTTACTGAAACAGGAAGACAGAGATTACTGTCGGAAGTAAGGACAGGAAAAGAGCCAGAAGGCCATGCATGCACTAAGATTTTAATACTGGCAATCTCCGAGAGATGGGAATATGGGGCTTAGACGTTTTTCTAATTTTCTACAATGTGCATATCCTTTTCTATAATGCTAACAGCTTATTAGAAATAACAGATACATTTTTTTTTAACTTAAGCCAGGGACAGGTAAGTTGTGGACTGTCTATAAGCAAATTTTTCTTTATCTTATCTGTGGACATTCAGCTGTGACCATAAAGGATGCTAGCAATGTGGGGGACACTTACCAAGGATGTTCAGAACACAAGGCTAGAAAGAGGTAATTTTTTGTGATTCCCCATCAAAAAGGGAACCAAAATTCTGGACTCCTGGTCTACTGGGAATTACAAATGTGGGTGTCTGCCTAGACAACACACGTACATAAGCAGAAAACAAAGCCACAATGAACAAGTCCTTATCACTGGGAGGAGGGGAAACGAAGGACAGTCACCTTCATAATAAAACAGTGCAGAGAAGTTCTACAATCACTTACTAGAGAACAGATTCCAGGGGCTTCCAGTGGAAGCAGGGCACAAGCAGCTGCCACTTCAACGATGACCTAAATTGGTAAGTGGGGATCTAGTGCATACAGCATATGTGCACAATGGCATTTTAGGGGGGAGGTAGGACGCCGTGATGTCAGCATTGCACACATTCACTCAGTCCACCATTAAAGAGCTGGAGAGGGGTGGGACGCCTGGGTGGCTCAGTTGGTTAAGCAGCTGCCTTCGGCTCAGGTCATGATCCCAGCGTCCTGGGATTGAGTCCCACATCAGGCTCCTTGTTCTGTGGGGAGCCTGCTTCTCCCTCTGCCTCTGCCTGCCACTCTGTCTGCCTGTGCTCTCTCTCTCTCTCTTTCTGATAAATAAATAAAAATCTTAAAAAAAAAAAAAAAAAAAAAAGAGCTGGAGAGGGGAGCCAGAAATCAAGGAATGCTTTCCCTACCAAACCTAGTTAAGACAGATTCTCTCCTCATGCCGTGTCCCTTCTCCCAGGTCAGGAAATGGACTCTGGTGAGGAAGAAAGCACCTGTTGTGCTGTTCAGGGATGCAGGCAGACTGAGAGCTCATTTGTGCGCACGTCTGCATTTGTGGTCGGCACAAGCTGCTTCAATTCCACCATCAGCCAAGGAGCTGAATGGCCACCTCAGCTTCCACTCTCCTTCTGCTGCTCCTCCAGGTTCCAGAATGCCCCATAATTTATAGCCTGTCACCTGGAGCTTCCATGGGAAACATTTCAGGGCCCTGGGAGATGTGAGTTCCATTTGACAAGCTTTTTGTCTTTTTCCCCAAGCGTAGGCTACAGCTAAATCCTTGGGCAATTAATGGCTATGTTTTGCACTTAGAATTGATGAACAGCAGGGTTCTGGAATCCTCAGGGAGCTCGAAAGGTGCAGAGACGTCACCTTGCCCATCCTAGCCCACTGGGTGAACCCTCAAGGGACTGTGGTCAGGGATCAGCCACAGCCTAACTCCCATGAGGAAGTCTGTCTCTCCACATCTAACTTCAATGCTCTCCAAGAACAAAATAACACCCTGAATGGGTTCACAACACCTAGCTCCACTTCTGGGACACACTGCAACTCATGACAAATGGCTGTTGTCATGTTCTAACTATAATTCCCCACTGGCTGTTTTGTATTTCCCAGAATCTGCATCTTTCTTAATCATGGAATTATAAATTAGTATTTTACCCACGTAAGTTGCTTAGGATGATGGTATTATACACTTTTTTAAAGTATTTTTAAAAGTATTATACTTTTTTTTATCTGCCCTTTCGTCCAATAAATTAGTCCTATAAATTAGTGTATTGCTTCTGGTCTCCTGTGACTCCTGCTGTATTTAAGTTAATTAATACTAAGTAATTATTATGTGCCCAGCGCACAACGTCCTTTAGGAAACATAAAAAGTCCATGCCTGGGAGACCCTTACAAGGAAGAGAGTCCGGATATATATATATAAGATCTCCAGAGTTTGGATGTAAGAAAGTATATGAGCAGGTATGGGGTAGGAACCAAATCTGGTTTGAATGTGGGTCTCATGTCATTCGTTTATGTATCCATCCTTGCATTCTTTCACTCATGTCATAAACCTTCACGTGCTTCCTATGTGCCAGGGCTGAGCTAGTGGGACAGTTGCTGCTGGCCAGCTTCCCCAACAACTATTCCCAGCCCCTAGCCCTTGCTCATTTCTCTGACTACAAAAGCTAAAAAAGAAAAACACCCCTTTCTCAGCCTCCTCTGCCTGTCAGGGAGGCTCAGTTCTAGCCACTGACCGATAAAGGGAAAGTCTACTGGGGAATGTTCTGACAAGGACAAAAATTTTGTGAGTTAAAAAGGCTTTTGGCCCATTTTCCTGCCTGGAATGAGGATGTGATGCCTGGAGCTGCGGCAGGCGCCTTATGACCTTGAGGTGACAAGTGTGAGGCCAAAATATCAACACTGAAGATGGTAAAACAAAAGACAGAGAGTCCTCGTCCCGGATGACACCACTGAGCAGACACCACTGTCAAAACCATGAACCTCTGATTTCTTTTTTTTTTTTTTTAAGATTTTATTTATTTATTTGTCAGAAAGAGAGAGAGAGAAAGCACACAAGCAGGCAGAGAGGCGGGCAGAGGCAGAGAGAGAGGCAGGCTCCCCACTGAGCAGGAGCCTGATGTGGGACTCTATCCCAGGACCCTGGGATCATGACCCAAGCCGAAGGCAGCGGCCTAACCCACTGAGCCACCCAGGCGCCCCGGACCTCTGATTTCTTATGTGAGAAAAAAACAAATCTCCGTTAGTTTAAGGCACTGCTGATTGGCTATTCCAACACCTGTAGCCAAAAGCATGTATAACTTATAACTGGTTACACAGAGCCAGACAGTGAAGACAAATAATTACAAATGCACATGTGTAACCACGGGGAGAATCGCAGGGTACAGGCAAACCTAAGCTGGACTTGGCAGGGATGAGCCCGGATAACAGATAAAAGGCCAGGAAAAGAGCATTCGGCAGACAGAATGCTCTCTTTGAAGGGGACAAGAACATGGCGTCCTTGTGGAACTAAGGAAATTCCTGTAGAGCATATATGTAGGTAAGAGCTGGGTCGGGGGGGGTGGTGCGGGTAGAGAACACGGGTTGGAGTATTCTGGGTCTTGTGGGCTCTGACAAGGATATGCTGCTTTGCTCCATGAAAAATTAATGGGACGCCTCTGTAGAGTTATAAGCAGGAGCAAGTCATGATAACTCTACTTTTCTCAAAAAGTGTCCCTTGGTGAGGGATGGGGTGGGAGATGGCAAAGGAGAGGGAGAGGGAGAAGGGTGTGGCTATAAAAGGGCAATGGGAGGGATCCCTGCCATGATGGAAATGTTCTGTGCTTTGACTATATCAAGGTCAACATCCTAGTTGTGCCATTGTACTATCATTTTGCAAGTTGTTACTACTGGTGGGAACTGCATAACATAGGATCTACTATTTCTTCTTATAACTACATGAGAGTCTACAATGATCTTGAAATAAAAAGTCTAATGAGGAAATGTCTCCCGGTTTCAACATGGAGAGAAGATGCGAGGGGGAAACGGTGGGAGAGGGAAATCGATTAGGAAGCTACTCCAAGTTATCCAGAGAGCTGAGCTTTGGATAGGGAGGTGGGAAGAGAATAAGGAACTGATTCGAGAAGTATCTGGAAAGTAGTACAGACTGGCTGGATGATGGATCGTGTTTGGGGGGTGAAGACGGAGACAAAGTGCAGAAGAGTTCGAGGTTCCTGCCTAGAGCAGGCAGGTGGATTCTGACATATCTTACAGAGATGGGACACAAAGCAAGGGAGCAGGTCTCACGGTGGTAGCGGGGTAGGGGGGGCCGACATGGCCTGCTTATGACAAGGCAGCTTGAGGAGCCAATGAACTCTCCACACAGAGATTCTGAGTGGTCATTTGGAAATGCAATCACCCTCAAACAGAACTAAAAGTGAAATGTCCTTCCTTCATCCCTTCCCCCAAGTCCACTGCATTCCTTCTAGGAACACAGAAGTGATAAGGAAAACACTGGCCCCCTGACTGTTGCCATAGGACACTTTCAGCCCTTCCTTTTCTACTTGCTTCCTTGCTCTCCAACACGAGAAGCCTAGACCTGATTGGCGAACACCTGACATTCGAGGCGCCAGGTCTGATTACTGTTGGGGGCCACTGCTGAAGTCCATCCCCCGTACAGCAGGCCCCCTCCTTCTCCTCCCTCCCCTCACGCCCTGTGTCCAGTGCAGAACTCAGCCCCACTTTCTGTCTCCATTTGGGGCCAGAGCCTGCTTTCTAGAAGCAGTCCTGACTTTCTTCCCAGGTCTCTGCTCCACCTGCATCTGGTGTGAGGCCGGCACCTACCCCCAGCCAGATCTCTCTGCTTGTGTCTGAGCAGGTGTGTCCCCAGGCTTACACTGAGGGCTGCAGGTGGGAGACCTCCCTTTGGCCTCTGCATGAGATGCTCGCCAGTGAGTGAGGTGGCATGAAGGGAAGGCAGGAAAGAGGTTCAAAAGTTGGCACAGAAAGGAAAAAAAAAAAAAAAGACACATTCAAAATTACCCCTGAAAACCCTCCAGGAAGGTGCCATCTGAGAAAGAGACTCCCAATATGTTTTCCTTCCGGAATTGGAAGAGATCAGCACTGATAAAGTAGCTTACTTTCATAAGAAGCCGTGTCGCACAAACTAACTTCGTCTGTCTTTAAAGCCAGAATGGCACTCAGCACCATCACAGGCGCACTCTGGGAGGCCCCTGGGTGCTGCCACTGGTGGGGGAGCCGCCACTGGTGGGGGAGTCATGGGGTCATGTGCTGCCTCAGGCTGATTTCACGGCTGCCAGAAGTGCCCACGCGCGCTAGCTGCGGTTCTGACTCTTTCTCTCCCATTTCCTCACCAAATGTATACTTGGCAGGTGCCCCACGGCTCAAAATCCTGAAGGAGAGGATGGACGGAGGCCCTCCGGAGGCCCTACTATTTGGGATCTAATCTTCTGGATCTTTTTTGTGTATTTACGCACACATATTTTTTACATAAATACGAATATGGCTATGCATCTTTTGAAACTTAGTAGTTTCACTGAATGACAAAAATCTTGGCGATTCCCCCACCCCGCCCCCCACATCAGATAATAGAGCTGTTGGTGAGTATGTGCCATTGCTGAACATTTTTTTTAGTTGTATCAAGTTTTTGCTATTACAAATAATATGACCAAAATAAACATCACACATACATATATCTTTGCATATTTATGCAACTATTTCTAGAAAATAAACTAACAGACTCCAAACTGCTCGATCAAAGAGTATGTATGGTTGAAAACTTAAGAACTGTTGAACTGCTCTCCAAAAATATTTATTCCCAACCACAATGTATATCCCCGACACTGTATATTAACAATTTTTTACATTTTTGCCAATCCGATAAATAAAAAGGGGTATCTCAATTTTTGTTTCTTTGAGTCTACAGAGATTAAATTATCTTTTCAAATGTTTGTAGGCAATTCCTATTTTTTTCTTTGGGAGATTTGTTTCTATCTAAAAATGTTCTCCGTTGGATTGTCTATAGGTTTCTTATAGATTTTAGGAACCTCTCTTATTAATGATATTAATCTTTTATTGTAAATATTTCTTGTAGTCTAACACATGTCTTTTATTTGTATGTGGTTTATTTATTTATTATTTTTTATTTTTTCATATGTGGTGTCTTTAATTCAACTTTTTTTTTAAAGGCTATGTTCTGGGTATTAAGTCTTCCTTGGGTAGGCCCTCTCTGCCTCAAAATTATGCTTTCAGAAATTCCTTTTTTTTTCTGATATTTTTTACAGTTTTAATTTTTATGTTTATTTCTGGAGTATCTGTGAATTTGACATGAGATATGGCTTTGGCTTTACACTTTTTCCAAATATCTCTGTGCAAACTATCTCAGTGCCAATTACTCATTATTCCTTTGTTTTCCCACTGATTGAATTACCACCTTTTCAATATACCAAATTTCTTTATACACACATCTGTCTCCAGACCCTGACATTTTTTAATTACTCTAGCTCTCTAGTATGTTCTGATGTCTGGTAGGATACATCTGCCACAGCCTGCCACGACCACCAATATTATCATCCATAATTATTTATTTAGCTATTCTTAAGCTCTGTTTCTTCTACATACTGTTTCTTCTACATACACTTTATAAATGGATCAAATTTCATTAAAAAAAAACCTGTGACTTAAATGGGTTTGTTCTGAATTTATCATCTGGGGACAGGTGACATCTTAAACAATATGGAGGCTTCCCATCCTAGAACACAGAACTTCCCTTTAGTATACAACTTCTCTTTTATATTTTATGTAGAGATCTGCACTTTTCTTAATCAGACTTTGCCCATTTCTTGTTAGGTTTGTTCCTAGGTATTATAAACTTTGTTGTTACTATGAGTGATATATCTTTCTATTACATCTTATGATTGGCTCTTGCTATTCTGTAGGAAAGCTATTGATTGTGATATATTGATCCTGAACATAGATGCCTTAATGAGTTCTTCATTAGTTCTAACAGTATTTAGTTGATGCTTTAGGATCTACTTAAAGAATATTAACAGCTGCAAAAATTACATTTGTGTATATTTCCTTCTAATATTAACACTTACTATTTGTTCTTCTTGTCTAACCTTTGTTACTAACTTCAGAGGGAACAATCTAAAATTTTACTGTCAAGTGTAATACTTGCTTTAAATAGCTGGGAGAATAAGTCTATTAAGCTAAGGAGGTCTCCTTGTATTTCCTACCTTACTAAGACTTAGCAGGAGTAAGCTTTGAATTTCATCAACTTATTTTCAATGTGCTCAAATAAATTATAATTCAGTCTTTAAATAAAATCAGTCCTCATCTGGTCACATAAAACGTTAAGGACCATATCCTCTATTTCAGGAAGACAGTGTAACCATGTCAGCGACCTCTGATGCCGTGAGAGTTGGTAATACGTTAAAAACGTAGAGCTTGAAATGTCTTGGGGGGAGCGCACCAAAACAAATCACATATTTAATGCTGTTGGTAATTTAACGTGAATCCCTCACCTTGAAATCATCAGGAATGAGGAGTTTTGATGTTCGTAGAAAATTCAAGATATATCTGAACATCTGTCCATCTCTGTCAATGAAATAATGCTGTTTGAGACTGTCCAAAACAATGGGTTCTGTACCATCAAAAAGTCTTCCGATTCTGTGGTAGAAAAGAGGGAACAGTGAAAACAATTAGAAACAACTGGCCGCTAAAACTAAGCGCTATGGCTCTGTGTCACTGTCAAAGGCAGCAGTTTCAAAGATGGCGGTCAGGAAACACCACCTGGTACATAGTTACGCTTCTTGGACAAGTACTGGTACTTGCTTGATAAATATTTCAGGACCAGACAATTCAAGATAGTCTCAGGCTTTTTCAAGCAAATCCTTTCATTCACTGTCTGGAACCTGTAAAGAAAATGTCCCTGACATGGTGATTACGGCTAAATGCTGTCACTGTGATGGACAACCCTTTACCCTGGGTTACTTAAAACCAACTTCTCTGCTACTTTAAAAAAAAAAAAAAAATGTTACTGCTCCAAAGTGTCTTTTTAACAGATTCTACAGAGAAAGCAATTTAGTTTTTAAGAAATCTGTTTTCTGAGCTTTCCCCACCCATGAATCACAAACTTTCCAAAAATAAAGCAATGCCTATATGCTAACATCTATATTTAATTATAGAAAGGAATCATTGAAAATATCACTCGTCTAAGAGAATATGTTTTTCCATTAACAATATACAGTCTAGTTTCTTAGGTCTCAGCAAAAACCATCTGTCACAGCCAGGCATCATTATAAAAAAATAAATACTTGACCACCCCCAAAATATGTTCTAGTACTGGAACATGAGTGGCTACGGGTCATTTTTAAAAACAGGAATCCACGATATGTTTTTCCCATTTATAGAGTTAACAGTTGAACAATGTACTACAGTTAAAGCATTCTGCATTCATTCATTATCATTTATCCCTTTAAGGACAGCTGAACCTACATATTTCAGTATATATTCAGTTAATACAAAGCGGTCACATTGTACCATAAACAAGTAGACAGCCAGCTGATAACAAGTATCGTATATCAGAAAATAGAACTGACACCCTAAAAATCACTTCCTTGACCAAAAGGTGCATTGCACTTTTCACTAACAGTGTAGGTGGGCAAATGGCTCCATTTTTTCATGAAAAGCTTTTTTGGAACTCATACAGTCTATCTCTGATTTGGAACATCATTTTATTGCTTTGAAGACAATTTTGAAATCACATGTTGAAATGTGACAGAGGTAATGGTAAATCGATACTTTTACCCCTCCTAAAATACAACAAACAAACCGACAAATAGAGAAGCTGTTTTCCCTCCTTCCCCCAAAAGAAAAGCTTGGGAATTTGTTTCAATAAAAATTTTTCAAGGATAATTAGAAAACTCATGTCCTACCTGAAGGTAGTAAGTGCAAAGAAGAGAGCAACTAATTATAGTCAGGTCATATTTCTTTTTTTGACAGAGAGAGAGAGAGAAAGATCACAAGTAGGCAGAGAGGCAGGCAGAGAGAGAGTGGGGAGCAAGCTCCCCGCTGAGCAGAGAGCCAGATGCGGGGCTTGATCCCAGGTCCCCGAGGGATCATGACAGTCAGGTCGTATTTCTAAAACTCAGTATTTTTCTCAGCTGATGTTCTTGTCCAACTTTCCATGAATGGAGGGTGATTCACAATTCCTTCCTTCCAGTTTTATCCAGGGTGTGGCTCCCAACCATCCTAGGACTCCTTCACCGCAAGCAAACTTGTCATTCATTTCCCATTAACACATCAATCAAACAGGCTACGGAAAGAAGCAGTGAAACTAAAACACACTCAGTCACTTATTTATAGTGTTTCCAGTACAGTCTGGTGTAGGATGGGAAAGAACGAGACTTGTTTGCTTATTACTAAGACATTTTACTCTTCATTGTTCACATGATAAACTTACAGTGGACAGGGGAAGAAAAGGGAGTTCTATTTACTAAGTGCTGTCCAGATAACATGCCCTATCCTCAGCACTTCACGGATGTAAAGGACCCATTATCCTCCTTTTAAAGATGAAGAAACAGGCTCAAAAGGACGAGTAACTTGCCCAACTAGTTAAGTAACATTGGAGGATTTGTGCACAGTCTGTTTGATCTTAAAGGGGCCTCCCTACAACGAATGGAATGAAAAGAATTGCCACTATCGAAGGAAAGCTTCTGATCTAGAGTTTTTACTTTCTATCTTCTGTTTGTTTAGCAAGAGCTTTGCAATGAAATCCAAGCGTGTCTATCGATTACTTCTGTGGCCTGTAATATAGGAGTACCGGTGACTGCAAGTCACTTTAGTCACGAGATGAAAAGCAAGTATTTTATTCTTAAATAAGTCCTATGCTTATTTTCTTAGAAACTCAATTTCAAAATCTAGCCCTGGATGCACTCTGGTACAGCATGAGTGACTGGTGAATCTCTACGGAGTCAACAAGTAAGGGAGTGACTGAGTGGTGAGGGGAGTTTGGCTGGGCCCTTTCCTAGCTGTGATCTGGGGGAATGGACTTCTCTGTATCTCCGTTTCTCTTATAAAATGATGTCTTTCTGGGCGCCTGGGTGGCTCACTCTGCTAAGCCTCTGCCTTCTGCTCAGGTCATGATGCCTGCTTCCTGGGATGGAGCCCCACGTTGGGCTCCCTGCTCAGCGGCAAGCCCGCTTCAACACCCCCTCCCCCATCCCCACTCATGATCTCTCTCTCACAAATAAGTAAGTAAAATCTTAAAAATAAAATTGTTTCTTTTATAAAATTGCCCTTTTCCTCGGGGTTGATGAGAAAAAGCAAACGGGGTCATGTCGAGCTCACAAACAGGGCAACAAGAGAAGGTGTCCCAAGCTCGCGAGCAACTATTTCTGTGGAAGCACATCTCAGAAGACAGCAGGCACTAGGAACTATCTGGGCCTTGGTGTCTTGTGAAAGACCTCAGTGAGGTAGGAGGGACGTGCCATTTAAAAGGCTTTTAGGGGGGCGCCTGGGTGGCTCAGTGGGTTAAAGCCTCTGCCTTCAACTCAGGTCATGATCCTGGGGTCCTGGGATCGAGCCCCACATTGGGCTCTCTGGGCAGCGGGGAGCCTGCTTCCCCTTCTCTCTCTCTCTGCTTGCCTCTCTGCCTACTTGTGATCTCTGTCTGTCAAATAATAAATAAAATC
>NW_019154092.1:21666739-21882686 GCF_002288905.1 Enhydra lutris kenyoni
GGGGGGGGCGCCTGGGTGGCTCAGTGGGTTAAAGCCTCTGCCTTCAACTCAGGTCATGATCCTGGGGTCCTGGGATCGAGCCCCACATTGGGCTCTCTGGGCAGCGGGGAGCCTGCTTCCCCTTCTCTCTCTCTCTGCTTGCCTCTCTGCCTACTTGTGATCTCTGTCTGTCAAATAATAAATAAAATCTTTAAAAAAATAATAAAAATAAAAGGCTTTTAGGGGGGTGCCTGGGTGGCTCAGTGGGTTAAGGCCTATGCCCTTGGCCCAGGTCATGATCCCAGGGTCTTGGGATCGAGCCCTGCATGGGGCTCTCAGCTCAGCAGGGAGCCTGCTTCCCCCTCCCCACCCCCTCTCTGCCTGCCTCTCTGCCTACTTGTGATCTCTGTCAGATAAATAAAATCTTAAAATAAAATAAAAGGCTTTTAGGGTGAAAAAGCCCCCAGCAAACCCCACCTCTGGCAGATTCGGGAAACCGGGCCTCCTTGCAATGAGAAGCACCTTCGCAGCGCACATGGCCAAAATGGGAGGCACAAGGGAAGAGCTGGAGGGAAGTCTGAGAGGAGGCCCAGTGAGGGCCTGGGAGGTGGCTGCCGTCCCTGGGTGAGGCACTGGGGGAAAGCTGGGTCTCCAGTCAGAATCACTCAGGTTGAAAGAGAGCGGAAGCTAAGGAGAGAGGGCTGGTGACCACCCCACTGCTGAGGAGCCCCAGCGAGGTGCACAACCAGGCACGGGGCTGTGGACCCGGAACCTTCCTCGCTCCCGGAACCTTCGTCTCCAGCTCACGCCGGGCCCGGGAGGCTGTGCCTGGAGGACCAGGAAGGGAGAGGCCCCAAGATGGCAGCACTTCCCTTCCATCCGGGCCCAAGCCGAGTGGTCTGGGGGTGAGCTGAGAGGGAAAACGCTGTGGAGAGAAGGGCAAGGCTTGGGAAGGGAGAGCCCGCGGGCCTCGTCAAAGCACATTCCCGTTGGAGGAGGGCCTCTCCGAGGAGGAGGAGGAGGCCCCATATTTGAGACACCAAATGTCAGGAGTAGTAAAGGGCAATGTTAAGCTGCTGATTTTTTCTGCTTTTTAAAAGGAAACACGTTCTGAGCTGTGAAAACAATGCGGAAGGACAGGGCGGTGCTGGGGATCGTAAAATGGCGTCCTGGGGTCTGTCCTGAATGTGCCGTGGCAAAGTATTGTTTGGCTAAGCAAACAAGGGGGGAACATCGGCATGGGCTGTATTTCTTGTGGACATATGAATGGAGTTACAAATCACACTGCAGCGATTTGTAAACTCCGGTGCCTGAAAACTATGTGGAACTGATTACAGTTTACTAACCTTGGAGAACATTCCTGTTTTCCAACTGACCAAGACCAAGCTGGCTCCGAATGATGTATGGCCGCCTTGGTTTTTGGTGTGTTGTTTTGTTTTTGACACTCACTGAACCAAATAGCAACGCTGAGAAAAACATCCTTCCACGGTTGTAATTTTTTACATTTATTTTTTAACGTTTTGGACAATTTCAAAGTTAGGCCCAAGCAGAGAAAATGATATAATAAACCCCCAGTTGTCCATCTAGCTTCAGAAGCTATCAACTCTTGGCCAAGCTTGTTTCACGGATACTTCTATTGCTCCCTCTCTCCTAGTTGAATTTTTATAGTAAACCCCAAACATCCTGTCATTTTATCTGTAAATATTTCATTAACTAATAAGATTATAAAGTTTCACTGAAAATGTGCATTAAAAGATACTGAAATATATTTCTCTGGCTTTTTAATATTAACACTGTTGATTATTGTTTATGGAACAAATAATGCAGGATCAAGTCTTCAAGGAAATTAAGCTCCTTCTTGTGGAAAGTTAAGTCTGGTTCCCCACTATGGCTCCCCCTCTCTCTGGTATTAAAGAATGGTCTTAAATGAAAAAGAGGATAGGGATAGGGCCCGATATACCTTAGTGTGACTCTGTCATCAAGAATTTATTTTTTCTTGTGCATTCATTCATAGGATCTGGTTTCTTTAATTTACTGTGACTCGGTTCTTTAAGAATTTCCCTTTATTGTGTAGTCATTCAACCATTTATTCTACCCATATTCACTGGCTTGATCATGTGAAATACAGGGAAAGCAGTGGTGAATAAACCACACATTCCTTGCTTTCGTGGAATTTTCCAGTCTGTGGAATTTCCCAGTCTTGGGAACGCAGATCAAGCGCAGTGTGTCACTGGGTACGTAGAGTGGGTTATGGGAGTACATAGGGGGTGCACCCAACTCAACTTTGGGGAGGCATGGGAGGAGAAAGTTCAGTGGAGACCTGAAGGACAAGCAGAAGTTGGCAGGTGCCAGGGCAGCAGGTAAGGTCAGGTAAGAAAGGAGAGGAACAGGAAAGATAGAAAGTCTTGAAGCTAGAAGAAACCTGGCATGTGATTACTCCCCACTGGGGCACAGTCAGGCCACCTGAAAAATGAGGCTTGAGCAACAGAGTCAGATCATGAAAAGTTGCATAAGCCACATCAAGAAGTCTGGATTCGGTTTCGAGGCCAATGGGCGCTGATGTCAGGCTATGCTCTCCAGTCATGTTAAGGAAAAGAGCAATTTAGAAGTGAGACTGAATGAAACACCAATCTGAAATCACATCTCAAAGATGCAGTTTGTGGCTTATCCACATCCTTTCTCCTCTGCCTTGCTTTTGACTGTGTTATCTGCATACAGCAATGGTTCTTAACCCTGGTGGCACACGGAATCACCAAGGGGCTTTTAAAAAATAATGCCAGATAGTCTGATGTAATTACCGCTTAGGGTTGGGGCCTAGGCATCTCCCCGAAGAAGTCTGATGAACAGCTGAATCGAGAACCAGTGTGAAGGAGGATGAGCATAGACTAAAGAAGAACGAGTCAACATCATGGACTTGAGAGGTTTTCAGTTAGTCATTCAGTCGCTTTGAACTGTCACAGCACCTCTTCTGAAACTGCCAACCACACTTATAGAAGTCAAAGACCTTCAGGATGACCTAGATCAACGAACGTACCATTTTACAAATGGAGAAATGCTCCAAACACGTAATGCTCAAGGATGCACAGCTGGCTAGACACAGAGCTGGCTCTGAACCCACCATACTGTCCCTGGGGTAATGGGCAGAGGTCACGTTCAAGCCCATGGAGGCCAACTGCTTTAATGCTAGTTACTATTTATTGAATTGTATTATGCGCCAAAGAATGAGCTGGCTGTTTTATGGGCTTGATCTCATTTGGTTTTACAATGATCCTATGAGGTGGCCATACTATTCTCATTTCACAGATGAGGAATCTGAAGCCCAGAATGGTTGTCACTTGACTTAAGTTACAACCTGGGTCTGATTCAAAAGCCTCTGTCCTTGACCAGTAATTTACAATGCCTCTTCATGAGCAATTTCCAACAAAGAAAATGACAACAACTTTCCTTGAGGAATACATAATTTTCATAGTTCACTGGAGTTTGCTAATGTTGAATGTTATCCCACGAAAATTTGATGATTATCAACTTTATAGACAAACTATCTATTTAATAGCTGTGAAACAAAAAGTTGAGACTCAGGGGCTGATTGCAGGTGTACTGAGTAGGTCCCCTAAACTCAATGGAACCCATTCAAAACACTCCGAGACTTTATAGGTTACTTCCAAACTGCTGGTACAAGGTGAAGGGGCATAAAATGGGGTGGAGAAGTGAGCATTCTCAGGACCATGAAAATTTCTGGGGAGAGGAATGACACATGAGGTTCCAACTCCATTTACCTTGCTGCTCTTGTGTTCCCTTATGTGCTATGACCCTACTTTTAATTTTGACACATCCCTCTGGGATTTGTCACTTTACAGCTAAGGAGAGGTTTCCAACGCTTCCAAGCCTCCACACACCCCATCCTCCTCCTGCCGCCTGGTGAACACCCACGTGACATCAAGCACCATGGCGTGTAATATGACACTGGGCCCTGTTTTACCAGAGGCAAGCGGGTTAATCCTTTCTGTTCTCCAGAGCCAGAATGCACATGGTGATCATAAAGTGAGGGAGGCAGTAGGAGAAATCTGCAGTGGCCCAGGGCTGAGAACCAAGTGCCACAGACAGACCAAGGGGTAAAGCTGGTGAGAAAAGGGCAGGAGAGAGGTGGTTGGGCTCTCCCCCGCTTAGCTTCCCTTTGCCAAGAAACGCCTTTTCTCCACTCCTGGGCTTCCAAGCCATGGAAAATATGGTTTGGACTCAAGGAAAAGATCTCATTTAGTTTCTGGTCCAGATTTATTTTGCTGGGGAAGAGATTCAGAGGCAACTGACAAATTACCCCTTTTAGCATCTGGGAGATATTTTTAAATTATAAAAGTAAGACCCACTCAATGTTGAAAATTGGAAAAGTGTAGAGTAGAGGACACAGAAGCAGCAGGACAGAAAAACAATCTGCCATTAGTCCCCCCATTAGGACATTACTTTTAAAAAATCCCATCTGAAGAGTGTTTTTCTTCGAATAATTTTGTTTTCAGAAGCACTTGGACCTTCATACTTTATGTCTACTGTTCCAAGTTGGTCTGTTATGTTAGTAAGTGATGTCTACTGGTCCAAGTTACATTCCCAACCAAGTTTCTGTCCTAATACTTGAGACGTGAGAAAGATAGCAAATGGGATACAGAGCTGGGTGAAGGTGCGTGTGTTTGTGCCTGCACAATCTTGAGGGTGTGGGGGTGTGTCTGCACGTGAGAGGTGTGTGGACAGCTGTCACTGAAGGAAAACCAGACTCAGGACAGCAGACATGGAGAGAGGAGGCAGCCCTGCAACCAGTGGGGTGCCTCTTCCCCTTTTCTGCTGTGATGGGAAAGGAGGGAAACGGTGGAAGGAGACATGCTAAATTGATACCTGAAATTTAGACCCTTGGAAATTCAATATTATAGTCTCTCCAAAATAAAAATGTTTTTCTTTTAAAAAAAAAGGCGGGGCGGGGGGTGATGCTGGGTATGATTATAATGTTTAAAAAGAAATAAATCACCAGTCCACTTACTGTTTTGGAAGCCTGAATTATCATAAACAGTGTTTAATATGTTTCAAGTTGTTGTAACAGAACAATTCTAGGAAGAGTTCTTTATAGTTCCCACACGTGGGAAATTCCCTCTGTATTTCATGAACACAGATACAAATTAATTCAGAGCTTGTTATAGAAATGGACAGAAGTAATTTAAGAGAAGGGGGAAAATACCTTCTTGGTAAGAACAAACAAAACAAATTGTGTCTACTTATGGGGAAGTAATGTTTCCAGTACTGTTCCCTGAGGCAGCATCATTTTCTTAAATGATACATAGAACTGAAGAAACCAGGGGGAAAAGGAAAGGCAAGTCTAAAATATGAGAAGAACTATGAGAGCAAAACAACTCTGGAACTCGGCATTTTGGAGAACCGATCACTGCTGGGACTACTGACGGCTGAGGGGGAGTTCGGGGCCACTCAGGGGCCTGCTAATCCCCTAGGAATCTCATGAGTGCCCCCAGCTAGGACTCTGACTAGAACCATCTTTTTTTTTTTTTTTTTTTTAATTCAGAGAGTTACATTAACTGTTAACTTTGAAAAATGTATTATTACAATTAATATGATTTTTTTTAAACCACCAGAATTTATGTTAAGTAGGCTTTTTCTTTCTGCATTTACTGAGTGCCAGTCGTGTTCCTGGTGCTCTGCCAGGCCTTTTCATTTTTTTTTTTTTTAAGATTTTATTTATTTGACAGAGAGAGAGAGATCACAAGTAGGCATAGAGGCAGGCAGAGAGAGAGAGGGGAGGAAGCAGGCTCCCTGCGGAGCAGAGAGCCCAATGCGGGGCTTGATCCCAGGACCCTGAGATCATGACCCGAGCTAAAGGCAGAGGCTTTAACCCACTGAGCCACCCAGGCGCCCCTGCCAGGCCTTTTCAAATGAGCATGATGAAGTCCCATTGGGACTCAAGGACGGACAGAGGGGAACCTAGCTAGCCCAGGGCAGGCAGGGAAGGTTTCCTGCAGGAGGCAATGTCTGTGCAGGGTTGTAGGGATTAGGAAGTATAAGGAGATGGGCACAGGGGCTCGGAGAAGGGATTTCAGGCAAGAAGGAACATGGTGGTGGGAACACGGCAAGCGCAGAGCAGCTCTCTCAAAGTGCGGAGCTCGGGGAGCATGTAAGGGCACCACTATTCCCAAGAGCTTGAGCATGGTGCTTTCTGGAATGTCTTAGGAGCCCCCAGCACATTCAGCCTGAAAACTCACAGACCTGGGTTTGAATCCTGACTCTATCATCTTTCAGACCAAATCAATGAATTTTGATTTCCTCATCTGAGAAACGGGATACTACTTAGCCTGAAGAATTCTTAGGCGAATAAATGGATGTCCAATAAGAACTATGTTTCCTGAGAGTTCATTCTGTGCAGGTCATAGTACTGAGTGCTCACAACATGCCTGTTGTTTTTGTGGGGTTGCCCCGTTTTGTGGGGTTGCCGTGGCCAGCTTCTCAGCCCTGAGGCCAGAACTGACATTCGGGCAGCTGGACTGTGGACCCCAGCTCGGAGCCGCTCCCTGACCACCCGGCGCTCGCTCTGCTCCTTGGCAGAGCACTGAGCCTGCCTTAAACGGGCTCAGGAGATGCTGACAGATTTTCGTCCTTTGGCGATGGTGGGCTATGCCAAGACAGAATTCTGACTATATATGAAATCCTGTTATGCATCTGGAATTGAAAGAAAACCTTCACAGTCACGAGGTCCCATCTCTGGTTTGAGCAAATGCCTGCTTTAAAAATGATTTCTAGAGCTATTTTTCTAAGATCAGTCCAGGATCAGATCATCGTATCCTCCCCTGGGAGCCCACTTGGGTATTTTGGGCTCAAGCAGTTCCTGTTTAGGTTCGCTGTTGTTTTTTATTTGGGCAGGCATGCACGCGTGCACAGGTGCACACGAGCCTGCCCCATCGCCCACCCCGCCCTCCTCCCAACAGTCTGTTCTATATTGGGAGGGATTTTTGACACTCCTTTTTTCTCTTGATTTGAAACTCTAGAATATGTTTTCCATTCTACAATAATAATTACTCTTCAGAGAAAAAAAGTTATAATAGCTAACATTTTTTGAGCCTGTTAGACACAATGTTAAAAACTGGGGCGCCTGGGTGGCTCAGTGGGTTAAGCCTCTGCCTTCTGCTCAGGTCATGATCTCAGGGCCCTGGGATCAAGCCCCGCATAGGGCTCTCTGCTCACCAGGGAGCCTGCTTCACCCTCTCTCTCTGCCTGCCTTTCTGCCTACTTGTGATTTCTCTCTCTGTCAAATAAATAAATAAATAAAATCTTTAAAACAACAACAACAACTTTATAGATTATTGGAGTCACACCTCACAACTCCATAAAGTAGTATTTTGATTCAACTGATGGAGAAACGGAGGCCAGAGCCATCAGATAACTCGCCAAGGGGCGCTGAGCTCTGCAGGCTCTTTTCCCTGTGGAGTGAGGGCCAGCCCATATGCTCCATGCTGTCCCCAGCCCTCAGTGGTTGTCTGTCCCAGAACATTCTGCCCCCCTTCCCCTTCCCGCTCTGGCCCCTCCCATCAGCCTTCATGCACCTTGCAGTGCCATTCCTGTTTCTAGTTTCTTGTTACACAAACAAACTTTTCCCAATGTGTTCCCACTGATTTTAATCCCTTTTTTGAGTGACTGTGCTCCTGGGCTTCTGAATATTAGCAGACTTCACGAATGACCGAGGGCTCTCCTATGTGAGGACACGGGTCCTGATTCGTCTGGTTACCAGGCTCGTAAGGAATGGAGTGGACTCAGCCCCGCCCCCTGGGATTGTGGTCTGGGTGAAGGGCGGGGGTTGCCAGCCACTCTCTCCGGGGCACTTTGAGATTGTCAGCAACAACAGCCTGTGGAAGGGAACCTGTCCCCATCTCCTCTGCTGTTTTACTGTCCCAGACTTTGGGAGCTGGCTCACAACACATCATCGTAGTCACTTCAAATAAAAGCGCTGTATTCATTCTATGCCACTAGGAGAGGACTATGGTGAAGCCAGCTGTTTCTATTTTCAACTTGACAATTTTTGCCTGCTTGTCATGGGGGCCAGCAAAAAGGCAGTGTACAATGAAGTACTTCAATATTTTGCTGAGTACCCGTAAGTGAAAAACCAGGGACTTAACATGGTGCTTAACAGAAACAGAAAGAACGAAAAAAAAATACAATTTACCTAAAAATGAGGTAAATGGCTTTTTCAAAACCGAACAGAAGATGTACAGAAGAAAGTGAGTGAATCTACCTAGAGTCCTTTGTAACACCCTCACCCTGCTTCTACACACACACACACACACACACACACACACACACACACCCAGTGCTGACATCATTCAAAAGTCTTACAACAGCAACAGAGAACAGTTCAAGTGCTCAACAGTAAGGTGGTGGTTGGATGAATGAAAATTACTGAATTTCTCCATCCCTGCCTCACTTCAGAGGGACTAGGAAGTTTGAAAGCATGTTCAGAAACTAGGCTTTCACAGACAAAGCCAAAGGGAGGAGATCTAGCCCCAGGACCGCAAGCTACCCCTCTATAGAAGGAAAGCAAGTTGCAAATTGGGCAAGAGTCCCATTTACACAGCTTCAAAAGTAGATCAACACTGTAAAGAACATGTAAGACGTCCATACTGCCATTTTTTTTTTTTTTTTTAAATTCCAACACTCCAACCAAGCGTTGGTCCTCAAATCATGTGGACAATGTGTCTGATGGACCTTTTATTCTGAGAAGATTAAGATTCTGAAATTATGTCACAAGAGTATTTAAATAATCACCATCAAAATGACATATGAAAAATACTAAGTTTCTATCTGCTCATGATTCAAAGACAACATTCTCGGGTGTGTGTGGTTGGGAAACAGGGAACACAGAGCTGACAGCATCCTGCCTTCGGCTATGCCACGGTCAACAATGCACTGTTGTAGGTGTGCGTCTTGTGTAACCATCTCCGCCCTGCTGCGGTTTATCACAGTGCAAGAATTTACCTCTGGGCCCCAAGCCGGTCCATACACACCTCAGCAGTAGGTGTTAGCCGTCTGAATTTCTCCCTGCCCCTTCCAACAAAACCCAGAACCAAGCCCTAACCTGCAAAACTTTAAAGAAGTGAATGTTTTGGCTAATAACAAAAATTTCTTCTTTTTTCTCTTCCTTTTCAGATGATCATTAAGCAGAAGGTGACAAGTTACAGTCATCATTGGACGCCACTGCTTCTCTTACTTGCTGCTCCATTTCAAAGTCCTTGGGGCAAAGCACACTGAAGCCAGAGCTCATTTGACTAGGAAGTGCTTTTGCGAAGTTCTGAAATCTACATAAAGGATTACAAATGGGTTCTTTAAGAGCCCCACAGAAGGTGCACTTGGAATATAAACTGTACCGTCACTGTTTGGTGTTTGTAACCAGCCCAGACACGTAGCCATGGTGAAGACCAAAGCTTCATCCATATTCAACACGGTTCTCTAGGTTCACTTGGTTGTTCCAACCTTTATTCCAGTCTGTTTTAATGTGTGCTACAACGTTCTCGAATCCCACCCTTCGTGCCGTCTTATTCCTTCTGCAATGTCTTGTCAAAAGGGTGACATGCTGATAAAGAACCTTCCTCAGGAGTCCCTCAGATTACGGATCAGTGGGATACACTCAAAAGATCCTTCTTCTCTGCCTTGCTATTGACTGTTCTCACTGCTTTGAGACTGGAGAAGTTTTCATTTTTTAGGTAAGCCCTCAAGCCCTCAGGGCCTCCTAAACTGTTTCTTAAAAAAATCAATTTTCGGAGGGATGGCAGCAGCCTTGACAAGTCTAATGAAGCTGGGCAGGAGTTCTGGAACACATCGGGCTCAGAGCACGAAAGCAAGACTGGGCGCGCTCAGATCCACCTCCTGGTGATGAAGCACTTGGCTTGGCAACGTTGGCCGCTGTTTGAAAGCAGTGCTTACTGGAATGCACAGTCGTAATTTATCTTCTGAATATGGGAACACGGTAAGAAAAACAGTGCAGAAGGAGAAATAATCGTTACCACCGAAAAAGATCAGCGGCAATGTCATTACTAAGCAAACTGACACATGGCATTTATGTAGCAGCAGGAAGCCATTACCCAGTGACAGCGTCATTTCCACCGACACTGGATCTTGATGGAATTCAGATGGCCCAGCAAATAGCTGATATCACTCGGGGACAGAGACACCGATTTTTTTTTTTTTCTTTAACAATTTCTTCCGCGGGGCGCCTGGGTGGCTCAGTCTTTAAGCGTCTGCCTTCGGCTCAGGTCATGATCCCAGGGTCCTGGGATCGAGCCCCACATCAGGCTCCCCACACTGCAGGAAGCCTGCTTCTCCCTCTCCCACTCCCCTTGCTTGTGTTCCCTCTCTGTCAAATAAATTTAATCTTTAAAAAAAAAATTTCTTTTGCAAATGGGATCGCCACCAGATTGGAGCTTCTGGGTGCCTGCCTTCGGAATATGAATACATAACATACATACAGCTGTGAGACTACAGCTCATTTCTCAACCCCTCTACCTCTCCCACTTCGTTCCTTCTTTTTCCAGGACCAACTGTTTTTGGAAACCAATTTTTTTTTTTTTTTAAAGATTTAATTTTTTTGAGAGGGACAGAGAGAGACAAGCAGACTCCCCACTGAGCACAGAGCCCAACACGGAGCTTGATCCCAGGGCCCCAAGATCATGACCTCAGCCGAAGTCAGACACTTAACCGACTGAGCCACCCAGGTGCCCCCAACTGTTCTACTTTCTATCTCTAGGCATCCTGAGAATAATCTTTCCGAGGAAGAATATGAATAATCAATCTAGTTGAAGACATAAATCCTGCATTTTTGCTGAAAAGAAATGGCATTTTAATGGGTTACTTCCATAATGATAATAGAGCAAATGGTCTGGCAGATATAGTGAACCGGATTTTTCTATGAACATACCTCGGCTTTCAGAGAGGGCATCTGTGTGCTCAGTGGGCCCATCAGGGATCCCTCAGTGTGACTTCTGAGGTTTACTATTATTTATTTTGGGGGGGGTATTTATTTTTATAAAAAATGATTTTATTTATTTATTTGACAGAGAGAGCCACAGCGAGAGAGGAACACGAGCAGGGGGAGTGGGAGAGGGAGAAGCAGGCTTCCCATCGAGCAGGGAGCCCGACCCGGGGCTCCATCCCAGGACCCTGGGATCATAACCTAAGCCAAAGGCAGACATTGAATGACTAAGCCACCCAGGTGCCTCTTTTTTTGGCTTTACTATTATTTTTTAAATTCTCAAAATTCAAATGCCAATTACAATGTCATGTGTTTGGGTTTTCTGAATGATAAATGGTTCTGTTTGGAATTTAAGGTGGAGGGGAACGTTTATTTTCTGCATTGCCTTAATACAGAAGACTCCCCCAACTTGAGAATAATTTGCATGGTTTTACTGCAGCCGTGAACACACATGGCATGGACACCTCACGGTGTCTTCCCTTCTGATAAAAAGAGATTTCACATCTCTTTTTAGAGTGGATCATAGTGGTCTGGGAAGAGGCTAGCCACAATTACATGGCAGAGAGGAGAATAACACTGTGGGGTGTAATACTGCCGCCCATAGAACTCTCACCATGACCAAAATGCAGTTCAATCTTTTGGGAATTTGCCTAAAATGTTTCAATGTTGGTCCTCATTTGCGATAAAGTAGGTTTCAAAGGAAGCACTCCGCCAGAATCGGTTATGCGGCTGACAGAAGCTACACTTGGTTTTGTTTTGAAGAAACTACACGATTTGAGGAGCCAAAGTCACGAGATCCACGAGCTGTGTTGTGTGAAATAACACTGTCAATTCTAAGTTCTTTTAATGGAATTGTCCTTAAGACACAGTAAAGGGAAGTATATTTTTCACATATTAACTTTGTGAAAGATTACCAGAATGTTCTATGAATTACCTACAAATTAACTTTTTAAACAAGTAAACAGAACATAGAGTTTATTATTATAAAGTACTTTCTTTTTTTTTTTTTTTAAAGATTTTATTTATTTATTTGACAGAGAGATCACAAGCAGGCAGAGAGGCAGGCAGAGAGAGAGGAGGAAGCAGGCTCCCCTAGAGAGCAGAGAGCCCGATGCGGGGCTCGATCCCAGGACTCTGAGATCATGACCTGAGCCGAAGGCAGCGGCTTAACCCACTGAGCCACCCAGGCACCCCTATAAAGTACTTTCTTATATGATGAGGAGCAACATGAAAATACAATTAAAAACACAGAGTAAAAATGACCTTGGCATTGCTCAATGACACTCTTCATTATGATACATCAAAAGGAGTCCCGTCAGTACTACTGTCCCAAGTGACAGGAGTCAAGCCAGAATCAGACAGAAAAGTCTCACTTTAACGACCTGTCTCTTGTCACGCCCCCACGCGCCCACCCTGCTGGGGATGTTGGCACGTTTCTCTCCTATACCCTCCTCTGCAGACCTGTGCCCAAACTCTGAGCATCAGGTGGATGGCCTGATGCTAATGGAGACCAGAGACTAGCCTCGGATCCTGACCTGCTGGTCACGCCAATGGTGGGTGGGGCCCAGGGAGCTTTTGACTCTGGTGGAGGAAAACGTTCAGAAGACAGGTGCCCCCCCTCCGTTCATCTGGTTCACTAGTATCTGGGTTGTTGCCTGGTTGATTTATTCCCTTGTCTTGACCCCTTCCCTTCGGGTAACTAGACTAGGAAATTCCTTTCTGGGCTCTGCCTCGAAGAAAAAAGCAGGTACTTCTTTGCCGCTCTGATCGGATGAGGCCTACCATTAGGTCCTCAACGTTAACCTAGCACCTAAAGAACTAGGTGAAGGTCACCTTAAGAAACAAGTGGCTTGAACTTATTGTGGATGACCAACCTTCTTGGCTCACGACCACCTTTAGAACATAGTTCCAGGACAGAGACTGAGTAAGAAAGAGCTCTCCCGGGACAGCGTTTCTACTGAAAATGAGGCAGAGCTCCTGGCGAGGAAGAAGTTCAGAAAGATCGAGAAAACGACCCACAGTCCGGCCCTGTGCCGCTTCACGCCGGACACCCAGTGCTCCTCTCCACCCTCACGGCTCTGCCATCGGGAGGCCCAGGCCGGCACATGGCCTTCACCTTCTTCCCAGCCTGAGTCAGGAGCTGGCCACGGGATCAGCCAGCTTCGTTATCTGCCACCAAGGGGCTTCGGCCCACATTTATTTATTTTTTATCTTTTGATCAAAACCAAGAATCACTTCTGTGACCAACGAATGCAAAAATTACAAGAAAACGGATCAGGAACGGTATTGGGGTCCGTACCCCAGAAGGTGACCTGAGGTGTTACACCCAAGTGACAAAAGTCTGCTTCTAAATCTGCACTAGCACGTCAACCAGATTTTGTCTTGGAAAATTTAGATGAGCAAGTATGTAGGAATAAAATGATCTTTTGGCTTAATACAAGGGCAAACTCTATCCCAAAGTGGGCATATTTATTTTCCGTGTTATTCTTACTACTTCACTTGGTCCTAACTCAAATACCATTAACTGACTGTTTACTCATCGTCTGTCCTTCCCGCTCCCCACGTAAACCACAGGAGAGCAAGGACTTTGGTTGGCCAGTATCCGCCCTGGCCTTTGGGGAGCACAGAAGAAATCCAGTGGATGGAAGAACAGGACAGGGAAAACTACAGGCTATAGCATGGGTACATTTTTCTCTGAAGTCCTCTCTAAGACAAGACTTGATGAGTTAAATTACTCTAAAAGTGAGGTCTGCTTTTTCCCAAGGGGCAAAGGGAAGTTTGCTGAATCCACCAGTAGCGTAGTATAAGTTCCTGGCTTTTCAGTACAGAAAAGAAAAGTCCAGTTTCATCATTTAAAAAAAAAAAAAAGCCTTTTGAAGCTGGTTTCATTTACTCTTTGCCTATATAACTGAGGAGCAATTTTGGAAAAGCAATATTGTAAGATGACAAGAAGAGACAGAGAAGAGGAAAATTGCCCCGATTACCCTGGAGAAACTTTCCATTTTTCATTTGCCAGGTGCTTTATCTCCTTTTCAACTCCCCTCCCCCCCATAAACTAATTTTCTTTTTTAAAAGATCTACCCATCTTAGCAATCAGAACTGTTCACCATTAGGGTAGCTTGTCCTCATTTTATGCATTTCCATGGGTGTTTTCAAAGCAGCAAGGATATGTGCCTTCCTTCCATCTGTGCTGAGAGTTCCCATCTCAGGATGACTTCGACTTCCCCAATAATCTGTTCTGTGATATATATATATATATTTTTAACTTGAGATAGACATCGCATTGTAAGATTTATTTATTTGAGAGAGAGAGAGAGAAAGCAGCACAGTGGGAAGGGACAGAGGGAGAGGGAGAGAGTTTTAATCAGATTCCACACGGAGTGCGAAGCCCGAGAAGGGCTCAATCTCACCAGCTCACAACCTGAGCTGAAACCAAGAGTCTGGACACCGATCACCCCCCACAGATGTTGCATTATAACTCATGCCGATCTAAAGAGTAGGTTATAATCAAAAGCCCCCTGTTCAGTGCCCTGCAATAATTCTGCAGGACAACTCAGTGAACTGTGTGGCAAGTAGGATGCATTTATGTTTTGGGACATTTTTGTTGGGATCCTAAAATGCGGGCTTGCGTGACAACAGGACTGGACCCGTGTCTAGGGCCTGTCATATGAAACTGGAACCGTGAAGTCACAGAATCACGGCACAGAATCCCCAGCCCTGACCCAGGATTACAGAACACCTCCTGGTCTGGCCTAGCACAATGACATGGAACTCTAGACAAGCACGTGCAGTCGTCCCGCAAGCGTGTGCACCAATCCCTTGAGTGTACACACATCCAACTTCCCTCCTAGGGCAGCTCCCCATGTACCATGCCTTAATGGCTCACGCAGCAGAGAGTGAAGTCGTGCCAGGAGTCGGATCTCTGCTGGCAAAGGCGCACACGTTTGGCATCTCTGTCCTAAAGCTCCAAATACACACAGCCCTTGGGTGGCCATGGGTGTTGACTGCGAGGCTGAAAGCCCAGCGTCTTGAGTTTTGCAATTACCTACGGACGCCAGTGTGCTTCATGACCCGCTGCTGTTTAGGAGTGATCAATCCAGCATAATCCACTTATGTGGGAGTTAACTCATGTACTGTGTTTAAAATACACAAAAGCTCTGTCAAGCAGTCAGATCGGCTGGCTCAGGGGACTGTAACACGAGACCTTGTCTTTCACCTCTAGGTCGCCGGCTGACCGGCTCTTTCGGTCAAGACCCCTGCCTTATGGCCATCCCAGAGGCTTCACTCAGTACCCTAACAGTCCACTTGCCGGTTTTAAAAATCCCACGTGTGAATAACCGTCAGTACGTACAGCCGCTAGTAGTGCTGGCTTTGTTCAAGATGGTGGTAAAGGATGAAACGGACCTAGCTTTGGACTCAGACACGTGTCTTCTTTTAAAGCACAGCATGTTTTGGTTTTGTCTCAAGTAGGCTCTGCGCCCAGCATGGAGCCCAGTTCAGGGCTTGAACTCATGACCCTGAGATCCAAGACCTGAGCTGACACTGAGTCGGACGCTTAACCGACTGAGCCTCCCAGATGCCCTGAACAGGATGCTGTTTTCGCATCACACACACACACGGGTGTCTAGAGAGATATTTCAGGGGCAACAGTGGGAGACTTTAAAGAGGCCACGCCATTTGGTACCAATCTTAATGACTTACGACAAATGACTTAGCTATCTAGATTTTATTGTTATCAATGATGTTAATAATGGGGGCCTTAGATTTTTAAATCAGATACAACCAGGTCTGTTGTTAAAACGTGCAGGGCCCTGGGCAAGAGTCCTCGTGAGGCCCACCTCCCATGTCTAGATCCTTACAACTTGTCAATCAAGCTGGCAAACTGTCAAGTAAAAAATGTTCTATCTTCTTGGTAAAGCCATTACAAATCTTTTCATAATGGTGATATATTTTTCTGACTTTTGTTTTGTTTTACTTATTTAATAGAAAATTACTGCAGACCTGAACTGGCTGTTTTTCTGGGTGATTCCAATTCCGAATGGCAACTAGAATCGGGGACCGGTCAGGAATCTCCTTGATCCCCGAGGTGGTGTGAATCAACTGCGGCCTCAGAAATACCCACTCAGAGCTGTTCTGCATCTTACACAAAACATCAGTAACACAGAGCACATCACTGCTGTATGCGCTACGGCAGTTACTCTGAAACCTGCAGTCCCTTCAGCTAGAAAGCACTTGATGGTGGACGTGAATAATGCGAGTGGTGAACCCTGCTGTAAAATGCAGAAGTCAGCTTGCTTCTTGAATCCCTACTCAGGGCTTACAAACCCCTCCCCCCAAATAAAAGCATGAGGGTACCCACACACAATGGAACCAGGTGACCTTGGTCATCAGGGAAATAAAGATCAAAAGGTATTTTCTCTTGGCAGGATGGCCATTATGATACAGCATGAACCATTCATTGAGGAAGAAGCCTATATTCACTGGGAGGGACCATACGTCTCAGTGTTGTTCAAAGCCAGATGGTGAAAATCAGGATCTCTTGGGCAAATAGAAGAGAATCCTTTTTTATTGGTGTGGGGCAGGATTGTGCATGGCCTTTTAATGCTTCCCAGGTGCTTCTCATGTTCTGCTGTGTGGTCCATTGTACTACTTTCTGGGGTTCTAAGGGTAGTCTTTAGCCAAGAAGGCGATATAATAATAAAGAATAAAAGAAAAAAAAAAGAATAAAGAATAAAAGAATAAAAATAATAAAGAATAAAATAAAGAATAAAAAGTCACCTGAAATATTTCCAAGTGGAATAAAGGCTCTTTGCAGGACCTTTGAAACTGTAGAAAAACATGACATCTTTTATGATCCCTAACTACAAACAAATTAGAGGAATTTTACACTACAAGTTTCCCCTTGAAATCCTAGAAATGAAACCAAGGAAAAAGCCCTCCACCCCTCTGGGCTACACCAAGGGAAAGGCAAGTGAGAGAAGAACCAGGGTATGCTGAGGAGGGGAGGGGGCAGGGAATGGTCCCACAGGGTGGGAAGGGTTCAAAGTGAACTGCAGCTAGAGCTATTTGTAATTCCATGGTTATGGACAACCTAATCTCCCAGGATTTATCCCCAAAGGGATTTTTCTCAGAAGTTGGAAGGAGCCGCTGACATATATAAGAAAAGCACGAAACTTTCTTCCCTGTATCTTTGACTATGAACATTTATGTATGGGTCCCACTAAACGGACTGTTGCCTTGAAATGAACATCGGGTAAGTTACAAAACACCCCCCCAACACTTACCCCCCCAACACACACACACCCCCCCCCCCCCCCACACACACACGCAATCCAAGAGGGAGCAGAATGGTTGATTCAACATCTAAACCACGGTCGTCTGCTTTAGGTGAAAGCAACAGAAAGAGAAGTCACTTTGTAAGGCTTGTTTCAGAGTCTGACATAGGCTTAAAAATATCTCCCTGACAATAAAGATGATCTTGGAACAGCTGAGCAGTTCTGGGACAGGTAGGGTAGGGGCATCAAGATTAAGGACCAGAAGGTGCCAGCTAGGAGTCCCTCGAGCCTACAGTAATTCAGGCAAGAATCCAAAAGTGAGCCTGTTTCCACGGTCTAGGAAATGAAGGAATGGGATATATTTGGTATTTGGAAGGCAGTCCGAAAAGAAATAATTGCTGGGTTTGGCAGAAGATTAAGCATAAAGGCAATAGTATGTGTTGGGCACCGGGCCATGGCGTGCTTTTCGTAATCACATTTAATCCTCTCAATAACCTTTCGAGAAGACATATCTGTGTCTATTTTACAAGAGAGAAGACAGGGCTTAGAAACTGGACTTGTCCTTGGCCAAACAACCACTAAATGGCAGAGTCAGCGTTCAAACGTGGGACTGACAAACCATGAATTATTTCTGATGTTGCTCCCAAGATAGTGTGGCCCAGTGGTGACAAGGAAGTGTAGGGAAAGACGGGGAAAGGCAGATAAGCAATTTCATCTTCTCTAATTAAGCTGGTGAAAGAGAAATTCAAGTTATAATGCCTGGAAGTATTGGGTTGGAGGACAAGTAGGTTGGATGAGATTTTTTAAAAAATCTGTGCATAGATCCGTGCTGTCCAATAGAAAAAAAAAAAGGCAAGACACGTGTAATTTGGGGTTTTCTGGGAGCCACATTAAAAGAGTAAAAGGAAAAAGGTGAAATTAATTTTAATGACACATTTTATTTAATTCAGTATATTCTCGTTCCAACATGAAATCAATAATAAAAAAACCATTGAGATACTTTCCTTTTGGGGGGTGGGGTCCTAATTCTTTACAATCTAGGACATTTTGATTTGGACCCACTATGTTTTTAGTGCTCAATGGCTGCATGGGGCAAGTGGCTGCCATTCGAGACATTGCAGATATCCAGAGTACAGAGACCACGTAATGCGATGCATGCCTCGGGGTGTGGATAATAAGGAACCAAAAGTAGACTCTTAGAAATGCCCATGCACGGGTGGCCAGAGGGAGACTCTCCCAATGAGACACTGTTCGAGGCCTTGAAAAGTGGCAAACTATTTGAGAGAGGAACTGAATAAACAGAGCCTCCAGTGAATTTCTACGTCCTACCATTGCAACAGGCTAAGTGAGACGGGAGCTTCAGAGAAGCCCAAACCCCCATGGCGGGGGGTGGAGGGATGGGGGGGTGCGGCGTGGGGCTTCAGTCTGTAAGAGGACCCATCCAGGTGCAATGAGCATTCAAAGAAAACCTCCTAGTTAATGTCAAATGCACAAGGGGTCATTACTGACTTCCCTCCTGGAGTAGCATTTAAAAATTGGACTGAAGCCAAAGGCCATCAGATCAGACCAGTGAATTTTGCTACGGCTAAGGATTTGGTTTTTGACTCCTGTAAGTTTTGTGGCTTGCCCCCCAGAACACAGTGCTCATCTGAAAGAGACACAGTGATTTTCTTTTGTTGATGTTGGTATTAGCTTAGAGAAAATGGAAGTAAGTATTTTTTAAAAGAAACATTACTTACTTATATCATGATATTCTTGGGAAATACAGCCATCACGTAGCACGACTTTGGAGCACCTATTATGACGCACTTAGGGAAAGTGGGGACTCAGTAACGGGAATAAATGACTGATGGCACCATTTCATTTAAAAAGACATAGTTTTTTTGATAATTGAATTAACAGTCATTTGTGTTTTAAAAAATCATTTCATTCTGCGGAAATTGAATCTGGAAATCGAGAGAGAAAATACTTCCTTTTTCTTCTCAACTTTCCCCTTCTTTCATAAAATAATAGGCAGCAGAGTGAGAATTAAAAAAACACAAACAAAAAAATGGTTCTTCATGCAGTGATCAAGATGCCAGTGATCTCTATGTCAGTCCCGCCTGGTAGTGCTGCTATCCGCTATCTGTCACTGTCAGAAGTTCTTGAAAAAGCGACTGGTTCCTTCCCAAAGCCCAAACAGTGTGTTTCCAGTTCAGATGATCAGCACCAAGCAGAAAAACTCCCTTTTTCCTGACTTGAGCCCACACAGACTCTTGCCTCCTCCTCTACCCACAAGCACAGCTGGGGAAGATCAGCTCCCTTAGAAGATCTGGGCATAGCCCCCAAATCCAGGCAGAGCCAGGAGGGGTGTCCCAGCAACAATAACAAAGCAAACTGTTTCCTTGGAGCTCCTCTAGACGTGGGTGGGAGGGGACAGGGGACAGGGTGTCTCATAAGCATCAAGTGTATAATGCCTATTTGTAAAACACTCTCCCCTCTTCAGACACTTTCTATATTTACTTATCTGCCTTGCATGCTCAGAAATCCCACTGCCTTTTTTTTTTTTTTTTTTAAGGCAAAACTATCTTGGCTTCCTGGACTTTTGCATACTGTTCTAAATATACTGCCCCACTCACTGATAAGAGTATCTCTCTCTCTCTCTCTTTTTTTTTTCTTTTTCTCTAGTTCACAAGTTGGTGGGCCACATGATCTCCTAGAAAATTCTAAGAACTGATAAGAATGTGTGTTTTAGAAGAAGAGGACAGAAGAAAAGTCCGTGGTAGGTAGAAATCATCCTTCTTTTTGCGCTACATGGAGAAACGCAAAGATCGCAGCAGGATGAAATACCTCAAAACTCCATTCCCCTGTGACAGGTCTACGCATATGCCACTAAGCTGTGGGTCAGGCCCCAACTGGGCCGAGACTGCCCGCCACATCCCAGAGCAGCCACAGGAGCTGGGTGCTCACGTTCGGACCCGCCCCCGCCCGGGGAGGTCATGCTGCTGCTGTGGGGGTCAAAGGAAAAACATATCATCAAACACAATCATTTCCGAGCGTGACTTTTCCTTTTTTTTTTTTCCTGGATTACCTTGATTCGGGGTATTTGGTGAGGGTGGCCAGGCTGCTGGTGTACATGTGACCGCCCACATCAATGTGGACGGGCGCATTGGATTTTGTGAGTTGCGCTGGAGTAGGAATGCCTTGGTTGTTCAGTGGAGATGCAGGAGATCTAGTGATCAGAGGTCTTGACATATTGGGTCGACTGTCCTACAGAGAGATAAGCAAGTTTAGACACGTTTTCATCTTTTCAGTGGAGAGAAAGGAAACACATGCATCATCAAGAATAAGCCAGCGACTAGCGCTGACACTCATTCCACAGTAACATCTCCCCAAACCAGCGGGCTCTCGCTCTTGTTGTAATGAGTATCAGGAAAACAAAATCTGTAACGAAGAAAAGGAAAACTTCCCACGCTCAGAGTCAAGGAGGGGAACTAATGTTCATTTCCAATCATCCTGAGCTCTATGATGGCTTATCTCACTAATGAATTCTCGCATTTAACAACTGGTAAATGGCACGTGGAGAGCTACGACTCACTCCAAATGAAAAGACAATCAACGCTTGAAACAACCCACGCCTAAATAAAATACAGATGCTTTATCTTTCTCTCTGGAAACTTACTGCTAGGCAGTTGGGATAAATACAGACCTTTCAGCACTTGTGTTCTGCAAAACGTTTTCCTTGATTTCTATTTTTCCAACCAGGAAGAGAGGCTAGGACTAGCTTGGCCATTGGCACACATTCTGAAAGCAACCTTGTAAACAGGTACCATGAGTTCAGCCGTCAAGAGATTAAAAAAAAAAAAAAATCCACACACACGCTACCCATTTGTTCTCTGCTTCTCTGTGTAACACTGTGGGTCTGGGGACACTCTGGAAAGACTGTACCCTTCAGTGGTTAAATACGTGCTTGGGAGCCACGAGCAAGGTGCTCTTCTCTACGCCCGCCCGACTTCTTGAAGACATCAAGCTCCCGGGGCAGGTGCTGATGGAGCCGTCCCACCGGCAGGGGTGCGGGTAAGGAGAAGAGCGGACAGAGGACCCACCCCCGGGGTGGGCGCGAGAGCATGCCGAAGGAAGCATCCTCTTGAGGAAATAAAATATCACATCCTTTCCATGGATATAATATAAATATTTCAAACACTATCCAAACATGGTCAGTTGCTTTTAAATAAGAGACCAAACCACAGACAAGTCAAGTCAGGTCCCTGGCACTCCAGGAAAGGGTCAAATATTTCTAGCCCGCAATTGAGGAATAAGCTAAAATAGCATTTACGTCCGAGTTCTGCAAGACGAGTGCCACAACAATACTTTCAGATTTATCATTTGGCCCAAAACTGTTTTCAAACATGCAAACAATGCCTGGCGAAGTCAGCAAGAAGGCATAATAAAGGGGTTTTGTAAAATGCCTTTGATGGAGATTATAAAAGGGAAGTCATCTAGTTTTTGTGCATAAAACCCAGCACGATAAAATATAAATTTGCAAAACATCAGAGATTTTATGACCTGAAACAGCTCTAGGAGTTACCTGGGGCACAACTGTTAGACTACTTAGCATTAACCACATGTCCAGGCAAGACCGAATGCACAAGCTTCCTGAAACTCTGAGCTACCGTGAATGGGGCGGGATGGGGCCTTCACACACAATGCTGACCATCTGTGTTGTGCTCTGCTCCACCCTGGATTAAACAGGGTCCAAAAACAGTCATAGGACAAGAGTTTACGTTTTATTTCTTACGTGGGGTGGTTGATTCGTGGGTGTTGACTATACTATTCTTTATACGTTCCTACGTATTTTTAATAATGCAAAGGGATATTAAAAAACGCATAAACGGATGTTTGTAGCACACCGAGGAGAGAATGTGAAGAGGCACCGGATGGGGGGAAAAACCAAGAAACAAAGACACAGTTGGTAGAAAATATCAAACAGTTTGGGTTTGAAAATACTAAAAGTTAGCACTTTAGAATTCAAATGACAAAGAGCAACATTCGTCCTTTAAAAATGCAATCCCATAGCCTCTACTTCTAAGAGCTTCTCCCTACCTGGCTAAAGACACCCCCTCCCCCACTCCGTGTCCTCCGCCCCGTTACAATTCATCCCATCACGGCACTGCAGTGTCTGTAATAGTTTTTCAATTGGACACATTCTGTATCCCGCCTGAGGGTGCTCAGGCGAAAATGAACAGATTTGCAGGGTTAATACTGTAGTTAGACTGTGACCTCATTCAGCACAGCTCCAATACTGCCAGGTCTATATAGAAGGAGAAAAAAAATGAAAGCATAACTGATCGGTTGAAGGATTCCAGATTTCCCAGAATATATAGCATTTACATTGTAAATCATGAATGTATGGATATTGCTAAATTTAAAATTAAGCCAGTGTTTTCTTCAGCGGCGGGGCAGCGGGGATTGGGGAGGGGAATGAACCCTTAAGGGCCAGGAAGGGGGCTGAGGCCAGACTCTGGCAGGACTGTCAGCTGCTTTGTCCTCCCCTTCATCCTCTTTCTCACTCTGGGAGCCTTCCCTGGTCTGTGTGTGCCCCCTTAGTTAGATGGCTTCTAAGGCACTTTTCAGTCTAAGGGAGACGGAAAGAACTTGGAAAATCCATAGGCTGGGATGGAGGGAGGATATCTGGGGCTGTGCAGTCTTGGCCTTTACAGCAGATACCCAGCCTCTACTCCGATGCTTCATTGTACACATTCTGACAACCCCCTTCCTCGCCTATGGCTTTCTCTTCTTTCTTTCGACCCCGAGCTTCCAGAAGGGGTGCCATCTTCCTACTAGCCTCGGGAGGAAGCCGGTGCCCAAGCTGAGCTGGAAAGGACCCAGGTTCTTGGGGACGTTGTTGACACACCCACTCAACCAACCCCGAGCCTCTCTCTAAATGTCTCGTTACGTGGGACAACCGAGTTCCTCATATTTCAAGCTAGAGTTTTCTGTCACCTATCCTGACAGGATACCCTTCCTTTCTCTACACCGCTGCCTCCCCATGAGATCATCTGGCTTGGAGAGACATGGCCTGTGATGCCAAGATCAGCTGCCCGCTGACAGATGCAGAATTTTCTACCGTATTATGACCATTTTGCAGCTCCACTTCCCCATCTGCCTTTCCCTCTGATTGCTCACCCAGCATCCTCTCAGTCTGGATGTCTTTTTACTGTGATTTCCGATGAAAGGCAAACCAAACACTTCAACCAGGAAGGGCGCAAATGTGGGTACTGATGCGTATTCTGTAAGAGGCCTGGACAGAAAGCTGTCTCAGAGCAACTCCCATATGGATTAGACCATTCTCTCCACCTGGGAGAGAGGAACCCTACCATGAAGCTGCATGGTTACAGGCCCTTTGGTGTGCAGCCCATTGTACTCTCCTTCCACAGTATTTGCTACCCTCTCCCAAGAGCCAGGCATCGTACCAGAGACAGATATGCAACACTGACCATGACAGAATGGTGCCTGACCTCACCGAGCTTGTTCAGTGGGGACGGAAGCCACGAACCAAGCAGCTGCTACCAGAAGGGGGGAGGTGGGGCACGGACAGGTCAGTATGAAAGCTGAATTGAGGAGACATGTAACCCAGGCTTGGGGGCTGGGAGGACAGTTGGGGAAGGTCTCCTGAAGCCAAAGCCAGTCTAAGCTAAGATCTGATAGATGAGAAATCAACCCACAGTGGGATGCTAGGAGGAGGTTTTCAAGCGATACTGCCAAGGCCCCAATGTCGGAGAATGCATGGAACCTTCTAGAAATTAAAAGTGCAGCATGTTTAACAATTCTCCCATTTATTTTTTCCCCCAAGGTCTGGAGGGACAATCTAGAAAACAGAAGCTTATAAGATGATGGTCTGAGAACCACAGAATTAAATGTTAACTGAGAAAAACTAAAGTCACTACAACATCCTTATGTCTGCAAAGGGGAAAAGGGCAGAGGAAGACAGCTAACAGCCAGCTTTCTCAACATCGCCATCCAACAGGGCTTTCTACCACAATGGAAACATTCTAGATCTGCTCCATTCAGTAAGGTGGCCACTAGTGACATGTGACTATTTTGAGCATTTGAGTGTGGCTAACAGAACTGAAGAACTGAATTTTAAATTGTATTAATTTAAATTGTAATGGACATAGCCACATAGCCACATCCCACCAGACAGCACAGTAAATCTTGCTTGAATTTTTCTTAATATGTGGAAGCCCAAATCACAACAGACTTGAACTTATCAACTATGTTTATTTATTTAATAAAGTATGTCTTTAAAGATTATATTTTTAAGTAATCTCTACACCCAACGTGGGGCTCAAACTTACAACCCCAAGATGGAGTCGCATGCCCCACAGACTTAGCCAGACTGGCACACCATCTGCCCCCCCCCATGTTTACATGGAGAGGCAGTTACTGCAGAAGGGAATATAATACGGCTTAGGACCTCACAGCATTATTTCTCTCTTTTGACTGATTTTATGAAAATAAATGAAATTAACAGCCATGCAGTGAGGAAAACGCAACATTTACAGCTCTCACAGAGAGTGCATGGAGAAAAGGCACCAAGGCACGCTCTGTATGATTCCACTCACATGAAGCTACAGACCACAAAATGAATCCGTGAAGACACAGCTCAGAACACTGGCCACCTGGGTGTGCTGGCATGGGGCAGGGGAGGCTTACTGACTGAGAGGGGTAAGAACGAGCCTTCAGGACTGCTAGACAAGTTCTAAATCTTGATCTGGGAGGTCCCATAGTTGTACACATGTGGACACTTAAGATTTATTCACTTTATTCTCAGTTTCATTAAGAAAGAGAATAAACCGAAAATAATCCTGGAAAAACTTCAATCAAAACAACTTACTGTTCAAATGCTTGTGTAAATTTCTGTGAAATACTGCCTTTTTAATTTTATTTTTATTTCAGAGAGAGTGAGAGATAGAGAGAGAGAGAGAGCAGGAGAGGGGAGAGGGTCAGAGGGAGAAGCAGACTT
Organism: Enhydra lutris kenyoni; assembly: GCF_002288905.1. NCBI lineage: Eukaryota > Metazoa > Chordata > Mammalia > Carnivora > Mustelidae > Enhydra > Enhydra lutris. Next base: position 21,692,001 of record NW_019154092.1, read on the forward strand.
CCTGCTGAGCAGGGAGCCCGATGTGGGACTTGATACCGGGACTCTGGGATCATGACCTGAGCCGAAGGCAGTCCCTTAACCAACTGAGCCACCCAGTGCCCAATATCGCCTTTTTTTTTTAAAAGCTAAAAAGATGTTCATTATTTCCTCTCACAGGATGCATCAGTCTAACTCCAGTACTCAGACATGAAAGAGCCATCTGAAATTTTCTTTCAAATTCCTCTTTCCCCCATTTCTATCCCATACGGATTTTCCAGGTATGTTGATTAGTTTACCTTTAAAATTTCCATTTCCTGGCTGCTTTCAGTCTGAGGATACCTCAGCTTAATCATCCACCTCACCTACCCAGCAGAGTAGCAGTGATTTTTCGGTAGGAGAGTCCTTCAAGGGATTTGACTTCAGGCATCTTTCAAAAGAAGCTAATGAAAAATTTCCCTTCTAAATCTAACCTAGCTGAGCACTGTTCAAACAGGAGCCCCAGGGGCACTGCCTAGAACAAAGGAGCTGAAGTTTAAACTGAAAGTTTGAATGATTTTATTTGTTAAAAATGTATGCTCCTGTCTTAGGTCACGTTTCACTACCAAGTTGGACTACATTGCTTCTTTCACTGGGGAAAGAAACAGGTTTCTTGGGGGATGTTTCTAGAAAAGCATGTCAATAGTTAAATACTTACTTTTATTATTTGATGTAATTCATAGCATTTAATAGAGGGATGAAGGAATATAATATAAATCATAGCTTTTCCACAGATTTCGAACTGGGTTTAGAATATATGTATTTATATCACATATACACACACAGACTCAAGGAGGTTCTATTCTATATGGAATTCCCAGAGACTGGAGTGTTCCCATTAATTCTATTTCACATACCCTAAACAGTTGACCAACTGTTTAGGGTATGTGAACTGTGATCACAGTATCTTAGGCATAGACCCTGCTAATTCCTTGGATGGAAATCTATGGTTGCCTTGGGAATGTTACTTTAGAGCTGACACAGTCCCATTGGACTCACAGTAAGGGTTCCTGTGGGAAAACATCACTATACTGACCACAGTTACTTAATTGTATAAAAAGACTCCTAACCATAACGTCAACATATTTTTTGTGAGAGATCTCATTGTTTCTTCATTCATTCAGGTAATACTTAACTGGGCTCCGACCACGTATCAAGCTTGTGGTTTCTACAGACTTTAACTAAATAGCAGAATGACACTGAAGAGAGAAAAAAAATATTACAATTTCAGGTGAGTTTAAATAAATAAATAAAATAAAAAAGGCCCAGCAGTGCTTTAAAATCAATGAGTATTGTACATATACCTTATGTAGGGGACAGTTTCTGTCAGTCTCTGAAGAAACCTGAGAATTAGGCACCAAAGCCTTCTGAGCATCCAAATTTGACATCAAATCTTCCATTCACTTTATTGTAGGAGCCCCCTTCACACTCATAGTACCTACTTAAGTCTTAATCCATGCATTTAAAGATTTTATTTATTTATTTGACAGACAGAGATCAGAAGTAGGCAGAGAGGCAGGCAGAGAGAGGGGGAAGAAGGCTCCCCGCTAAGCAGAGAGCCCGAAGCGGGGCTCAATCCCAGAACCCTGGGACCATGACCCGAGCTGAAGGCAGAGGCTTTAACCCACTGAGCCACCCAGGCGCCCCTTAATCCATTCATTTAAAACAGGTGTGTGGTCACTGGTTTTCTAGCCCATGGGACAATATGTACTTTAAAAGTCATCCAAAATTGTGTCACCCCCAAATCAAATGCCAAACTAGCTTAGAGTGGAAAGTATGTATAATATGCTGAAGAAAGATTTCTGCCCAAAAGTAGTAAAGGAAAACATGTTCTTAAGGTAAGACAACTTTCAAAACTTTGTATAGCTGGAAAAGTTTCCTACACAGGACACACTATGGGTACAGGAGAAAGAGCCCTGGTTTTGCAATCTGAACCTGCTTCGAACTCAGCCTTACCCTTTGTGTGATTTTGGAGAAGTTTCCAAACCTATGAGACACCAGTTTCTTCATCTCTAAGACAGGGTTGAATCTTCCCACCCTACAGAAAGATCAAGCCTGCAGCATGTGAGACTTGCTTGTGAAGGTGTACAATACAGTGCTTGGTACAGAGAAGGACGAAGGACATTTCTTTCCTTCTGCAGATGAAAAACGAAATCTCACAGAGCAGTAAACCAGATGTACAGAGGAGACAGCTATGGACCTACTGAGAACTATGGAGAATTTTAAAAAGAGCTGAAGAGGTAAGCTCTGTGGGTGAAAAAGACAGCATTGTGCATTGATAGAAGGATTACCTGGTGAGGTGCAGACAAGTAAAAAGGAAAATAGAGAAGAACAAAACAGAAATGCCAGCTATGTGCTTTGGACCGGTGTGTGAAAGGAAGTAGAGAACGAAATCGTTATAACATGTCCATAAAATGAAATGGCACTTGAATTGTATGGATTTTCCTTTTCAGATTAAAATCTTAATTTCACAGATTAAAAACAAAAACAAAAACAAAAACAGGGATCCCTGGGTGCCTCAGTGGGTTAAGCCTCTGCCTTCAGCTCAGGTCATGGTCTCAGGGTCCTGGGACTGAGCCCTGCATGGGACTCTCTGCTCAGTGGGGAGCCTGCTTCCCCCTTTCTCTCTCTGCCTACTTGTGATTTAAATAAAATCTAAAAAAACAAAAAAAAAAAAACAAAAAAAAAACAAAACTTAGAAAGCAAACATAGGAGGCTTCCAAGTTGTTTCAAAATGACTAGCAACTGTGTTAAACTAATCTGCAGTTGCTTCCTAATCTGAAATAGCAAAATGTTACTCTCCTTGCTGCTGGCCAAGAGGAGGGGCTACTAAAGTTTACCTATTTCAGCATACCCTGTCTGCCCAAGACGCAGTGTGTGCCCTCAACGTGCCTTTTTGTTTTTTTCTTTTTCAAATGGAGTAGGTATCTGAGAAGCTCCCTTATTAGATTACTGACCTGGGACCACGAAAAGAACAACTATTTGCCAAAATTTCCCCACTTTCTTTTCCCCCCAAAGGAAAGTGACTCGAAAAAAGAGACCATTTTGATAGAATTTTGCTGTGCAAAAAGAGTTGGATTACTTTTTAAATTAGATCTCTTGGATTTAATTTTTAAATTTAAATAAAAAATTTTTAATATTTAAATAAAAAATATTTTAAAAAAATATTTTATTTATTTATTTGAGAGAGAGAGAGATCACAAGAAGGCAGACAGGCAGGCAGAGAGAGAGGGAAGGAGGCTCCCCGCTGAGCAGAGAGTCCTATGTGGGGCTCGATCCCAAGACCCTGAGATCATGACCTGAGCTGAAGGCAGAGACTTAACCCACTGAGCCACCCAGGTGCCCCCCCCTTTTTAAAAAAATATTTTATTTATTTGACAGAGAGAGAGAGATCACAAGTAGGCAGAGAGGCAGGCAGAGAGGATCTCTTAGATATTTTTAAATGTACTTAAGACATCAGAGTTATTTTAGAAGACACACTACAGCTCAACTATGGACGTTACTAATTAAAAAAAAATAGCATTAAAGTGAAAAGCAGGTTATGGAACAGTTCTACAGGGAAAGGTTTTTTCCAAAGATATTTGTATATGCAATAAAAAACTCTGGAATTAAACACATCAAAATATTAGTAGGGGTCAGGAATGGCTGATGATGTTACAGGCAAATTTTATTTTTGTTTTTATTCTCTTGTGCTTTGTGGCATTGAACATTTATTACTCCTGACATTTTAAAAAAAGCTATTTTTAAAAAGAAAAAAATGTCAAATTAAATCAATTAGTACATACTCTTGGCATACTGCTATATTTTACCTTCATAATCAGGATTCTTATTCTTTTGACATTTTTGAAAAACGACTGAATGAAGAAATACAGAAATGGAACTGAAGTTTGGGATAATGCTTCCTTTCCCTTTATTTTGTTGCCAGGGAGGAAATGTGCGGAACAGAAAATTAAATGGGCCTCAGGTCATGGTAAGCTCATATTTAGCTGACACAGAAGTCTATTTAGCTGGATCCTGAAAGAACGGGGCAAGAGTGTAAGGTTTCCACACTCTTGGGAACTATCTGGTCATCTGTACCCTTCCCCGATCCCCTCCATTCCCAGATCTAAAACACAGCAAAGGCAAGACGATAAAAGCTGTCCAGGCACACCTCCCTGTTTCCAGATTGGTTGTCCTGCACGCGCTCTCTTGGAAGGAGAACACAGACAGCAGCAGAGGTTGGCAATGACATTGTATCTAATGCTCAGGGACAGCCTTCTAGTCCGAAATCAGAAACCTCTGCACAATGTTAAGTATTATCACCATTTCACAAAGAAGGAAGTTGGCTGTGGGGTCAAGTGGTTTAGCCTATAATTATCTAGTAATGAATTTACGGCGGTATTTTACACACTAGCCACTGCATAGCAGGATAAGGTTCCCACTCTCTGTTACTGGGCTCTCCGCAGTCTGGCGTTCGCGAGAGAAGGGACAGATTTACCCTGTTCCATCCAAGTCCTTCCACTTGGTCTGTTCTGAAATGAACACAACTGGCTGGAGGGTTAGGAGGACCGTCAGTGGTCATGCAGAAGGCAGGAGCCAGCTGGCCCGGCGTGTGGACTCCTTCCCCCAGCCCCACAGACGCGGTATTTCCCCACCACAGGGAACGAGCATTTTATTTACTCCTCTAACTGCTAGTCCTAGATCTTAACTATGGGACACATCTGCCTCTAAACAGACAGTAAACTTCACTTACTTCTTGGATGTGTTCATAAAAATTCCGTGTCTGGTAGTGTCAAAAGCTAAATGTGTTCCTTCGAACCTTAACTGCATCCCTGGGAACCTCCTCTTGAGATTCTTAGATGGCTATTTGCTTGACCTCTCTGTGCTAAAAAATAAAAAATTAAAATACACAGCTTTCAAAATACACTAGCCTACTCTAACTCCCTAATGTACACAGCAGATGTTTCAAAAGGTTCATTTGCTCACATGCTCATTCATACAGAAAATGTTGGGGGGCTATTCTGTTTGGAGTGTGGCTAGGGCAAGGTGGGACTGAATTTCCCAGGGAGTTGACAGTCTTCCTTGGGAACTAGCCACATGCACAGGGAGCTCCTGAAGACAAGAGATCTGCATGTGAATACAAAATTTTAAATCAAATCATGCTTTAAAAGCTCTGAGAACTGGGGGGGGGGTGTGCGGAAGGGGGGCGCCTGGGTAGCTCAGTCAGTTAAACATCCAACTCTGGGTTTTGGCTCAGGTCATGATCTCATGGGTTGTGAGATCAAGCCCCGTGTAGGGCTGGCTCTATGCTCAGTGGGAAGTCTCTTCAGATTCTCAGCCTTTGCCCCTCCCCTCATTCGCCCGCACTCACTTGCTCGTGCTCTCTCTCTCTCTCCAATAAATGGATTATATTTCAAAAACAGGGGCGCCCAAGTGGCTCGGTCAGTTGGGCATCTGCCTTCGGCTCCGGTCATGATCTTGGGGTCCTGGAATCAAACCCCACGTGGGGCTTCATGTTCAGTGGAGAGTCTGCTTCTCCCTCTCCCTCTGCTGCTCCTCCTGCTTTGTGCTCACTCTCCGTCTTCACTCTATCTTTCAATATTTATTTTATTTTATTATTTTTAAAGATTTTATTTCTTTATTTGAGGTAGAGCGAGAACGAGTGAGCAAGAGAGCACAAGCAGGGTGCCTGGGTGGCTCAGTCGGTTAAGGGTCTGCCTTCGGCTCAGGTCATGATCCCAAGGTCCTGGGATGGAGCCCCACATCAGGCTCCCTGCTTGGTGGGGAGCCTAATTCTTCCCTTGCCATTCCCCCTGCTTGTGCTTGCTCTTTGTCTCTCTCCCTCCCTCCCTCTTTCTGTGTCAAATACATAAATAAATATATAAAATCTAAAAAAAAAAAAAAGAAAAAGAAAAGGCACAAGCAGGGGGAGTGGCGCAGGAGGAGGGAGAAGCAGGCTCTCCACTGAGCAGGGAGCAGACACGGGGCTTGATTCCAGGACCCTGGCATCATTACCTGAGCAGAAGGCAGACACTTAACTGACTGAACCCCCCCAGACACCCCTCTCGCTCTATCTTTCAAATAAATAAATAAATAAAATACTTTAAAAAGAATAAATCCTCTAAGAACTACTTACTGACACTCTTAAGCAAACCCTTTTAAGGGCAAGTGATGCTTTGGGACAGCAAGGACTGCACTTCTCTTGATGATATGAACCCAGAATACATTACTGTTAAATAACACATACAAATGCTTAGCCGTGCCACGTGACAAGGATCAGAGCAACTTTTGACCCAATTATTTTTTAAAAGCAGGAACTCCTGTAGGACGTCTGGCAGTACTGACACTGACTGCGGTTTCTAAACCCAGCGTTCTTCAGAAGAGGGGACAAAGGTGCGGCTTAAGCTACAGCCGGAGCCTGTCACTGCCGAGTTCTGAAGCGTTGGCAAACCACATCATGTTGCCTCAGTCTTCCCACTGACAATATACACTGTTGGACCAGGTGGTCTATAATGCTTTTTCCAGTCTTGATTTTTTGACTATTCTGTAATTTAAAAATATATATATCAACGAAAGAGATTCAAATCTCTTATAGAAGCTACTGGCATTTTAGGAGGTCGGAATTGGAATTCCAATCTTTTCTGAAATCAAGAACTGGCTGTGAAATGAAAGGGATTCCAAAGGCATGAATGCAAAAGGAAAAAAAAAAAGAAGAAGAAGCCAGCACGGAGAGGTTCCTTCACGGTCACAGCATTTTCTCTAGCTGACAAGGAAGATGAAAGTTTATTTTATTTTTTTATTTTTTTTAAAGATTTTATTTATTTATTTGACAGAACTCACAAGTAGGCAGAGAGAGAGAAAAGGCCCAGCAGAGAGCCCGATGTGGGACTCGATCCCAGGACCCTGAGATCATGACCTGAGCTGAAGCCAGACACTTAACCGACTGAGCCACCCAGGTGCCCCCGGAAGATTAAATTTTAATCACTACAGATTTTTATTTGCCTCACCGACAGGAGGAAATAATAAAACAGGGTGCTTAATGAACAGAATGCCTACTTCAGACATTGTTCACGTGACACCATGTAATGGGAATGCTGTTTATTTATTTATATCTTGCATTGTTCTAAATTATGAGAGCTGTCACAAAGCAGCTTGAGATCCCCCTGCAGAATAGAAAAAAAATTGTGTTAGTGCTATAAAATGGATGCTTTTTAATAAAGTAACAGCCTCTTATAGGCAGTATCAGTGTCAACTTTTCAAAAAGACGTATCGGGTGATTAAAAAAACGAGTACGGGGCGATGGAGAGAAGCAGTCCTGGTCTTCCCACGCCAGAACCAACAGGTGGGGTGTGGCGCCGACAGGCGTGCCAGAGACCTAGCCCTTTGCCGAAAAGGCTGCTTCCAAGCGAGATCTGGGGCTGGGTGCAATCTCCGCGGTGAAAAGATGCACAGACTCTCCTGAGGGTGCCTCGGTCATCCAGGTGCTTATCACATGACTCTGAGCGGCTAGTGGGAGCCGGGGTGACTCAGCGGGGTACCCTGGCTCTGCTCCTTGGGGACCCGGCTGATGCTGGGTCTGGTGGCAGCCACGCCGGGGGTGCAGAGAGGCCCGACAGCTTCCACAGCTGACACCAGGCCTGGAATGAGCACAGCGCACTCGCGTCTCGGGTTATTTCTGAGGGTACCTCGGCTGATGAAACTTCCTGCTCAGGAGCAGATGGGAGAGAAGATAGCATTGAAAACACAGATGAGCAAGGAGGCGAATGAGCAGTAAAGACAGCAGCCACACAGTCATCCTCCTTGCTACTTTACTGCAATGAGCTATTCTTTACAATTTTCACGCCGTAAAGGAGACATCTGTGTTCTTGGAGAAGTATCTTAAAATAAATACCAACAAGAGTAAAAAAAAAAAAAAAAAAAAGTAACAACAACAACAACCCAACTTTAAAAAAAAAATCAACCTGACTGGCAAGAAAAGTTTGGTACAAAAATAGAAATGCATGTATACACAGTAATTACCTACTAGATCCCAGAACTCCAAAGGCCTTAGGGACAATCATAACTCACAGCCTTCCAAGAGGTCCAGAGACAGAGGAGGGTAAGGCCAATACTGTCTTCTGCAAAGAAGGAAAACTGAGGCAGGAATATGTAGATGAATTGCCCAAGGTTAAAAAAAAAAAAAAAGCAGCTGATTTAAAGTTAGAAGCAAAATGTTCTGGGAGCTCAGCCTGTGTTCTCTCGTCTCGAATGTGCTGTCTCCCCGTCTGGGGCAATCTGGTAGTGTCTGACCCACCAGGACTTGGATCAGACTCTGAAAACAGGCCCTTCATTTGCCTGTGGCAGGAGACGGCACTCCACCGAGCATTTCCGCCAGTGGGAAGGAAACCACGTAGCAGAATGCCTTTGGTATTCTTCAGAGCCCCAGCTTAATTTTATTAGATGCTTATTTAACCACAAGACACAGTAAGGAATGCCTGGACAACCACGGAGGTGGCAGAGTGAGGTGGGTAAATGGGAGTTTCATCTAGCAAGAAAAGCAGTCAGGGGTAGAGAAGCAGGACAGGGACAGAGGACAGTCCAAGAAGATACAAGAGAGTAGGGAGGAACAGAAAAAGGGGCAGAAAGTGAGAAAGGGACACAGGGATGTGGGAGGGAGATGGGAAAGAAAGTGATAGAAAGGACAGTGCAAGAAGAGGGAGCAAAAAGAAAAGCCTGTGTCCTCGGGGGATTGGGCTGGACGGGACCAGACTGGTTTTCCCTCATTTCCCAACCACACGTCTACTTATCCACTCAGGAGGTCAGTCTCTGATGCTTGACCATCTTGTTTATTCTCTTGTTTATTCCAACTAGGATCTTAACGGGTCCCTCTCTGTAGATAGCTGGGAGGGAGGTTTGGGAAGAGGGGTTTTTTTTTTTTTTTTTTTTTTTTTGGAAGAGGGGTGTAAAGGTTCTTCAGGCCTTGCAATTTGCTTTGCTCTTCTCTAGAACACACCTGCAGCATCCCTCTCTGTATTGCTTCCCTGCGAAGATTGTGGGGCTGAAGCCCAAGTTTTAGAGAACCATGTAGTTCTTTCACCTGGAGAGAAAGTGCACGGATATATGGGATCACAGATAAATGGTTCTGGCCCATACACCCTCTGGAAGATCACAGGCGTCAACTGAAAGCCTACAGATCTCGTCCAAATGAAATGGGGTAAGCACTACCCGGTTATTTTTCCTATCAACTCCTCACAGTACTAAATGGAATACTTTTTTTTTTGCACATAGTAGAAAAGGAATCAACAGTCCTAACAATGACAGAGCAAGTTATAATTGAGTGCTCTGATCTTCCAGTAAATGACTTCAGTGGTTTTTCCTTTGGGGCCGTGGCCCTCAAACACTTTCTGATTTGTTACCTACCCCTCCCATCCCTCCCAGAAAAAATAAACAAAACCCACAATCTCATAGCTTCAGTAGGCACACATTTTCATTAAGGCAACATGGAGCACTAATGAGGTGATAGGAATTTTGTGCAAATAAATGCACATTACTTCCCAATACAGAAGCCTGATGCTGTCACACCATACAGGAACCCCTCACACACACCACCACCCCCCCAGTGAAGAACAGAGGCAGCTTGGGGATGGCGGTGTTTGTCGAGGTTTGCAAAATGGTAAGAAGGTGGCCGGCCAGTTCTGTGGGGCTGGCTGACTCTGGATCAGCTCTGAGGGACAGACTGGGGCAGGTGTGGTGGGGCAGACCAGGACCCCAGAGCCAAAGCCCAGCAAGTCTCATCAAGCACTTTCCGCAAATGAAATGTGCTCGGAATCCCCCTTGGGAATCCACCAGATTGCAAGCTGAGGGGACAAGAACTGGCTTGTATGTACTTTATGTCGGTCTCGAGCACAGAGCAGGGCATTCAGCAGGCACTAAATAAACATCTGCTGAAGAATAGAACACTGAATTCCAAGGAGAAAATGCAAAAAAGGGTGGGGACACCACAGCCGCCCCCATCTTTCACCTTCCTTCACGCAGACTTTTTTCTCTGCTCTCCTATAACCGTGTCAAGTGTTGGAAACCACTTTCAAAGAGAGAACAGGAGCAGAAGGGGAAACAGAAAATGAACTTGGCGTTGGAGCAGGTGGAACGCTTGAAGTAACAGAGCATAGCAATGGAACCACACGTCATTTCGACAGCGAGACTACAGAGGCGTTAAGCATAACCCAGGTGGACATTTATTCTGTAATAGAAGCAATAGCGTTTTTAAGTGAAGTAAACTATTTTGTGGTATAATCTCAAGAACTGACAGCTAGGGGCGCCTGGGTGGCTCAGTGGGTTAAGCCTCTGCCTTCGGCTCAGGTCATGATCTCAGGATCCTGGGATCGAGCCCTGCATTGGGCTCTCTGCTTGGCGGGGAGCCTGCTTCCCCTTCTCTCTCTGCCTGCCTCTCTGCCTACTTGTGATCTCTCTCTCTCTGTCAAATAAATAAATAAACTCTTAAAAAAAAAAAAAGAACTGACAGCTACTCCTTCTAAATTCTATGTAGAAAAATATCACTAACATTTTACCAGTGGGATATGAAGGCAGAACAGAGTCATGAGCTCCATGCTTAAGGGCTGGGCTTCAGTCCCGGAGACGCCACACGCCTACTGTGTGATTCAGGCCTCTGTGCCTCAGTTTCTCCATCTCTCAGATGGTATTAACATCATCATTACTGTGAAAAATCCACAATTCACATAAAAAGTAGAATGTTAATGAAACGCACTTGCCTAGTTCCTGGAATACAATAAAAAATAATATGTAAGCCATTGTTTTTAAGATAGTTTTAAAGATGTTACAAGTGACAACTGTTCTTTTTTTTTTTTAAACATATTTTATTTATTTATTTGACAGAGAGATCACAAGTAGGCAGAGAGGCAGGCAGAGAGAGAGGAAGAGAAACAGGCTCCCTACCGAGCAGAGAGCCCGACGTGGGGCTCGAGCCCAGGACCCTGGGATCATGACCCGAGCCGAAGGCAGAGGCTTCAACCCACTGAGCCACCCAGGTGCCCCGACAACTGTTCTTTTTAAATTGATCATGTTTAAGGGATACTTAACAAAAATACGCTGCTCATCTAACCCTTCTTATTTGCTATTTCCCACTGGTTCTGAACTCACTGTGAAATCGCAGCTGACTTTACACGAGGCAGTAGGCAGCGCTGCACAAATACCCAGAGTCGGAAACTCAGCAAAGATAATACACGTGACCTGATACACATAATGTGTATCAAGGAACTTCTGATACTACCAAGCATCAAGAATAAGCAGTTATTCCTTTTACTTCTCAAATCTCTTGAAGTACAATGTCTATCTTGATGAAGACACTTGATGAATAAAAATTTGCCTGACAATGATATTGAATCTCAGGAGTACTCCTTTCCCCATGTCTCCAGAAACTCCTGACTCTGATCATGGCCTTGGAGAGTGACTGCATAAAGATTGCCCCATCTGAGTGTAAGTGCCCTTGGAGACATGGAAAAAGCCTCCTTCCCGTAGCTCTGAGGCATGACAAATAAGCCAGATGAAACTCTGGTATGTGAGTGATGTTAACATATTACTAACTCCTAATTTTTAGTGCAGTCCAGTATTACTTGGAAAAGTGTTTTTTGAGGAAACAAGTAGAAAGAATTCTAAATCTTTACATTTGAAATGTGCTGGCTTTCTCCTGGAAAGCCTACACTAGAAGGTAAATCAACTGAAGTCAACAAAAACTACCCTTAGCTTCCTGGCCTGACTACTCCTAGTTGGAGGAGATGACTTAGGTATTAATATTTACTCAACCATTTATATACACAAAGACTCAAAATAAATCCTATCACTGGAATTATTTTATCTGCTAATAATGTACTTGATATCCTGTTTATACAGTTGGTATATGGAAATTAAAATGTTAAACAAATTACGCATTGACTCCAAAGCTGTATTAAGCTATATTTGGTTGCACTAATGTAATTTAGGTGGATGATAATAAAGGAGATAGTAGGTGGCAAGGAATTAGCATACTTGAAGTGTAAAAAATAATCGTGGAAAGGGACTACAGTGGTTCTAGGCAAAAGTCGATAGATTTGGAGCCAACTACTGTCATTTAGTCCTCTTAATTTAAAAATCTGTAAAAAGGCATCAAAATCAATTCAATTCAGTCTTAATGAGACAGCTCTAGCAGCAGCTTACTCACTGTACCTGTTCTAATTAGCATGAATATGTCCTCCATGTCAAATCTGACAATACACTTAACTAAATTAATGTTAATCCCGTAACACAGGATCCTATTTGAGTTAGCAGCTCTAAGACAGACCCTGCATATTAATATTTTGATAACAAACTGAACCCAGAGCTGGAAAAGAACTGGACTATGGTTGTTTCCCCCAAAAGGGAAACTGAGGCTCGGGATGAGGGGCTCACAGCTGAGAAACTTCTGGAAAGCATGGCTTCAGTGGACGTATGTGCCCAGCTATTTTCTCCCTGCCGTCTCCCGAGAGACACCTGGAGTCTTGTGTCACCTTGTAAAACTAAATGGAAGTCAGACAATATCCCACCTAAATTATTGATGACGAAGAGCATTTGTGAAGATTCCCAAACAGAAGACCTCAGGTACCCCCGTGGAGGTTATTAAGTATAATCTTGCTTTATAATTGCCACTTAGGCTAAAATTACTACCTCTTCAAGATCTATATGAAGATAACGCGGAGATTCCGTTTGGGGTGGGTGTTGACACAGATACTGATTGACCTTAATTCACACATATTTCAAAAATGATATGAAGGATAAGGGATGAGAAAAATATGACAAATTAGAACCCAAACAACCAAAAACTAAAAAGGAACTGCTGGAAAGATGGTGTCAGCCACTTCCCTATTTTAGCTCTAAAATGTTCAGTGTGTTTCTAACAAGAACCTGTAAGATGATTAACTTTCCATTGATTCCAATAAACATCTCCCCCACCCCGGCCGGCAGTGAACATTGAGATGGGTGACAACAGTCCCCACTTTGAACTGGCACGACATTACAACATCTCAGCGTCCGGCTGGCATCTCCCTTGTTTTAATTTCCCAAAGGCTAGAAGTGTGGGCAGCTGCACTAGTGCATTCCTGCATAGGCCGGCTGCCCCAAGTTGCTAAAAACCTTCTTCTGTCCTTAATATGAGGAGGATGAACTTTTTCGGGAGAGTGCCCACATCCGGTCACGGGGGACCTTTTTCTTTTCAGAGGAAAGCTTAGCACTTTCATGGCAGTGTGCTGCGGAGGGGGTGAAGGAAGGGGACAGGCCCATTCCCCTCCTAGAGGAGGGTGGGGCCACCCAGGACGCTGAAGGGTAAGAAGCTCGGACCTGGATCATCACCCTGGGGCTCTAGCCTCTGAGTCCACTAGTAACAGCAAAGACAGATAACATTTTGGGGGCCCTTCTGGTGTGCTGGGCCCCAGTCACATTTAACTCTTGAAATGCACCATCTCATTTAATCTTTACAATGGCCTGCAAACACTGCACCAAAAATACCATTACAGGCACACTCCAATATTCTGAAGCTCTGATCTTGGCAAAAGCTCACCTTCCCTCAACTAAACCCATTTTCCTGGTAGCAGTAATCGATGACTTAAAAAAGAAAAAAAAACACCCGAAAGAACTTCCTCTAATATAGGTTATCTAATATAGGGCCATGGGCATAGTAAGGAAATAATTTTTTAATCCATCATGATTGTGCTCCATGTATCTACAGAAATTTATAGGCTGGATAATATTATTATAATGATATGGATAATATTATTAATTCTGTAATATTAAACACTTCTATACTAGATTCCTGTGGATTATTGGTTCACTTTAAAAGCAGACACAAGCAAAAAAGCAAGCACAGAAGACCACATGTACTATGTATAATGTCATTTCTATGAAATGCTAGCAAAGGCACATTACGACTGATCTATAGGTATAGGAAGCAGACCGGTACCAGCCAGTGGGCTGGAGGTGAAGACAAGGGTGGTGAATGGGGGAAAGATAGGAGGAAACTTTCTAAAATGATGGAAATAATCTGCATCTTTTTTTTTTTTTAAGATTTTATTTATTTGTTTTACAGACAGAGATCACAAGTCGGCAGAGAGGCAGGCAGAGAGAGGAGGAAGCAGGCTCCCGGCAGAGCAGAGAGCACGATGCGGGGCTCGATCCCAGGACCCTGGGATCATGACCTGAGCTGAAGGCAGAGGCTTTAACCCACTGAGCCACCCAGGCGCCCCTGTATCTTTTTTTTTTTTTTTTTAAATATATGTTTATTTACAGAGAGGGAGCACATGGCAGGGATGGGGGAAGAGCAAAGGGAGAGGGCGAGAGAAACTCAAGCAGATTCCCTGCTGAGTGTGGGAACCCGGGAACCCGGAAGCCCAGGAGCCCAGGACCCTGAATTGGGCTGGATCTCATGACCCTGAGATCATGACCAGAGCTGGAACTAACAGTCCATCTCTTAACTGATGGTACCAACCAGGCCCCCAGGAGATAATCTGTATCTTCACTGAGGGGGTGGACACACAGGTATATACGCTTGTCAAAATTCACTGAATTGTACACGTAAAATTGATTCATTTTGTTATATGTACATAATCTCAATAAAAGTGATTTTAAAAAAAGATAGTTCCAAGGGGAAAAAAGCAAGAAAAATTTTTAAGACTGGAATTTCCAAATCTCTTTTCTCTTGCATGTTCTCATTGGGACTAACTTTCTGTATCACTATTGTGGGTTGAACTGTGTCCCCCAAAAACTCATTTGCTGAAGTCCTAACCTCTATTTGGAGAAAGGATCATTGCATACGTAATTTGCCAAGATGAAGTTATAATACAGCAGGGTGGGTCTTAACCCGATATGACTGGTGTCCTTATAAAAAGGAGAAACGTGCACACAGGGAGAATGCGCTGTGAACACCAAGGCAGAGATCAGGGTGACGCATCACAAGCCAAGGAATGCCAGAGATGGCCAGTAAACCAGCAGGAGCAAGGACAGGCATGGAACAGATACCCTCCCACGGCTCTCAGAGGGAGCCAAATCAGCAGACACCTTGATCTTGGACTTCTGGCCTCTGGGGTTGTGACCCAATATTATTTCTGTCACTCATGCCACATAGTCTGTGGTACTTTGTTATGGGCAGCCCTAGGAACCTAATACAATAGGGTTCCATCTTT
Organism: Enhydra lutris kenyoni; assembly: GCF_002288905.1. Taxonomy (NCBI): domain Eukaryota; kingdom Metazoa; phylum Chordata; class Mammalia; order Carnivora; family Mustelidae; genus Enhydra; species Enhydra lutris. The sequence goes on from NW_019154092.1 coordinate 21,707,177, forward strand.
TTTTCTTCAGTGACATTAGGATCGGACACTTTAGCCCACTCTGATTTTCTCAACTTTCTCATTAATCAATACCTGAGGATATCTATCCCCAAGACAGAGTCCACCAAACCCTGCTGAACAGCAAACCTGCGTCAAACTCGTGGACTAACCACAGACTGTATTTTCTGAACACTTACTACATGCCAGACACTGTGCCAAGTGCTTTACATGAGTCAACTCATTTAACCTCTGCCATGACTGTAAAGAATTAATATAACATCATCTTCAGAGAGAGAAACTGAGGTTTATAGAGTTTAACTAATTTGGCCACATCACAACTCCAGTAAGTTGCCAAGAGCTAACCTAAAGTACATTTCAAGCATCTCGCAGCGCCATGCACGCAGCTCCATGAATCTGAAAATAGCATTAGTGGCTGATGGCCATGTGGCTCACTTTTGCAGTCTCTGTATTAGAGCTAAAAAGAGTACAAGTAAACTTACGGATATGTATTTCTTTTAAAACGCCTCAAAAATTACATTTTTTTCCTAGTCGTGTTGGAGCCTTGTGTTTCCTAAAGTATTGTGAGAAATGGTAGTGAGAGACATTATCAGGTGGGAGAAGATGGCAAGTTAATGAGCAAATGAATTTGAGAAACACCAATAAACAGATTTCTTTATTTGGGCTTCCAAGTTGATGAGACTGTACCTAAACTTACCTCATTGGGAACCTTAAGTTTTTATATATTTTTTTTTTTATCTTTTAAAAGATTTATTTATTTTAGAGAGAGAGCATGAGTGAGAGCAGGGGGAGGGGCAGAGGGAGAGAGAGAGAATCTCAAGCAGATTCTCCACTGAGCACAGAGCCCAACATGAGGCTTGATCCAGCGACTCTGAGATCATGACCTGGGCCAAAATCAAGAGTCGGATGCTTAACCGACTGAGCCACCCAGTTGCCCCAATGTTTTTATTTTTATTTATTTTTTTAAGAGGGGGGAGGGGCAGAGGGAGAGGGAGAGAGAATCTTAAGCAGGCTCCATGGCCAGCACAGAGACCAAAGTGAGGCTCGCTCTCATGATATGGGCCAAAATCAAGAGTTGGAACCTTAACTGACTGAGCCACCCAGGCGCCCCACCCTATGTTTTTAGACACATATTACTGTAGGACTTGTGTTTCCTCTCACTTACTTTGGGGCAAGTCAACTGTGCACAACAACTTACTTTCTGTTTGAATTTGCCATGGATTTGCCTATTACAAGATTCAACCGTTTCATCCTAAAATATGGATAAATCATGTTTTCATCCTAAAATATTCATCCAGCCAGCACCAGTGGATCCAGCAGAGAACAGACCACACTCTGCAGTTTAGGAACACCCTGAATTCAGGAGTGGCTCTGGGGTGGGACTGGGAGGTGGTAACCAAGGAGCTTCTCAGCTGTGACCTATGGATTCTAATGCGAATGTCCTGGGACCACCTGCTTAGGCATCTAGCCCCTGCCCATTCAGGAGGAGCACCCTACCTGGGCGTGAAGTACTCATTCTTAACAATGTGCTCTCTCGAAAAGAAGAAAAGATCAAGACATTGCGTGGAAGAGGAGTAGAAATGGTGGTTATGACAAATAACCCTGGAAGAGCATATTTGGTTTTGCGCCTTTCAATTTTTTCTAAATTTCCAGAAGATTCCCCTAGAGAGCTCACATGCAGGAGCTGGGGGGAGATGAGGAAGGGAGGAGGAGGAGGAGAATCTTAAGCAGCAGGCTCCGTGCCCAGCTGGGACCCCATCGGGGGCCTCGATCCCATGACTCTGAGAACACGACCCAAGCCAAAACCAAGAGTTGGACACCCAACAGAATGAGCCACTTAGGCGCTCCAGATCCTGATCTCACAGCCTGGTAAGCAAAGGTCAGAATTACCCGAACACCAACTTTTGTTGGTGCTCAGTTGGTTAAGCGTCCGACACTTGATCTCAGCTCAGGCCTTGATCTCAAGGTCCTGAGATCCAGCCCCATATGGGCTCACACTAGTGTGAAGCCTGCTCCTCCCCTTTTCCTACTTCTCCTGTGCATGCGCACACTCTGTCTCGCATGTTCTCTCTGAAATGAATGAATGAATGAATGAATGAATGAATGAAATAAAACTTAAAAAACAACTGTTGGCTTATTTCTGGTAATAGAACTCTTTTTCTAGCAGTAAGGACTTCCCAGAAGGCCCAAGGGGCAAAGTGGAAGGCACCTGTCCTGGGTGCTTTGGCACATCTGTGGCAAGTGTGCCGCACCTGTCCCTCCGTGAGAGAGGACGGCCAGTACTGCTGTCTCCCTGATGAAATGTCCTTACCCTGCTTGAGGCCTTAGACAAAGTCTAATGACACCCTTGGTCTGGTTTGCTCTGTAATGTGCTTTGTGTCTGAATTCTGGGGTATGATTCCCCGGCGTGAGCCATTGTCCTAACTCCCCACTGCCCTCGGTGAGGTCCGACTGGCTGGTCTGCCTCATTCCCTTCTTTGCCGCCCAGAGTTAGACCGAACTGGCTTGGTCTTTCCCAAAGATTTCCCAAAACGTTTGCCTGAGCTTGTCCCTCTGGCTGGGCTGCTCTTCCCAGAAGGTAGGACCCATTATGCCCTAAGACTTCTTTCCAGTAGGCCACATCTCATCAGCAGCCCCACTCCCCCCAAACCATGTGCCATGTCCCTGGGTTTCCATCTCCTGTAGAACACTGACCACTACACAGTATTTCCTTGTTGACATTATTTCCCTGTTTTGTCCCTCTCATTCATTCTCCCTGGAATGTAAACTCCAGAAGGGCCAGGCCCTGGTCAGTCTGGGAGACAGCAGCAATTTCCAGGGTAGACACAGCACCTGGGGTGGGTGTTTAAGGAAGAGTAATGCACAGATATGCAAATTATTTAGGCATCTCTAAGTCAGCACCACCAGAGCTCTGGCCTCAGTTTACACAATCCTGTAGGCAGGAGACCAGTCTTTACCAGCATTTTGCCCTGAGGGTGGGGGTGGGGGGGACCCGAAAATGCACACTCCTGAGAAGAGACCAGCAATAGAGCAACTCTGCCTCGATGGTTCCCTGTACCCAGGAAGGAAGGGGATGGTGTCTCAAATGTGCAACAAACCTTCCTAGACCTCAATCCATGAGCTTCAGGAAATGTGGGGTGTCCCTCCAGCTGTGTGAGGCTGTGTTCCAAACAGTGGGACAGATAGCATCACTGTGGAGATGCTGGCTTAGTCCACGCAGTACCCAGGTGACTACTTTCTTGTTCCTAAATATTCAGAAGGGTGTTTTACTAAATATTAGAAAGTACAGCTAGCACATCAAACCTGTGAGTTCATGCCTACTATCACTTGGGATGAGTGTAAAACAGTCAACAGAAAAATACTAGATAAATATGAATACTGGTGAAAAGAGGGGGGGAAAGTCAGGACAATGGTGCAGGGCAGAATCTGAAAAGGGATGCCTGCTTTACTCCTGTCTCCTCTGAGGCATCCAGAAGGACACAGGAAAGGAGGAGACGCTGGATAAAGGCTTGGTAATGGGGAACACTATGCGTCGGTAAAGCAGATGTGGAGAGCTGCCCTTCCCTGAAGAACTGATCTTTTCAGTCCAAACCACCCTGCACGTTTGGGGGTCTTTCCCAACGACTTTCACACAGCAGAACTTACAACCGCAGTTTCCCCAGACTTCAAAGCAACATATTTTCTGCGTAAAGTTGCAGTGAGTAAAAAGCAGAGCCCAGAATGCTAATGCTTTAACCCCTTAATCCCCAAACTACCTTTCCCCCTCTTTCTTTTAAAGTCCCTGATGAGAACACGGTGGTTACAACTTTAAGAACCACAGCTTCTCCTTCTAGGCTCTTTAGGAACAGAAATCTACTCCGCAACACTACAAAGCACACCAGCTCAGCTGACTGCCCGTCGGGATTTGGGAGGCTATGGTCAAGGGCAGGTCTGCCTTCTCCTCCATCCCTCCCCCAAAGGAAAGAAAAAAAAGCTTCCGCTGAAATGTTAACTACCAAGGTGGGGGGGGGCGGGTAGGAATACTTAGAGAAGAAAAAAGCTGGAATTAGATGCCTTATTACTTTAAAGTTATGATTCCAGGTCAATGGCTGAATTGTTCTGTTATGTACAAAAGTACTCAAACCAAAACAAAGCAATGACTAGGGTTCTATCAAGATCGTCAGAAAGGAGACATCTGAAAAACAAATTTGTATGTTTCCATGTTAGAGAATTACTGCAAGCAACTAAGCAGAGGGAGCAGAGGGAGAGATGAACAGGTGGGGCACAGAGGATTTTCAGGGCAGTGAAACTACTCTGTGTGATATTGCAAGCACTCGTCCAAACCCATAGAACGCGCAGCCCCAAGCAGGAACACAAAGGTAACATAGGGAGGGAGTTGGGTGCCAAGGAGGCGTCAGATGGGGGTCATCAAGTGTAACAATGTATCACTGGGCCACAGGAGGCTGACAGCGGGGGAAGGGTACACTACTTGGGGACAGACTGTAGTGGCCACTTTCTGGATTTTCCACTTAATTCGTCTGGGAAGCCAAAACTGCTCTTAAAAAAAATAAAGGTTATTTAGAAAAAAAAATAAGTTTAAAAATGTGTACTTGCTGCAAATAACAGTAATTTTTTTCCCCCAGAAAACGCTAGCAAATAGAAACTGTTTTTTGGAGCATCTACTTTATTCAGGCTTCATTCAGACTGGAGTCTAAAAATTGTCTCTCTCTGCATACCTGCAAGATACTTACAATCCGGTAAAGTGGTACCAGCAAGAGCTCGCTGAATTCCAGGAAACTCAAGACCCAGCAAGCTGGCTGTACACAGTGCAACTCGTCCATTGCCTCCCTGGTCTGAGAGCTATTTTCATACAATGCTCCTTTTTTTTTTTTTTTTTAAGATTTTTAAAAATTTATTTATCTGAGAAACAGAGAGCACAAGAAGGGGGAGCAGCAGAGGGAGGGAAGGAAGCAGACTCCCTGCCCAGCAGGGAGCCCAACATGGGGCTTGGTCCCAGGACCCTGGGATCACGACCCAAGCTGAAGGCAGACGCTTAAAGGACTGAGCCACCCAGGAACCCCTACAGTGCTCCTATTTAATCAAGTTTTTCTTTCAATACACTGGGGCTCTATCTTGAACTCCATCCTCTGCTTTGTCAATACTCCATTCAAATACGAAGGATAAAGGATGTGCATGTTCTCCTCCTAAACGGGGAGGACCCTGTGATGGAGGACTGTCCTTCAAATGGGGAGCTGGAATCCTTCACTGACCAGGAACTCAGCCTCCCCTGGGGGGCACCCTGGGAGGTTGGCAGGCAAGGGGGTTCTGAGCACTGTGGGAGGGAGGTGAGGTTACAGCGTCCTAGTAGTCTAACCTGAGTCAGTCAGGAATTTAAGAAAAGTACATGAAAGTATTAATAAAACAACCCAAAGCCAGTCACTCCACCCATCCTCTGGATCCCGCTACCCCACCATCCCTCTTGCTCTCAATGGACTTTCCTTTCCAGCAACATGTAAACATGTCTGGGGCTCTTCTATCTTAAAAACCTACAAAATCCTCTCCCTCATCTCCAGTGTGGACTCTCCTGCTCCCTCCCTCTCCTGCAGTCAAACCTGGGAGCAGCAGCCATCTCCCTCACTGCCTCTCACCGCACCCTCAGATCACTCCAGCATGTCTTCTGCTCACCATTTACAAAACTACTCTGCGAAGACCACTAACGGCCCCCCTGTAGGCAAGCCAGAGACAAAGACTGAGGTCCCATCCTACTTGAAATCCCAGCTGTATTAACAAAACAACCAGTCCCTTGGCTCCTGATACACCGTATCCCGTAAGTTCCTTGTGGCTCCATGCCGGCTACCCCTTCTCTGCTCTGCCTGGGAATATTTAAGTGTCTTGGGGTCCTCTTCTCTCACTACCATTTCTTTCTAAGGAAAATAATCCACCCTTCAAGTATCATCAATAAGCTGATGAACTTCCAAGCTTTACACTCCAGCCCAAACTTTTGCCAGACCTGCTTATCCAACATTTCCACTTGGCTGTCCCATGAGCCTCTCAACTTCAACATCTCCAAAGCAGAACTTCCCCTATTCCCCAGGGCTCTCCCTCCAGCAGACCCTGTTCTAATACGCAGCACCACTGTTTGCCTTGAACTACTTCTGTGAACCCCCAGCAACCCAGGATTAGTCTCCACGCCCTGTGGATTCTACCTTTCAGATATCACAAAACCATCCACTGCTTCTCTTCTCCCCCTCTACAACCATCTTACAGCCCTTAGGTACCATCACCTCTGTCCACCCTTGTTCTGCTTTCTCTGCAATTCATGGTCCACATCTTAATTGAAGAGAACTTATTTAAAAAAAATAATAATAAATAAACTGGACCCTGTTCTTTTTTGCTTAAAACCCTTCCATAACTTCCCAGGCCATAGGATGAGGTCTGAAACCTTTAACATGGCCTAGACAGGATAAGGTCCTTACTGAGAATGATGTAGCTTTCTCTCTCACTATCCCCCCCATCACTCTCTATGCTCAAAGCTCAGATTTCCTTTCAGTCCTGGGATATTCTAGAATGTTCCATGCTCTTTCCTGCCTCAGGCCTTTGTGCATTCACTTCCCTCTGTCTACCATGTCTCTTAGATCAAAATCCTTCTTCCCTTCTCTGTTCTCTCTGCTTCCCCTTGAAGTGAAAACAAAGAGTAAAGCCCAAAGAAAAACCAAGAGTAACAGACATGTGGGAAAAAAAAAAAGTACCAAGGAAAAGGAAAAATAGGTTTGTATCCTTTTATGAACTGTACTTGATCCTCTTAGACCATCCTTTAAATTTAAAAGAAACTATAACCCAAGGAGGTTGTGTCTAAAACCAGAACAGACATAAATTCCCAAATGATATTAAAGAACCTTGAGAGGACTGATTTGATTTTCTGTAGCTGTGGACAATGAAAGGCATCTGGAGTCCATGAACATATCTCCTAAAAGTAAAATGGGGTTAGCGACAACAGTCACTGATATTTCCTAACATGGTGTATGTATGACATCTTAGTATTAATAGAATTAACACTGGGAAAGCAAAAAGAGACTAAACAACCACAAAACCCAAGGTAGCAAGCCAGACAGACAGACACAGGCAAAGTGAATGGAACTCTTCTCCCTGAATCCAAATTGTAACTCTGACCCCTAAAGTTGGAGTTCCCTGAGAAATTCTTATTTTTATACTCTCAACTCTATAATGTGAGCAAATACTATAGACCGCATAGTTCTGTGACATTAAATGTGTGCCTTCGTAAAAGGGTTTTTCTTAGCTGTTATAAGGTTGGCAGTTGAGACTGGGAGAGACAGAAGGGGAAATGAGGGAGATGGGGAAAGGAAAAAAGGAAAGAGAAGATAGTCTGATTGGGCCTGCGGTAGAGAGGTGAACACTGGTCCCCACCTACAACACAGAGGAAGAGACTGAAGTCCAGGTTTAGTGACCCTGGCAAAGTCCATCTTAGTCCTATCCCTCCCTCATCCCCAGAATGCACAACCTTGCCAACGAGACTCACACATCTATGAGGCCAGCATTGCTCCCATCACCAGTTATCACCAGGTGGTGATTCATTTGGGTGTATGTGCTTCCCATGTGTGCTAAGAAATTAAGAGAAGGGGGACACCTGGGTGGCTCAGTCAGTCAAGCGTCTGCCTTCACCTCAGGTCATGATCCCAGGGTTATGGGATGGAGCCCCGCATTGGGCTCTCTCCTCAGTGAGGAGCCCGCTTCTCCCTCTGCCTGCTGCTCCCCCTGCTTGTGTGCTCTCTCTAAAAAATAAATAAAATAATAATAATAAGAGGAGGAAAAGGAGGAGGAGGAAGAGAAGGAGGAGGAGGAGGGATCAACAGAAGAGAGCAAATTAGATGTGGAACATAGGCAACAGAACTTGACTTAATCTCTAGGGCATAGTCTTAACCATCTGATGCTCAGAGCAGTGAGACACACATAGGTGTGCAACAAAAGTTTAAGGAAAGTTGGCTTTTTTTTTTTTTTTTTTTTTTTAGTGTGACTGGAGGAACTTTTTGTTTCTAATCTTCATAGCTAAAGAATTAGTTTCCATTCTTTCAAATGAAGGTAAAACAGCTAACTCCTCTCTGCTCAAAGCTAAGAGGGCAAAGAGTATCAAATAACCTTAAAATGTTAACATAAAATAGCTTTATTCATGTCTATGAATATTTTTGAGCACCTCAAATGTGCCAACCAGTGTACCAGGCATGGGGAATAAAGGAGCGAGCAAAAGAGGCGATGTCCCAGGCATGGATATTATTTAAAGAATAAAACAAATAAAAATCATGAAAATATTAACTCTCACTCTTAAAAATATCCAGCCATTATCTTCTGAAGGGGTACTCTGCCTATGGCAAATAAGAAATAAAATGACCCTAAATCAGTTAGAAAATTTCAACCACAGGTTGACATAAATTAAGTCAGACATACGACTTTATACAGCACATTAGGTTGATTTAAAAAAAATGTAGGTATATGCATCCTTAAAACACATGAATGCCCCAAAGAGAAATGGCAGCAGACTCTCAGCATGCCAGCGTGTGGTTCAACAGACCCACGTGACACTGGAATTTACGTCAAGGAGCAGTGAAGGCTCTAAAACAGAATTTTGTTCAGTGCATTTCAAATGTGATCTAATTTATAAACATTTGATTTGTAAAAATTTGGTTTGCAGACCTTCTTGCCAGGATAGGCTCACAGGAAGGGATTAAGGAGAAGGAAGCCGGAAAGGTCGCCTGACCAGGTGTTCCTGTCATAGCCGTCTTACTGAGAAGGGCTTCTCGTAAACTGGTTTAGGTGAGCTTAGGATTCGGTTGAGTTTAAGCAGCCGCTGTGCCAGCTCCTCTCTCAGCTCCTCTCTCATTCTCGGGTGCTAATCCCGGGGCTCCTCAGCATCACAAACATGGACTAAAGGTTTCCCAAACAAGGGCCCGCCTGTGTGAATACTTTCTCTTGAGTCCAACAGTAACACCTTAGCTGCTTCCTTTCACGGGATGGGGAGAAAAGCAGAATTTCTGACAGACCTATTCAGAGAGGCAGTCCAGGGGTGAGTGGGCACCCCAGAGAAGACAGACCTCAGTCCCTCAGCGGCTCATGCTGCACGGGGGCAGCAGGGGAGAACCGTGCCCAGCACAAGTATTAACTGAGTCAAGGCTGAAGCAATCATATCGTAAAGGTTATGGGTAAGCTAGCAGGTGAGGAGAGGGGGGCTTTGTCACCCAAGAAAGAGATTCTGAGCCTATAAATCAGGACTAATTCCTGACTCTAGACCAGATTCTGCTATTCAAGCTCCCTGAGCCTCCATTTCCTCTTCCCACCTAACAAATTGAGATGGTCAGAGATGTTATGCACTTGAGTTTTTAAGAAAACCATACTAGGGGTGCCTGGGTGGCTCAGTGGGTTAAAGCCTCTTCCTTCGGCTCGGGTCATGATCCCGGAGTCCTGGGACTGAGTCCCGAGTCAGGCTCTCTGCTTGGCAGGGCGCCTGCTTCCCCTGCTCTCTCTCTGCCTGCCTCTCTGCCTACTTGTGATCTTTGTCTGTCAAATAAATAAATAAAATCTAAAAAAACAACAACAACAAAAAAAACACACTAACCCCCATACTATCGTTTACTGTCCTTCCCCTACTATCTTGTTAGGGAAACTTGATGTCCACTGTGGCTCACCCAAGAGTGAGCCTCTTTATTTGGAAGAGTGGACGCAGCCAGTAACAGCTAGCTCCATCTGCCCTGGGTTCATGCAGAGCCCACCTGCAATTAGGATGCACAAGTGGTCAGTGTGTGTGGCCTGCTTCTGTAGGAAGGGGGACCCAAGTGATGGAGGAGGGGGGCGGGGGGTGGTGCACATCAGAAGGAGGGAGTGGCCACCCAGTCAATTTAATCTGTTAAAAATAGTTTTATTAGTTTTAATGTCACTCCTACTTGAATGTCAAGTCATTGAGAAATGAGACCTTCTGTCTTGCTTTTTACTTGTTGTCACTGACTAGCACATACTAGGTGCTCAATAAATATGTATCAAGTAAAAGACCCGGAATCCAGTCCTGAGTTTGCCACGTACTGCCCGTCCTTCTTGGGGCAGGCTATTCATCTCTTAGACTCAAAGACTGTCATGGGGATTAGACAGAATAATGTGTACTCAGTATTTTCAGGAACATGTTATTCATGTATGTTAGCAATTCAATTGACCATGGGGATGAATTCTGCAGGAATGAGTGGTGTAGCCCCACCACCAAATGATGCACCCAATGCTTATGATTAATACATAGTTCATGGGGCGCCTGGGTGGCTCAGCGGGTTAAAGCCTCTGCCTTTGGCTCAGGTCATGATCCCAGGGTCCTGGGATCGAGCCCCACATCGGGCTCTCTGTTCAGCAAGAAGCCTGCTTCCCCCTTCTCTCTGCCGGTCTCTCTGCCTACTTGTGATCTCTGTCTGTCAAATAAATAAATAAAATAAAATTTAAAAAAAAGTATTTAAATACATAGTTCATGATGTAGACAATGTTTACCGACTTCATTGCTAAACAAGTTGGTATAAGCTAAATTAAGAGTAAAATGTGAATTATTTCATGATTTATGACAGCTAAGCAAGTATTTTATTTGTCAGGCAGGAAAAGAGAGTTAAAAGAGTGACATAATCTCTCTCAAATTAGCACTTTAACACAGAGTGCCACTGTTCTATGCAATACATTGCCAGAAAGTTTCATATTCTTTATTGCATCTGGATGACATTCTTTGGGGTTGTAAAGCAGCCATGAGAATGTTTTTTTTTAATTAGTAAAAGAAAAAAGATGCTGCAATTTAGCATCTTGTCATATGTACTGCTTTTAATGGTAGAGGTTTAGATGATCCTAGTTATATATTCTATAGGATTAAGATATTTGTTTATTCAAACAAATTTACAATATGCTTTACTGGTATTAGTATGCTCTGATGAAAACTATAAATAAAAAGAGATCAGTTTCTAGAAATTCAATGCTTATGATCAGGAAAAATCAAATGGTGTATTTTTCAATGAGATGGACAATTTCACTGAACACTGAAGACTTACTTATATTGCCAATATTTATAAATCATTTCAACTCTGCTGTTTAAAACCTACTTAAAAGTTAGTCCAAAATTGGGGCACCTGGGTGGCTCAGTGGGTTAAAGCCTCTGCCTTCGGCTCGGGTCATGATCTTGGGGTCCTGGGATCAAGCCCCACGTCAGGCTCTCTGCTCAGTGGGAAGCCTGCTTCCTCCTCTCTCTCTGCCTGCCTCTCTGCCTGCTTGTGATTTCCGTCAAATAAATAAATAGTATCTTAAAAAAAATAAAGTTAGTCCAAAATTAATCCTTTAAACATATGATATAAAGTATATTTGGAAGGCTTAGTTGATAGAGCAAGGGCTCTTGATCTTGGGGTTGTAAGTTCGAGCCCCCCAACGGGTGTGGAGATTATGTAAAAAAAAAATAAAATCTTAAAAAAAAAAAAAAATAAAATCTTGGGGCACTGGGTGGCTCAGTTAAATGTCCTGCTCTTGATTTCAGCTCAGTTCTCAATCTTAGAGTTGTGAGTTCAAGTCCTGTGCTGGGCTCCATGCTGGGTGTGGCGCCTACTTAAAAAAAAAAAAATATCTTGAAAAATGAAAAGAGCTTACTGAGGATCAGCTGTAAATGATAACCATCCCTCTAGTTTTCCTCTAGCTTGTCAATAATCTCTAACCAACAGAATATTTAATAAAGTTACTGTTACTTTGCCTGTCCTCTGGGCTTTTACTACTCACAACAGTATTCCCATTATCCTCCTCTAACAGATGAGAAACTAAGCAAGCTGCCCAAGGCCATTCACGGTAATAATTCTCCTAACCCTAACTTGGTCTATCCTTCAATAGGTCTAATTAGAACTGGTGGAGAGTGTTGTTTTGCTCCAAACTTTCTGTAAGCCTTTCCTCCCTTTCTTTCCTGCATCTCTTCCTTGTTTTCCCTTTTGCTCTTGGGTCACCCAAGTGTCCTTTATCCCTCCTGTTATCTGCTGTCACCCACAAAAGGGCCACATGTCAGTGGCTGTCCCTTCCCTCCGATCGCCTTTCAGGAAGAAGTCAGGTGACCCGAGGCCGACAGAGTCCGTCTTGCGGGCTGGCTCTGGCTGAGCAGGAACCGCCTTGCCAAGAGCAGCAGCAAGGGAAAGGCCCCTCTGCGGGAAGGTCTGTCATCCTGCGCCAAGAGGTAAACCCTGGCCCCATAAAGCGCCTTGGTATTATTAAACAGTTTCTATTTGTCAGGCACTTTATAGTCATTTTTATTGGTTCTTTTTACTAGTCATAACTCTGCATCAGAACGGGGCTCACTTTTTCTTTTAATTAAGTGCTCTGAGTGAAGTGGAAAAGCGTGGAGGCCTTGGGGAGCACGTCTTCAGCCTCTGCGGCAGCCAACAGCGAGAGGCCGGCAGAGACCGGCGGAGACCCCCCACCCCCATCCCTGTGACCTGCCCCAGCGCGGGACCCCTTGGGGAGGCACCAGCCCTCAACCACGGTGGAGGCCCCCACAGAAGGTCCCTAAATCAATCCAACTGCAGCCTTCAGCCCCTGTTGTCTTGACTACATGCTGGCATCTGAAGACCGGGCCATTCGATTTCACCCTAAGCCAGAACGTTCCCTTTTGTTTTCCTGCAACTCCAAAAGCACAGGAATCACATTGAGATCATTTTAGTTTTTAAAAGACCCATGGTGGGGTGCCTGGGTGAGTCGTTAAGCATCTGCCTTCCACTCAGGTGAGCCCCACATCAGGCTCCCTGCTCCGCAGGAAACCTGCTTCTCCCTCTCCGGCTCCCCCTGCTTGTGTTCCCTCTCTCACTGTATCTCTCTCTGTCAAATGAATGAATGAAATCTTAAAAAAAAAAAAAAAAAAAAAAAAAAAAAAGACACATCCAGGAATACCTGGGTGGCTCCGTGGGTTAAGTGTCTGGTTTTGGGGCTCAGGTCATGATCCCAGGATTGAGCCCCGCCCCCTTCTTTCTCTCCTTCCCCTGCCCGTGCTCTCTCTCTCAAATTATAATAGTCTTTAAAAAAAAAAAAAAAAGACACATCCATGTGGACACTTGTGGTTCAGTGTCTTTTTTCTTTCCTTTAGTGCTATGTAACTGCACTACTTTTTTTTTTTAAGTTTTATTTATTTAGTTCACAGACAGAGATTACAAGTAGGCAGAGAAGCAGGCAGAGGGAGGAGGAAGCAGGCCCCCTGCTGAGCAGAAAGCAGGATGCTGGGCTTGATCCCAGGACCCTGGGATCATGACCTCAGCTGAAGGCAGAGGCTTTAACCCACTGAGCCACCCAGGCACCCCGTAACTGCATTACTTTTTTAACTTTAGTTATAAATCACAGCCAGAAAAGTACCAGTGTATAAGAGGCCTGGACCTGGGGTTGGAACTGGAACTTTTTAACTTTGATCATTCCTAGCGAGGTGAAGTTAACCTTTTGGAGGGTCCCTTTTCCTCACCTACAGCATGGATATAATGACAGTTCCTATCCACCCAGCCCCTCTTTCGCTTGTGTGTAGAGACTGTCACAGGACACATCCCACGGCAGGGTTTATTTTCATGTTCCTTGTCTGCCTCCTCCAGGAGACAGTGAGTCCTCCAAGGACAAGGACTTGATCTGTGTCCCCACTGTCTATCTAACCCAGTACCCGACATTATAAAGTGCCCTATATGGCTTCCTTATGATGAAGTCACACACAAGAGAGCCCTTTTCACAATCCACAAAGCACTATTTACAAGTACCTGAGTATAACCAAGGATTCACAGTATGGTCCCACGGTCCCAAGATGTGAAGGAAATAAAGCTGGGCACCAAAGGAGCAGGGCTTTTCATGATTGCAGAAATGGTAATTAAAATGTAAACTGTGACAGAGAACTTCGGAATTTTTGGGTTACTACACGAATATTCCACCTTAAATACATGCTTTGACAACTGGGTGAACATCTGGAGGGGCTGACAGGTAGTGAAATGTGGCACCTCGCTTTGTGCTAGGACACTAGAAATAGCCGTGTTCTCAATGTGATAGCAAAGAAAAGGCTTAAATTTTGACAAAGGCAAGATTTTATTTTTTCCAAGTTTTCACATTCTCCTTATACACTTTTAAGATTTCAGTGTTTAGTCTTTCAGTTTCGTTAGGCCACCTTCAGTCCCATTTCTTAGACAGTAATACATACCATTTACTCTCCAAGGTTTACTTGTGAATAGTCATTAAGTGAGGCAGGACCCTCTGCTTTCTCTCCCACCTACTCCTTCTTTTGACTTTACCTAGGTATTGCCATTCTGTTTTCTCCAGTGCCTTCTCTTTACTATTTCTAAGTTATTCCTTACCTCCAAATTCCCATCTTGTACACAGCAGGTGCTCAATAAATGCGTTTTATGAATAAACCCTATTCTGAGAGTTTTCCTGTATAGCATTCTTCACTTTGACTTTTCTCTTCTTAGACCATCACTCATCTCCCAAGAGGTGGTTCTAAAACATATCACTTGAGATGGTAGTTAAATTCAGGGTTAGGATCTATGATCCCCACGATCCTCTCTGTAAGTTAAAATAAAAGCAATTCAAGAGACACACTTAGAACCTCATCACTCCTCCTTCCTCTTATGAAATGATCCAGAAAATAGTAAAATCACCAGCATTATGAATATCCTATTGTTAATTACAAAAAAAAAATCAGCACGTGAACGAATACGGAGTTTTAAGACAAAGAAAATGAAGCTACCTCCATTAGCTTTCTAATATTCTTGTTATACTTTTATAACAAGAAACCATGTGTCTCTACAGCAACATGATTTTAAACTGCTACCTCAATCCAGTGAAAAATAAACATCCTGCAAGTCTTTTTTTTTTCTTTTTCTGGAGTTAAAAAAAGGAGGTATTTGTTCACAAAGGAAGAAAAATATCTAAAATCAATTTAGATATAGTTTTGTCAGAAAGAATTATCATAAAATAGAAGCCAACACTCCAAATGAGCTGGTTTAATAAAATTAACAGATATATAATTATATTTATTAACTAACAGAATTAATATAATTCTAAAAGTGCACAAAGTTATTCTTTTAAAAGGACCATGTGGCTGACTGCTGTGAATAACTGAAGGGCAAACTAAAATAGGGGTAATGAATCCTGGCGTTGTAGTGTCAATCATCTCTATTTTATAAGAGCACTTTGTCAAACTTAAATCACAAGAGGTCGTTAACTGGTCAGCAATACTGCATCAGAACACCACCAAAATTACCCTGATTCTGCAGGCTGTTCAAAACATGTATTATGAGGGGCAACTGGGAGGCTCAGTCGTTAGGCCTCTGCCTTCGGCTCTGGTCAGGATCCCAGAACGGGATCCAGCGGGGCATCAGGCTCCCTGCTCAGTGGGAGGCCTGCTTCTCCCTCTCCCACTCCCGCCCCTGCCCCCTCTGCTTGTGTTCCCTCTCTTGCTCTGTCTGTCAAATAAATAAATAAAATCTTTAAAAAATATATATTTGGGGCGCCTGGGTGGCTCAATGGGTTAAAGCCCCCGTCTTTGGCTCAGGTCATGATCCCGGGGTCCTGGGATGGAGCCCCACATGGGCTCTCTGCTCAGCGGGGAGCCTGCTTCCCCCCCAACCACCACCCTTGCCTGCCTCTCTGCCTACTTGTGATCTCTATCAAATAAATAAAGTCTTAAAAAATAAATAAATAAAAATAAAATATATTTATTATTATACCTCAACTTTAAGTGGAATGTCTATTGATTTATATACCCCCCAAGACGGAAGTTGAGTTTTAGAAAATTATCGTCCAATTATGCATTAAGGAAATACAAATACCACAACACAGGATCTAGCCAACCATAGGCCCTACTTCTAGAATAAGGAAAGTTATTACCATAATGACCTTCTTAATGCTGTCAAAACTCCAGTGTTATGATCACTCCCAGAATCCCAAACCATTCCAAATAAAATTCCATATATTATGAAAAGCTGTTGATCTCCTTCTAAGCCAACTTTTGCAAATCTGAGGGAGTCAGGGCATATGGCCATCAGGAACTCTCCCTACCCCTTTAGCACTTGAAAACTTCCAAGGTTTTCGAAAGAGAAAGGGGAGCAGTTTGCAGAATAAACCTACAAGGTGTAGAGATCAACCCTGCCTGCGGCCACAGCATGTGCAAATCTTAAGGAAAAGCACAAGAGAGAAAAAAAACAGGCTTTGGGGTAAAGCATCCATGGGGATGAGATGGCTTGCTTTTTCTTTTCTTTTCTTTTTTAAAGTTGTATTTATCTAAGTAATCTCTACACCCCATATGGGGCTCAAACTCATGACCCTAAGATCAAGAGTCATACTCTCTTCCGACTGAGCCAGCCAGTCGTCCCAAAAGCTTCCTGAGGTAAGTGAAAGATAGGCAGGTCCTGGAGAGCCAGAGCAGAAGGGACTCCTGGAGACTTCCTAGCTGCTAGGAGACAAGAGGAATTGCTACGGGCCCAAGTCTGGGCAGACCCCTGAAGAAGAAATAGCAGAGCCCCGCACAGCCTCCCTACAAGCCATTTACAAGAGAAATCTGAAGACCGAGACTGGGTTTAACACCAAGATCAGTAGTTTTTCAAATGTTAGATATTCTGTTCTAAGATAATAAAATGACAGAAAATGTTCCCAAAGTGCTCAGGCTTTCAGGGCTTCTCAAACAGTAGTTCATGCACCCGGGTGACCCTGCCAGGTGGGTGTGACTGCCTTTCCCACTGACCTAGGAGGAAACTGAACCACGGGCATGGGGGGTGGGGTGGGGGGCTGGCACCAGCATCTTCTTAACTGCTGTGGGACAGGGCTTCTCAAGAGGTTGCTGGGTCCCCAGATCGACCGTGGGCTGGGGGACCACACACAGCAACACAGAAGCACGGACTCACGGCAAATACTCTTTTGGGTTCCCTGCTATTTATTTATTTACTTATTTTTGCTTGACGGTAACAAGTTCTCTCTTCTTAGGTTGCTCCAGGAAAGCACCTCGGGTAGTAATATGAATCCCATGTTCTATCACCTTCTCTTTATTGGATTTTTCTATCTGAACAGTTGGTAAGAATTTTGGAAAAAACAGACTATGATTTAAAAGCAGATGCTCAGAATCAACCAGGTCTGGATCCGAATCTAGGGACAACTACTGATCAACTGTTAGACCTTATGCTCAGGAGCTGATTCAGGGGCGCGGCATGGAGATCTGCATTTCTGACAAGTTCCCCAGTGATGTAGAGGCGGCCAGTCAGAAGACCATGGTAAAAAACAAAAAACCACCCTGGAATGTCTTGGTCATTATTAATGATTACACTCCGCTTCCCAACTACGGGGGATCGGTCAGAGGTTGTGAGAGCTGACATCACAACTCTGCAAGGAGGGGGTCTTGTTCGTCCCCAAAGACTGCAGCCCAACAGGGTGAGAACTCCGCAGCCAGAGCACACTTCTTTCCCTCCTGCCTGGACCGGGGCCAATGGCACACCTTGAACAGCTAGGAAGCTGGGAATGCTGAAACAGCTCTCCTGTTTAAGCTATATTCCTTCAAACTACCTGGCAAAAAAACCCAAAAAGACAAAAAAACAAAAACCAATAGAGCAAGTTCAAGTCTCCTAACTTACCTGTAAGCTCAAGACACTTGCCTTCTCAGACCACAGTAACAAAATGGAGGATTTTCTCATGTATCAAGTTTATGTAACACATATGTGTGCATCTCTATCTGTATGAGTGTTATTATCCATGACCATGTTGTCTAAAGGGGGGTGGGGTGTAGAGAAATGACAAATACCAAAAAATATATCTGTACATATATAGTGTCTCTAACTAGCTTGGTCCCTAGCATGTGGCAAAAAGCACCCACAGGGAGCAGTTGCTATAAACAACAGTTCCCTTTTTCTAGGGTTGAGAGGAAGGGTAGGGGCTGAATGGTGAGACACCTGACTGAACCGGGTAAACCAGCAGTGGAGACGCAGAGTAAAACTAGAAAATGATTAAAAGCTTCCAAACTAGTCCTGATGTTCTAATTTGGTGACCATTATTGCTCACAAAGGAAGCACCATTTATCTCTGCCATCCTTCAGCATTCCTCTCTGAATTCCTCCCCTTTTTTCCTAGAAGCCCACAACCTAACGTTCTCTTAAATCTGTCAGCCCTTTCGGGGTAGCACATTTTTACCTCCTTCCTCCAGGACGGGATCAACATGCCCATCTTCCAAGGGCTCCCTGCCGGTGATCAGGGGAAAGCAGTTGTTTGAGGTGCGAATGCGGCTAGAAAGGTTTGCAGGAGAGAGGTGATTTTCAAATGCCTACCTGGAAGGGTGGGAGGCACAGAATGGGCTGGTGACGTGTGAAAAAAACGGAGCTGCTCTGGCAGGCTCCCAATCCTCTCCCTTCAAGGTTGCCCCGAGTCCGTCAGATTTCCTGGGTTGCATACACGGACTCAAATCAACACAGGAGCCCTGCATCATCCTCACACCTCTCTTCCAGTATAAGGAGCAGCTTGTGACTTCCCTGCACCCTGCACAGTCAGCACACCCAAACTCACTGCCTGGACAACCAGAAGGGGCTCAAGTGTTCGCAGTCACTCAACAGGAATCACAGCTCTCAGAATGCAGTGAGTTTCCAGAAGGAAGTTCCCACTGGGGTCCCCAAAGCAGCCCCAGGGCAAAGCTCTGTGACCAAACCGCTGTGATCAAAAGGTCAGACACTCCTGACAATTTACAGTCCTGTACGAGATCGCCTGCTTTTTTTGTTTCTGAAAAATCCCCTGCATGGGCCAAGTTTAGGATAGGATGTGAATTTAAAAAATGAGTGATGAATAAAACTTTACGGTCATATATAAATGTACCTTTTTCAGGAAGAAAGAACAGGCTCTGTTCGTTGTTAAAGTATATAAGCTGAAACGAAGTCTGGCTGTAAAGAAAGCTGAAGAGGAGGATGGGGAGAATTATTGAAAATCTGAACCACATCTAATGAGGCTTGGTCTCCTGTAGTAGAGAGGATATACCATGCTCGGCTGTCTAGTTTAAAGCCACGCACATTAGGAAACACAGCCCTGGCGATGGTGAGGTATCTCGACCGGCTTAAACACTCATTTATTTCCAGACTATGCAGAAACTCATTCCCCGTTATAAAGACTTGACATCTTTCTGAGCCCATCCTTTCTCAGAGGACAGCGGACAAAGAGACACTTTTACAAATCTGAAAACCCAACAGGCCTCAAATCTTACAGAACCTGAAACTTTAAAAGTTCATCTGTTTCCATGGTGATCTGTGCATATCAAGTGGACAATCCCTCCAGCCTGAAGCCCACTAACTTGTTCATCCTCTACGATCCCCCACTGAGGACAAGAGCCAAATCCTGCCCCTTTAGACAAGCACTTAGCAAGTGGACAGAAGCTCGATCAACAACGGTTGACTTAAATTCAGTGTCCTTACACCACCACTAGAACTCAGTAAAAAAAAGGGTACCCCTGCAAGGTTTCAAATCTGAAAGCTATGTTTTCTTTCATTTTGGTTCATCAAGGTCAACCGACAGCCCCCTGTGGACCAACTAATTTCCCCTACCTTCTCCTCTTTCTAAATTGTCCAAAGAAGTCTTTAAAAAGGCTCCTGACTAACTGGTATTATGCAGTGAAGGGTCAATCAAGAGAAGTAAGAACAGGTCCTAGAAATAAAGATCTAGCAAATGACAGATTCACGTTACATGTTTGTTTCCAAGATTATCAACACGGGCAACTGCACCGCAATTTCTACATCAATTTTGCTTTGCAAACGGCATCTAGGATACCAAAGGTGAACTTGAAACTGAATTTTTTATTAAATAACTGAAGTAGAGATTTAATTGGCCTAGGCCAAGGCCGAACCTGCTTCCGCAGTCCCATGTGCAAGGAGCAGTCCTACCTGCAGACGGCGCTCTCATGTGCAGTGACAAGAGGACTGTCTTCCAGGTAGCATTTGTTTGGGGGAGCCAGGTTTTGAAATCAGGGTGACACCAAGATTTAAGTGTTAAATGAATGCGAGCCACTTTGTCATTCCGCAGCAAATTACTTCTTTCTCTGTTTCCTGGACCAGCTTTAACAGTGAGCTGACATACATATGGGTTCATAGCAATTTAGAATAATTCACTTATATCATGACTACAATAATAATATATGAGTTAAAAATATAGATTTCTTTCCCAAAAAGACTACTGCAAAACAGTAAGTGCTTCACCTTTTAACTTTCTTTATTCTGATCTGGTTTTAATAGTTAATGAGGCCAAAATCCTGCCAATGCTACTACTTGCCAAGTGGAAAACGGATTAATTTATAAAGATTCCTGGTACAAAAGCCATAGTAGGAGATGCTCAGTAACTGTTTCCTGCATGAGTGAAAAAAAGTTACATAGTTATGTAACTGACACTTAGTTTCTCCACCAATTTGAATGGGAGAGCAAACACTCCTGTAGCAGGAAAAGGAAAATAGCCATAAACTAACAGTAAAAATCAGGAAAATGCCTTTTTTAAACAAGGTAGCTAATCCTAACAGCTCCAGATAACCATCATAAGAAAGTTCTGTTACAACTGCTTTGGCTGTTAAACCCAGTACACTCCCTTCATGTTTATAGAAGTCTGATTCCCTCTTTAAGAAAGAGTAGCCCTCCCAAATTAAAAACAAGATTTTGGTGACTATTTCAGTAATACATAAAATGCATGTCTGTTTGTTCGGGGTTTTTTCCTAGTAAGCAGAGAGATAGATTATTCCTTCTGCCTTCCCACACTAAGCACCTGAAGGAAGACTGCTTCCCTAGCGCAATCAACATCCGACTTCTCAAAGGCAATGTCACTAAAGACCGCATGTGCCCCACGGAGAGGCTGCTCCAATTTTCATTTGGGAACTGTACAGTCCGACTCTGGCCCCTAGTGAAGCCAATGAAACAGACAGACATAGACCATACGGTCCACCAACCCCAGAATCTCCCCACTACTTATTCCCTACCTGCAGAATTCCTTAGAAGTATTTCTGGAAATAATCTGGGTTAAAGTCAAATAAGAACTGAAGACACCTTTGGCACAAGCTTACGAATGTGTCTAAGTCTATTTTAGGGAGCTGATTTTCACATTTTTGTTGGGTGCTGGAGAGAGGCACGGTCTGTAAAAGCTTTAGCAACAAAGCTATGATATTTAGAGAATTTAAATTCTTACTATATTCTTTTCGTGTAGATGCTAAAGACTAAAGTTAGAAATCTCTGTGCCAGGATATCTAAGCTGAAGTATTGTTCTCTGAGGCAGGAAAAATGCTGTATTTTCGTGCAAGGAGAACAGCTCTGAAAAATGTAGGATGGGCTGTGCTAAACCTTTTTTAATGTACCATGTGATCTCCCAAGATTGCTAGGAAGCCGCACCGTAACTGGATCATCTTAGGTCACAACAGCTATGCAGGAGGAGGGGAGACAAGAATTGCCCTTTGCTTTTAATAGCCATTCCAGAGAATTAAAGAGTGAACTCCTTAAAGCAACCATCACAACTATCACCACAACTCCTCCTCGCCACCCTCTCCCCAAAACCAACAAAAGCCAGGAAATTCACAGAAATAAAAATCACAAATTCCATAATCGTTAACCCTTGAATGCATTCGTTTTTCAAGCAGTGGCACAAATGACACACCTAGTAACGCTCTCAAAAAGTCAAGTCTCAAAACGTAAAGAGTAAATGCACTTAAAGGAATAGGCTCTTCATTTTTTGAGAAACTTGCACTATTAGAAGAGATCAGAGCATCAGGGTGTGAGTATTGTCAAGAAGTCAAGAATAATATGGCCAACAGTGGAATTACGTGCAATGCCACTTGATGGGCCTAGCTGATACTAAGGTTAGATGGCCTATGTTTATAATTAAGTAATAATGACTGAAGCTCAAGCTACACACAGCATTTCCTGAAGATTAATGACCGGCAAGAGGAGCTGGCCTCCTGAGGCAGTGCCTTGGGCCAGTAACCACAGCCAGTCTACAATACCCAGGAAATGCCCTGCACCTCAAATGGTTCTGTGCTTTTAATAAATACAAGAGGAAAAAGTTTAATATCGGCTTTCTACATAAACTAAACATTCGTTTCATTCTTAGAATACTCAGATTTTAGAAAGTGAGCTCTGCAGGGGTTAACTAAAGAGTTTCCTGAAAACTTCTTAATGCTGATTAAAAAAACTTAAACATAAATAAAAAGCTGACTTAAATATGTGCAAAAAGAACAACTTTTTGTAGTGTTTTAACTACAAGAAACTTATACAAAAATGTTTGCATAATAACAATCGAGCCAACATATGGACACTCAAATCTATATTTAAAGTTTAATCTATATTTATCTGACTCTAACTCAGAAAAAGAAAAGAATCCGTAGTCAGGTTTAGAGAACTGATTTATCTCACTCAGTGGAAACAAGACTATGACGGGGCAACTGCGTTCCTTAGACCAAAACAAAACCCACTAAGCAACTCCCTCCTCCATCTTCTGTGAATCTTAAGTCATGAATCTATAGGACACTATATGCCAGACAGATGCCAGCAGACAAACTGTTTCATTATTATTCCAACCAGATACAGACTTTAATAAACTTTCTCAGGCATTTAACTCTTAATCAATCAGGTGCTACTCTAAACCAGGAAGTTTTAAGGGTCTTACTTGATCAGAAGAATGTGAACATTTATTTTTGCTTTCAGAGAAAAAGCAAATCCAAGTTCTCCAAAGAAGAATTCTCCTCTCAGGGCCCTCACAACTGCAGAAAGCCACCCCCTGTTCTATCGGAAATGTAACACACACACTGGAAGTAGAGAAAGACACATAGCCTGCAGGTCTTGTGTATTTTAGAGAACTTTGGTGTTTATATTACCACTCATAGCCCATTTCTCTGCTGGCCTTGGGGCTTGCTGATTAGCTGGTAAACCTCTGAAAGGGTCAGTTTGTCCAGAACTGGAATTTCCACTTCGGAAAAAGCACAGAGGTACCTGACATCTGTTCCTTGAAGGCCTGCACTACAACCTCCAGACTTACGGGGGAAATTCCTACTTCTGCTTGATGGCAGGGAGGTCAAAGTTGTAAAACCTCCAGGGGCTACGCCTGCCTACAGAATAGAGCACAGTCCCCAAAGACCTCTGGTTTCTGGCTCCTAGAGAAGTCTCCAAAAGAGAAACACAATTTTAAGAATATGAACCTATTCCTCTAAATAATAAGACCAAAAGCATCCAGGGAAGCCCTCAATCTCCACCTAAAATTTGGTACTGCTTAGAATGAAATAATTTTAATATTAAAACAGTTCCCTAGGGGCGCCTGGGTGGCTCAGTGGGTTAAAGCCTCTGCCTTCGGCTCAGGTCATGATCCCAGGGTCCTGGGATCGAGCCCCACATCGGGCTTTCTGCTCTGCAGGGAGCCTGCTTCCTCCTCTCTCTCTCTCTGTCTGCCTCTCTGCCTACTTATGATCTCTGTCTGTCAAATAAATAAATAAAATCTTTATAAAACAGTTCCCTAATCCTTGATGAGGACTCTGAAGTCCAGAGAGGTGAACTGATTTGCCCAAGGTGGCTCAGCTTCTGGGCTACGTACAGCTCTTCACTGTGGGTGTTCTTGCCACACTACTGTGCTATTGGGTCTTAATTAAACATCTCCATTCTTGAGTCTTATCTGCCCTCTAGATGGTGAGCCTCATGGGGCAAGACACGGGCAGCAAGGTTTGGTGACTGCGGTGCTGGGCACCACAGGGCACAGAGTCTGGCTGGTAGTGCAGATACCTGTTCTGTTAACAAGTGACTTCAGTTTCTGGAAACTACACCCGAAACATCACTTCACATTCAGCTACCTGTTACAGCATAAACTGGCACTGGACTGCCAATCTCTCCACTCCCCACCCACATACAGGAAGTGGGCTTGGCATGTTCTCTTTTTCATACGGAACCGTTTTTTTTTTTTTAATCTTCTTAAGTTATGGGTAATATGCAAAAGAATATTTTAATGGTTGCTTTATTCAAATATATTTAAAGTAACTGCTTCCTTTATATGCATGGTATTCCTCCACCCTGCCTTAGAGAACTCCTGCGTTCAATGGAGAGGCCGGCTGCCTCCAACCCTTTTGTTCTGCAAACTCTGAAGTTTTAGCCCTACTGCGCAGCAGGGATTTAGGGAGCGTGCCTTCTCACATCTTTTAAGGTTAGATGTAAACTTTCCTGAAAAGCACCAAGAGTTAAGCTTCTAAGAGTGAGCTCCAATCTGATTCAGTATATTTAGTACTTTTTAAAACTCCTCCCCACCCCCAACCCAGACCTGCATTAGCACAAGTTAGTCCCAAATGGTACCACAGAAACATTTCATGCATAGAGTTTGGTTTGGTTACCTGGGTGGGGGAAACAAGAGCAGGTGAAACTACTGTGGGAGAATTGGTGCTTCTGTGCCCATTGGCTTCTGGAAGAAGAGGCAGGGGGTCGTGTTTCACGGAAACCACCACCACCGCATCCACAGGCTCCGAGGGGCGGATACAAAGTCTTTTGGGGGAAGAGGGGCCGCAGATATCCCCCGACCCGAACACGGACTCGTACAGAGCGCGCTTGGGCGCAGCCTCGGATTTCACGTCGGGCCCGACCTGGCTGTCTTTGGGGAGGATATAGGTGTTCCCCAGCGAGGGCGGCTGGGGGCGGTGGTGGTGGGAGGGATGGGTGGGGGGGTGGTGGGAGTGGTGCCGAGCCGCCCCGTTCAGAGCCTCCGCGTAGCAGCCCTGCGGGGCGGGAGAGCCCAGTTTGGTGCCGATGCCAGCGATGCTGTTGAGCGTGGCGATGGAGACCGCGCCGATGCAGTGGTTGGTGTAGGTCTTGGAGAGCTTGGCCGCCTTCGAGAGCATCTGCATCCTGGTGCCCAGCAAGTTCTTGCCGATGGCTTTGTTCTCGTACCAGGTCACATCGCCCTCGCTGCAGTGGTCCCGGGGCCGCTGGAAGAACGCCTTGCAGAGTGGGTTGCGCTTCGACAGGTACTTCACGAAGCTGGCGTAGGGGCAGAACTCGGTGCCCGTCTCGTACATGCGGGGCAAGTTCTCCTCGTCGCTGCTCTCTGCACGCTTCTTGCTCCACGACGACGAGCGCGACTTGTGGTAGGGCCCGAGGGACTTAAAGTAGACGAACTTGCGGCCGTCCTCGTCCATAGCCAGCCCAAAGGAGTCCTCCTCCAGCTCCCGCTGGTTCTCGCGGCCGCGCGTGCAGAAGTACATGCACGTCTCGAACCAGACCTTGTTGAGCAGCCCAAAGGGCGTGTTGGTACTGAAGACGCTGGAGGTGTAGAGCTTGCGCAGGTCGGCACGCGTGATGGCTTGCTTCTGCACCACCGGCCCGGCGCCCTGCTCCTCGAGCTTGCGGATGACCGCGGCCAGCGTCAGGTTGGCGCTGCGCAGCTCCGGGTCCTTGGTGAGGTCGAGCGTGCGGCAGTACGGGGGCTCGTTGAGGTAGCGGTTGAGGGAGCTGCGGATGCTGATGAGCGACGACTTGCTGTAGAGCTGGCCGCTCTTGGAGCGGGCCTCGGCGTAGAAAGAGCGCAGCACGCGGCACAGCGCCCCCTTGTCCATGGTCTCGAAGTCCGGGCTCTGCGCCTTCTCGCTCAGGTACTCCCGGAAGATGCGCACGGCGTAGCGGGTGGCCAGCCGGGTGTTCTCGCTCAGCCGGGCCCGCTCGGGGCGCTGCAGCACGTCGGGGTCCAGCTCGGCGCTGTCCCCGGGAGGCCCGCCGCGGGCCCGGGGCGCCAGCAATCGCGGCGGCGCCTCGGGCTCCAGCGCGGCGCTCTGGTCCATATTGATCATATGGACCGGCTCGGGTTCCAGCTCCTCCCCGGCCGAGTCCTCGGGCTCCAGGGGCTCATCCCAGTCCAGCCCCATCTCCTCCTCCTCCTCTTCCTCCTCCTCGTCCTCCTCCAGCCCCCCACCTCCGTCCTCCTCCTCCTCCTCCTCGTCCCCCGTTATCTGCACCTCCTGGATCTCGTCGTCCTCCTCCTCTTCCTCCTCCTCCTCGCCCGCGCTGCAGTAGTGCGGGCGGCCGTGGCGGCGGCCGCGGCCCCCCGCACCGCGCTCGCCCTCGCCCCGCTCCCCATTGTTCTCGGCGGCGGCGGCGGCGGCGGCGCTGGCGCTGCCGCCCGCGCTGGTGTTACAGTCCCCGCTGCCAGGCATTCTCGCCATATTGCCGTCTCTCTGCCAGTCCTCGGGCAGGGCGCATGCGCTATATTGGACCGCAGCGCTGAGAGCTTTTGTGTTTAATGACCTTCAGCTACCGGGAGGCAAAGCCGGGCTCTTAAAGGAGCCGCGCTCCAATTGTCCGTTTGGAGCGCAGCTCCGGAGGGGCAGCGGCGCGCAGGGGATGGAGGGGAAGGGAGGCGGGGGTAAGTTAGACAGGGAGAGGGTAAGGACGGGGGCTGGCTGGACCCTCTTCCTCCCCAACCCCTCTCCTCACTCCTAAGAAAACTTTGAAGGGGAGGGAGAAAGGGGAGGGAGAGCTGTCGGTGGGGGTGAAACACTCCCAACTTACCCTCTGGCGGAGTGGCGCGCGGGCCCGGGCGGGAGAGAGGGAGGGCAGGCGGGAGGGCGGGGCGGTCTCGCTTCTCTAAGTAATGCCCGAGGAGCGGTGCCCCTTCCACCGCCCCCTCATTGCCCCCCGGAGCCGGGGGTTCCGGGAGGCGGCAGTGCCGGGCCGGCCGCGGGTGCTGCTCGGAGAAGCCCGAGTCTGAGGCCGCCCGGAGAGGAGCGGAGCAGGCAGGTTAATGAGCAGGGTGGAGGAGGCACGGCGAGGCCCCGCACCCTCTCTGCGCCCGCGGCCAGGGCGCAGCGGGCGAGGCTTGGGAGCGGGATGGGGCTGGCGGCGGCTGCTCCCCCACCTACTTGCTGGCGGCGAGGCGCGGGGGCCTGGGGCCAGCCGCACGGCTCCCAGCTCCCTTTCCGACTCTTGCAAAGGAGCGAAACACGCCCCACGTCAGCCTCATCCCTTTCGACTTTTCCAACAGCCTCTTTTAAGCTGTCATTAAAGACCTGGGGCGCTCCCCGTAGGTCTAGGGCAAGTCCGCGCCGGTCCCGCCAGCCTGGGGAAGGAGCAAGAAAGAAAGACTGGGAGGGGCGGGTGGGAGGGGAGACACCGGGAGAGGCGCTCGGGACCCGAGGGACCCCTCCCCACTCGCGCTGGCCGCCGCCCTCAGTGCCTCGGAGAACACAGACACAACTCCCTCTGGCGAGGCGCTCCACCTGGTTGGAGCTAGAGCAATGCCTGTTCCGAAGGCCCGTCGGCGGGCGGGCGGGCGGAAAAAGTGAACTTGGGTCTCGGCCGCCCCCGCCACCGCCACAATTCCGGCAATTCGGATCCCGGGCGCACTCGTTCCAAGTTTGCCAACCGCCATTCTTTCGCCCTCGGGGCTGCGCTGCCTCCGGCGCACGGGGGCGGATACCTCCGAAACTGGAAAGGCGGCCAAAGAGCTCGCCGGGTCCCGCTTTCCCATAGGAGACACTGTCCCACTTCCAGCCCAACGCCCGCCCCCGGCGCGCCCAGACTTTGGGCGCGTCCTCGGGTCGCCGCCTCCCGAGCTCTCCCGACCCAGGGGCAGCGCCCCCAGAGCCGCCGGAGACCTCGGCTGTTTTCTTTGGCGGCACAGCACTGGCCACCTCCGGAGCTCGCGCTGCATCCCAATTTTCTCCTCCTCGGGCAGCCCGAGTGTCCCCTGGCGCTGCCGCCAGCTTCGAATCCCAGGGGCTAGGGGAACCAACTTAGCCAAGTCCTAGCAGCGCGACCCCGGGGCGTGCCGACCCTGCAGTGAAATCAGCCTCGCCAGCTTCTCCAGGGCATCCTCGGATTTGCCCCCGAGTCCTAATTCTAGGCACTTCGGTTGTAGAAGTCTTGTCAATTGCCTGTCCCCGCTCCCTTCCGGATCTCCCGTCTTGCTTTCAGGGCAGTTTATAATTTTATGCATCAATAGAAACCCATCCGTCAATTTGTAATTTAAAAACAAAAGAAAAAAATTAAAAGTAAGGGGCGGGTAGACTAGGGCTCTGGGCCGTGTGGGTGCCTAAGTGGGAGTTGACGGTGTCTTCAGCAATCAGTGCTCGCCCTACGCGTGTTTCCTCGGCCCTGGACGCGGCAGAGCGTTGGGGAAACCGCGCCAGGTGTGAACAAGTTGGAGCAAGTCGGTGCCTTCTGGGACCCCTCCCGCTCCTCGGGCGCGCACGCACACACATACACACACACCGTACACACACGACACACGCTTTCATCCGCCCTGCAATCCGCAGAGAACAGTCCGGGGAGGTGAGAAATTAGGTAGGTTGCACTCTTCCGGAAACATCCCCGAAGTGCTGCAGGCTTTGTCCAAAATGCACTGTGCCCCCCGTAATATGTAGGAAGGCGTTTGTTTGTTTCTTGGAGCTCAGGGCAATAGCTATGTTAGTTGCACACGCGAACCCGCGCACACCACACCAGTCGCACTGGGCTACTTCCGGAGGGCTGGCCCTTTGTCCCAGGATGCTCCCAGGTTTTTCTGGACGCCCGAGTATCCGGGAAGGGAATTGCAGCTGTGTTGAACCCTCAGGTGGGCGCCCAGAAAGTTACCTACCAGGGGCTGCTCTCCCGCGGCCCTCACGGGCAGCACAGTGCACCGAGGGGCTGCGCTCCCGGAGTGGCCGGGGGACACCGGCCCACGCTCCAGCCCCAGAGCGGAGCGGCTCCCCAGGTCTCCCAGCTTAAACGGGCGAGCCCCCCTCCCGCCCCCAGACCAGCTCCCCTCCCTGCTGGGCGAGCTGCTTTGAATTGCTTGCAATTTGCCGGAGGCGGTGTGCTGGGTTGGACGCTCCGGGAAACAAAGCAACCAAAAACAGCTCCCAGTTGACGTCAACTTATTTCCAGAAAAGAAAATAGTTTTGTGCTCCCAGGACAAAATACCCCCCAGGGCAGGTCTCTACCGGCAAAAGCCAAAGGGGAGGGGGGGAGGGGGTGATGGGCAATGGCAGAACCCAAAAACCCCAAGTGCAAATAAATTTTTAACGGATGTAGCAAAACAACAGCTTCAGATGCTGCCTGGACAGTTGGCAAATAATGGGCGGGACCCTCGCAGGCATCAGGAAAAACGCACCTTGGAAAGTACGCCTTGGCCTGATTTTCTGGCAGCTATGAAACCCCTTTGTGGCAGCAGCTCCTGAACAGCTACCAAAAGTCTTTGCCCATTAATAATTCTTCATCAAATATGGGAAAAGACCTCTTCAGGTTAGAACCTACAGTAGCTATCAGGAAGAACACCCGGAAAAGCCCTTCCTGCCACCACCAAAGACAAATAAGTTGCTTAATTTTTAAAACCGGGTGATGCAAAATTACAGTTGAATTCATAAAGGAGTTCAATCCCAGCTTTAGGAAATGATTCCTTAAAAACATCCTGTGGTACCATACACTTGGTACCAAACTGAGAGCATCATAAAGCCTTTCTTCTTCTTATTTGGTAAGGAGGCTGTAGTGGTTGTCTTCTGTCAGCCCCGCTGGGATCATCCACTTTGACTCTGCCCTATCATGAGGTCCCCTGAACTCCCCCACCACTTAGGACTGATGGCTCCTTTGTAAGGATGATTTCTTTATTTCTTGTGCAGAATACATAGCTTCTTTACATAAACTGATTCCAGTCCTGTAGGAAACATTTATAATAATTATTTCACTGTCACAACTCATAAAAGCTGTGCCGAGATGTTTGTATCTTCAACAAAATGTTCCACGTTTTTTTAGCTCTTTCCTGATCATTAAAAAGTACCATCGGTGTATTTGTGCTGCTCCATTTCTTAGAGTACTTGAAAGTAGAGACATGGTTATTTTGGGACAAAAAACTCCAAATGTTTCCCCCTCATTTTATAACCCACCTACTCCGGTTTCATGTTCACGTGTTATGAGAGGTTATACCACACAGATACATATTCAGCTCTTTTCCCTCTTTGCTTCCAATTTACAGAGCAACATCTGTTAGATCATTGGTGTAGCTGCTTTTTATCTGCCCATTTCCTCTGCTACATCAATGTACCTTTGTAGTATAAGCTGGAACCTGGGTCATGATGAGCACTCCAGTCATTTACATTAAATGAATGAATGAACAGATCTGTTTAGTTAGATCTATATTTAGCAAGAAACTTCTTGGTAAAAAAAAAAAATCTTAAAATATCATGGGTCTGGATTTCTACATTAAAAAACCAGGACAAAAAGCAACTGCAAGACATTATTGTTTGCAACTTAAAATAACTGTAAAGACTGCTTTGGTTTACTATTTCCCTACCATAATCGTCTCTCTGGTAGAACATACTCTAGGAAGTTACGGCAGAAGTAGATTGAGGGACAGAGAAATGGACACATCAGTGTATTAAAAGAGATGGTTTGGGGAGGATTTAAATTGATAAATTCAAGAAATCTTGTGGGCTCTTGGGGGCAGACACCAGTAAAAGCATTTGGTTCATCACGTTCAAGTCATGCTTGAACAAACATTATGAAATGTTTTTTAGAAATTTAGAAATAATTTTACATTATTTCTTTTTACATTATGACTAAAAGAGTCATAATGTACAATGGAGGTTAAATCGTATTTCAAATTTAAAACTATTTGATATATATTTGTTTCAAAGTTTCACTATGAAAGTCTGTTGAATTCACTTGAAGATCATCTTGAGTAGTATGTTTGGAACTCTGATGAAAAACAGAACCCATGTAAAGTGGAAGCAAAGAAAAATAACTCCAGAAGAGCGGAAACTGTGTCTTATATATTACTGCATTTCTGGTTCATTTTCAACAAATTCCTTAGCATATTTTAGCAGAGTGGTTGGCACGTAGTAGGCACTCAGTAAACACAAAATATTTGTATGTAGGGAGAGAGGTAACCTCAATAAAATGATGTGTAACAGATTGGTTAAAACGTCATCATTGAAAAAGGACTGCATGGGTTTAAATCCTAATTTGGCTTTACCAGTTGCCTTTTTAAATTTTTAATTATTTTTTAAGATCTTATCTGTTGACGTAATCTCTACATGTAACAGGGGGCTCAAACTTACAACCCCGAGACCAAGAGTCACGTCCTCTACCCACTGTGCCAGCCAGGTGCCCCATCTAGTTGCCTTTTTTAATGTGTTGGTTCTCTCATTATTTTATTATCTGTAGTTAATAGCTCCTACCTCATAGGATTACTTCAAGAATTGAATGAGTTAATAAGAGTAAAGCAGTATATAATACAGTGCCTGGAACATTAGTAAACATTCAATTGTTAGCTCTTTATTTATTAAGGCTCTATTTTCCAGGCTTGCTTATAAAAAAGAAAAGCAAGGCCAGGAGGGTTCACAAAGATTAACCCAATGGCCCAAGGTCTCCCAGAAGTTTGGCTTCAAAGGCCACCCCTTAGCCACCTGACCACATACAGCTTTCTGGGAACCAAAGAATGAAAGAAAATAAGTCTTCAAGGGAGCAATTACCTACCGTTAAAATACTTCTGTGTGTCATTTGATTCGGGAATCAATTTTTGCAAAGCCAACATAGTACTAAGCCGAGTCCTAAGCTTGGATTGTGAGCAGAGCAGAGATGCCCTAGGAAACTGTCGTCTTTGTCACTCGGTACCTAAAACACTAGTACTATTTTCCTGGGCTGTTAGAAATAAGGACTCATCTGTGTCTTAGAAGAAATGACAGTCAAGAATGTTTGAGGCCAAAGGAATGCCCACAAACCCAACCAGACTAGAATGAGGTGTTTTCTATTGAAATCCTGGGCTGCTCTGCCTAAAGCTCCTGGGAACAAGGAGGGTACTACCTATTTTTATTGTTGGTGCTTTGTCATAAAACAGGTCAGAGTGAACTTAACATAGTGAGTGACGGGAGTAGAATTTTTAGTTTCTAATTGCCACCTGGTAACTATAATTCTTGATCTTCCTACCTAATAATCACCTACCAGTCCCTGGGCTGTTTTTAAAACAAGCAATGTATGAGGGGAATGTAGTTTTCCGTAAGTAAATTATACTTTTTTGTGGAGCTTAAAAGTGTGTTTTTTGTTATAATAATGGGATAATGAAACCACTTGGTTAATAAAAAAATCAAATGTAAAGGCTGTCAAAGTTACACATAAAATCAGTGATATTGTTTCTTCTCTTCTACTCACATCTCTTTAAAGGATAAGTGGGATTGAAGTGGATGTTAGTCCTCTTGTTAATAAAATGTATTTCTATGCATTGCAATACTAGTGAAGGTAGAAAAAGAAGTAAAGATATGTGTTAGTGTCATGTCACAAAAACATATATATTAAATAGTGGAGGAGCTATTTATAGTTGTCTTGGAACATAAAATATTCCTGAAACTACTTGCTACCATTCAAAATAGTAGCCTATTCAGTAAACACAAAGCAAAACCAACAACAAAAATGTAAAAACCCACTTTATATCGAAATGTTGGTATGAAAATGTTATTTTCATATCTTTAAATTGTTAATATCAAGAAAGATGGCCTTTTAAGAAAACAATGAGGCAATGTCTCAAAAGCCATAAAAATGTTCATGTTCTATGACCTAGAAATTGCTTCTGGAAATTGTCTTCTTCAGAAATACCTCATTTTCTTTGCATTTTGGTGAAGTCTGCTTTCTTGCATGTAGCCCACTTGGACAAATGAATTTTGCGGTACCTGTCACAGTTTGCTCTAGAACAACATTTCCTAATGTCCTGGAGGTTGCTTTTGTTTACAAAGTTTAGAGAGTAATTATTTGTTGAATGAAGGAAGGAAAAAGTTCAATTAGGGTAAAAATCATGCCTTCTCAACGTTCTATAGCAATGTCAAGCGCCCTTGGATGAATATGGATAATGATGGTGACGGTAAAGGATATAAAATAAGATAAAGCAAAATAAAATCTAAAGCTCACATTTCAATACCTTCACAACTTTGAGAAGTTTAAGGACTGGATTTTGAAGCTCTAGATACCAGAAATTAGAATCTAGACATATCCTGGCAATTCACAGGACGTGTGGAGGAGTGGGTATATACCTGCCCCGTGGCTATGTTTCTAAATGAACTAAAAAAGAAAAAAAAAAAAATCCCCTTTTAAATACCCAGAAGCACTAACCCACATTTTGAACTAATTGACTTACTTTTTCTTAGGAAAGCTTAATTTAAGTGATAGGGGCACATGGGTTTATCTGAATTTTTAAAGAGGCCCTGGGATGGTGGGGGGGGGTGTTCTATTTCTTTAATTTGATGCTGGAGATCCAGGCTTTGCACCTGATGGAAGAGAACAGCCTTGGAGAGGGGTGGGAAAGCAGGAAACCTTGTGACCGCTCTATTTTGGGAATCTAAGTTTGTAGGGCCCGGACACAGCTGATACCAGTACAGAACTTGTAATTCTTCGTGTTTACTCTTCCTACAGTCTCTGCTTTGATTAGGATACCCCAAGGGCCACATGTTGTCATTATTCCAAATAAAAGCAGACTCCTCTGTCCATGATTGCATCTGTTTTACCGTCTTTTCTCTCTTTATGGCTCATTCTCTTAAAAAAAAAAAAACAATTAGGCAAAGCTGGGTTTGTCATTCTTTTCAGATTATAAAAGCAGTGAGTCTTCATTGGAGAAGATTCAGAAAGTACAGAACTCTGGAAAAATATATATGTGCCATATTTCTTCTTTAACATTTGGTACATGCTTGCTGGGGGTCTGGTTTTTTGTGTTAGCACTCTCTCGGGTTGTTCTCATGAATATATGTGAAGGCTGTTCCTATTTTCCAGATGAGTAGATACCCAGAGGACTTAAATAACCCACACAACATCACACAGCTAATGAGGGTCTCTCCGAAGCACCTACACTTTCTTAACAATCCACCAGACTGGAAGTACTACTTCCGGTGCCCAGAGGAAAAACACTCTTGCTACTCGGGTATATTTCCATGAACTCAATATCACTGGTTAACTGTTAAAGTACGATGTAATTCAAAATATTGTAATCAGTAGACTTTTGGCAAAAAAATGCAAAGTATGAGTTCATTTGTTGAAAAAACGGAACTAAAATCATATGTGCACATTTTACAAATGAGTCTAGCAAGTCTAAAACCACAACAATGATGCTACCCTCCCCACCCTCCATTCTAGATGTTTCCATCACACTGCCTGGCACACCCCAGATCTTTCTAAGGGATGCTGCCTTGCTCACGCCACTGATGAAGGGACGGGTTTGCCAAGCCAAGTATTCTATCATATGACCGCCAGCCCTGACGGATTGGATCAAGGTTAGGTCCTTGGGACAAGCAATCCCTAGGCTAACTAGAACCCTGGATTAAAACTCTTGAGCCAAACAGTCTCTCTCTCTCTCTATAGGAAACAGGACAAGAGTGAGAAGAAAAGGCAGCAGAGCCATTGAGTCAGCCCAGACCTGCTCTGGGAGTGAGGGGCAGGGAGCTGCCTTGTATCCAGACTTCCCTTCCAGTCTGGCCCCCAGGGGGTCCTACTCTCCTAGAATCCTGACCTTGGTTTCCAGTGAGGTTCCACTTCCATTATAGTCCCCCTCTATCTCTACACTTAACCCCTTGCTTATAACCAGAAAATCCTAACTGTGCCTTCCCTCTTAGCCTGGGTCCATCTCCCAGATCTCAGACTTAGTGACAGTCACCAAAATTCACCCTCTACCCAAAACTGAAACTTGGACAACATCCCTTCTTCTTCCTCTCTGTCATGCTCTCTCTCATGCTCCATTTCTCCTAAAGCCCAAAGCCCTGCCAATTCTCACGACTTGCTTGCATTTATTTATTTATTTAACTTACTTACTTACTTACTTTTAAGTGAGTTCAGCCCTGGGCTTGAACTCACAAGCATGAGATCAAGACCTGAGCTGAGATCAAGAGTTGGATGTTGGATGTTTAACCGACTGAGCGACCCAGGCGCCCCTCATGATACCTTTGAATCCATCTATTGTCTTTCATCCAAATGTGGATTAATTATCTTTCCCTCTGTATTAGTCGTTTTGGGCTGTGGTAGCAAAGTATCACAAACTGGGTGGATTAAACAACAGAAATGTGTTTTCTCACAATTCTGGAAGCTAGAAGTCCAAGACCATGGTGCTGTCAGGGTTCTGGTTAGACCTCTCCTCCTGGCTCGTCGAGAGCTGCCTTTTCCCTGTGTCCTCGCACGGCTCCTTCTCTGTGCATGTGCAGAGAGAGACAGATACCGATCTCTGGTGTCTTTCTCTCTCTTCTCGTAAGGACACCAGTCCTACAAGATCAGGACCCCACCCTTTTCAGCTCAACTGATTACCTCCTTAAAGTCTTCAAACACAGCTACCCTGGGAGTTAGGGCTTCAACATATGAATTTGGGGGGTACACAGTTCAGTCCATAATTCTCTCCAAACCTGCTCATCCTTCCTTATTTCCCATCTCTGCGTGTACTCAACTGAGGAGCCCAGGAGTCACCGTGACTGTTCCCTCAGGCTCAGGTCCCAACTGTCCCATTCAGCCAGGGCTCACCAGTCCCAATCCACGCCAACCCTGCTGTTCTGTGACTCAGGGTACAGAGGAGAAGCCAAGGCTGAGGCAGTGCCACCCAACGACGAGGGAACAGCCTCCACAGGTGTCCTGGCTGTGATTAGTTTCCTGTCCTTGGAGGTCCATGTGATGCCTTCAGGTCCCTTAACTTGGCCTATTTTGTGTAGGCTCCTCTTTCTTGGAAACAACAAACACAGATGAAAACATGCTCCCTGCCAACTCCTTTAGTGGCGCCCACCACCCCCCAACACTCACCTTACCATCTAGCTAACAAAAGTAATCACTCTTCCTTAAAAACGCTTTTCTCTCCTCCTGTATACCTTGGCTCGTACACCCTCAGCCTGACATTCTCTTCATCCCCTTGCTTAAATGGTTGAACTCCCAGAGAACTTTCTGGAATGATTCCACATGTTACCTCCGTTTGGAAGCCTTCCCCGCCTTCAGCGGACTCACGGGGCTCTTTCTCTGTAATAAGAGAGTCTATCGTAGTGGTGGCAGGATTCTGAATCCAGAATCTGGATTCAGATTCTGGTTCTGCCACTTACATGTTCTTTATTTTTAGGCAAAATTCTTTGCCTCTTTCTGTTTGTGTCTTTGTTGATAGCATCGGCGGCTGCTGTGAGGATTGAATGAGTTAATACAGAGGAAAAGCTTAGAACAGTGCCTGGCACACTGTAGGTGCTTAATAAATGCTAGCAGTCGTCATGATCCTGTGCAATATGTGTCGCACCCACCACTGGACGGTGAGACTTTCGGTCTCAACTCAAGTCCTCTGAGGCACCTTCTAGAACTGATTGTTTCTGGCCAGTCTTCCCTATGCTTCCTGCCATTCTGGGCAGACCCCTGTTTTAGCAGTTGCATGTATTATAATTGCTGGTCTCTCCTTAACCAGACTCCTTGGACTTCATTAAAAGACGATGATAAAAGACGATGATAAAGACGGAGATGATGATGATTATTAGTATTAGTATTAATACTAGTATTAGTGCTCACTTTGCCCAGTATAGTTACTGGTACACAGAAGATAGTCAGCAGATGTCTGTTGCATTTGCTACAACTACAGATTCACTTGTCTGTATCATCCATTAGTCAGCAACATCCTTGTATCCATCTTATTCTTTGTATAGGGAGAGGCAGTGGTGGTAAGTTAGACTGAGCATGGGCTCAGAGCCAGACATCCTGCTTTAAATCAAGGCTGTGCCACTTCCTACCTGTGCAATCATGAGCCAGCCACTTTTCCAGCCTCATTCCGATGAACTTGACCCTTACCCCCAGCGTGGACTCTAGTTCACTGCATCATGCCTTATGTCTGGACCATTAGTGACCATTCACACCCCAGGCCTTTGTCTATGCAGTTTCCCTCTGCCTCAGGTGCCTTTCCCTCTTAGGCATTTGATCCATTCCCGCTTAACTGGTAGGACCCAGCTCACGTGTCTTTGAGGCGTTCAAGAAGCCATCCCCATTCTTTGTCCTATGCTAATACTTCTGTATTCTTTAATTATAATAGTATCTCCACTGAGAGGCTTTGATGTACCTGTATGTGTGCGTATGTTCCTAAAGATCAGTTTGCAGGGTTGTAGAATGTACAGTATCTACTTAAAACAAGCCAGAGGAAACATCACAAAACATTCAAAGGAAAAAGATACTTATGGCTATATTGTAGATTGATATGATAATGGGGGTTCAGTCTCCAAAAAAGTCAGACCAACTTTTCTTTAAAGAGTGGCTATTCTGGGAGTCAATGAGAGGAAAGGAGGCAAAGAATTCATTAATACCGGTAAGGTCCTTTGAAGATGAAGACGGCCAGGCAAGAGTATTAAGTATCAGATTTCTGTGTAATTAGGGATCCGGTCTATTCCAGATCAGCTCCATCTCTGGCACAGCCTCACTTTATTTTTGCAAACAATTGAATTCTTTCATTCATAACCTTTCCCTTCATTTGATTATGGCTCTTAGGGGACACATCAAAGGGCTTGGAGATCATCATTTGAATCAGGTTGTCTTTATATATGAGGTGGTGGAAATGAAATCCTTAACTTCCCTTCTGTTTTCCAAACAGAAGGAAGCCATTCTCTACTTGAAAACGAAGGGAGGGGCACCTGGGTGGCTCAGTGGGTTAAAGCCTCTGCTTTCGGCTCAGGTCATGATCCGAAGGCAGGATCATGGGTCCTGGGATGGAGCCCCACATCGGGCTCTCTGCTCAGCAGGGAGCCTGCTTCCTCCTCTCTCTCTGCCTGCTTCTCTGACTACTTGTGATCTCTGTCTGTCAAATAAATAAGTAATTTAAAAATCTAAAAAAAAAAAGAAAAGAAAAGAAAACGAAGGGAGCCTTCCCAGAATGGACTCTGCGCCTTAGGTCTCTGAGAGAGAAAGCCCAACAAGAACACCAGAAGGTGCATTCTAGAGTTTTCCCTGCCCACCTGCAAGAAATAAACACACGTCTTTATCCGAGGACTTTCATTTTGTGGGCATCGTTTCGATTCTTGTGAGTCCCAACTCACTTTTTTGAATAAATTAAACTGTCTCTAATTTGCTGCTTGATGCTTCTGTGGGGGTGAGCATACTTCGCTTCCAGAACTTCTTCCCTGTGGGATGTTGAAGTGTTAGTGCCAATTTCTTTTTTCCCCAAAAGGAGATGGAAGAGTCAGGTTTGGTACTAAGCATTAACTCAGCAGTGCTTGCTAAACTCTTTGAAATCATTAGATGAAAGGCAAAAATAAATCTGTACTAAGTATACATATCATCACTGTTTTTGTTATTATTGTGGGAATCTGCCATTCAAAGAGTATTTTTTTACTGAATAATTTTCTCTCTGAATTTATGATATCTTCAGTTTTATTTAGGAAAAATATGGTTCTTTCATAGGCATTCCTTAGATTTCTCACTGAAAGTAGCTTTTTAGCTTCGTAGAGTCTGAAGCCTATGGGATACCGTCCATCTGTTCCTTCACCCTATACCTCATGCCTAACACACATGCCTAACACAAACCTAAGGTCATAGTAGGGACCAACCACCACCGGTTGAACGGAATGAAATCTGATGGCTTGCCATTTTGAAATGGGATGAAATAGCTATAATTAAATACTGTGTCTTCTTCAATAAAGTCAACGCAGGCTTTTTGGCAATTTTAACCACTCTTCTTCTCAAGGATCCGGTTTTCCAGGCTTCGACGTCTGTCCCAGGATCCGAGCAGTGTGTCTGTGGTCTGAGCAGGGCAGCAGGAAGCCGGATTCCAAGGACAGCTGAGTCCGCCGGGGTTCCTCCTGCCCTATGTTTTCCCTGGCTGCGCTTCCTACCCCACCAGGTCCACACCTGCACTGCAGAGGCACCAGACCAGTTCCACCGAGCTCCTTCTGGCTCTCCTAAAACAAACCAACAAAAGCTTGCCACTCCCGGCGTGGGGCACCGCCAGGCTCCGAGGTGCTTAACAATTCACTGAGAAGACAGCTCTGAAATTGCTGCTGCCTGCAGAGGGGGAGGGTGGGTATATATAGAGATTTCCAACTTGATGAATCTGTTTGGGAAGTCTGAATTTGCAGTTTGGGGAGCGAGCTTGTTCAGGGACCGTCTGCGTGAACATTCTGCTGGAGCAGCCTGCGTGCTGAATTCACGAGGCTGGCACTTGACGGTTCAGCTTGACTCTGCAGGCTCTGTGGTCTCATCCCAAAGTCACAGCCCACACAACTGGCATTTCCCCTGGTGGCTTGGAGAACCTCAGACAAGAATCCCCAAGCTCTGTTTCGGAGGCCAGATTTTGAAGGGGAGAGGGAAGGGCAGTCATGAAGCCATCTGTTTCTTTGCACCCAGGTATCTCTGCCCCTATGTCCTGGGGCCACTTCGGGCCTCAGCTTCGAGGATGGTGCCACAAAAGGCTGCTGCTTCCTGAGGCAAGAGAACACGGGAAGGTTTCCTTCCCTGCTGCAGGAAGCTCTCTGGGAGCTAGGGAAGAAGGGAAAGGACTCTGAGAGTCCCCTGCAGCCCTCTCTCTCCCAGGGGAGCTCAAATACTCATCGGGCTTCCTGTGATATTCGTTGCCTGTTATTCCACAAATTACTTTTTTTTTTTTTAAAGATTGTATTTATATATTTGACAGAGAGAGAGAGAGAGAGATCACAAGTAGGCAGAGAGGCAGACAGAGAGACAGAGAAGGAAGCAGGCTCCCTGCAGAACAGAGGGGCCGATGTGGGGCTCGATCCCAGGACCCTGAGACCATGACCTGAGCTGAAGGCAGACACCCAACCCACTGAGCCACCCGGGCACCCCAACACAAATTACTTTTTTAAGAAGATATATCCGCACAACATTGACGTCTCTATCTTTTGGTACATCTCCCAGGACAGGGCACTGGATGGCTTCTGCTCATCTCTATGTTAGGATAAGAAATCTCCAGGCATTTGTCAATGTTTCCAGAAATGTGTTACTAATTCTAAGATGTGGATATTGGAAAATTATTTGCATAGAAATTATATGAAACCATCCTGGAATTTATTTGCAACCCAACGTGCTTTCTCGAGAGTAAATTGTTACAGCTCCAAAGGAAGACCCATCTTAGGTCTGATGTGGGAATGAGAGGAAACTGCTGTTGTTCCGGACACTTGGTCCAGTACTTTTCCTTTTAAAACACCCACCGTAGCAGAATGGAATGGAATACACATTTTGAAGATGATGACTGTGATTTCCTTTAATCCATGTCAAAAAAGCCGTTGTCTCTGAATGTGATCCCATTAGAAGAAAACCAACAAAGAAATGATGTATTTTCAGAAAAATACTGTTTATGAAATCAAAGCCAAGATAATCAAAGCCTTACTTTCTTAAACATCTGTAGGATTTTAAGTTAGGACTTTTTTAGATTATTTTCTTCTGTGACCACTTGAAAATTCATTCCCTGCTTCCTCTCGATTTAAAATAAGACGTGATTAACAGAGTCCACAAGGTGATGTTAAGTGAAACCCCAAATACAGCAAAAGTAATGTAAGTGGAATTATCAAGGGGGAATGAGTGAGCGGAGGAGTTCAATATAAATGGAGCAGCTCATGCATTTTTAATGATTTCGTTTCTTCAACATGAAACAAAAACAAGGAGGTAGGTAAGGTGTAAAGGCAGTCATTTATATAATCGTTGCATCTAAAACCGTTACACCATAGAATAATAGAAGTAAAAAAAAATAGAGTAATTAGCATGATCCATTGAGAGCTTAATCAAGGCCAACACTGTTTGCTGCCTGTTAATTTGTAACTAATTTGCTGCTGTTGATACACTTTGAGACGGAACCCTATAGAATGGAGGTGGATCCTGGAAACTTCAGCACAGAGCCCTGACACCTTCTAGTGCTAAGCTGACCTTCATGTTGAAAGGTCCCAAAGTTGCATTCCAAATGTATCTTCTTTGGGAAAATGAAATGTCCGTCCTTCTTCTCCCTCCCCCCACTTTTTCTTTTGAGGTAAAAAATTTGGTTTGGGTTGGGGGAAGGAAGAGAATTTACTATTTAACACTTAATTTTAATTTTTTTGATTTTATGTATTTATTTGACAGACAGCGATCACAAGTAGGCAGAGAGGCAGGTGGAGAGAGAGGGGGAAGCAGGCTCCCCGCTGAGCAGAGAGCCCAACGCGGGGCTTGATCCATGCACGCTGGGATCAGGACCTGAACCAAAGCAGAGGCTTTAACCAGCTTTAGAAAGACAATTAGCCCATTAACCCCATCTGCACTGCACAGGCAAGGACTGACTTGAGGCATCTTTCAGGCTGTGCGCTTGACCTTTAGATGGTGAGTTAAAGCTCACAAAGCAGGTTTGTCTGTCTCATCTCATCTAAACTTCATGGCCAAGAAGTGCTATGATTATTCCCCACTTGGCAGATAAGAAGATTGAGAGAGCGAGCATTTAAACCATTTGCTCCCAAACGATCTCACCGGGGACTTAAGATGCGGGGTCAAGAACTGAACCCAGTACTTAGATCCCCAAAGCCTGTATTCCTTCACTACACTGAGCTACCACCTGAAAGTTGTAGAACCCCAAGGGGGCTCTGAGAAATAAGCTCCGCTCTCTGAGCAGAGCTTCACTCTGTAACTGATAAAAACCCACTCAGATCTCTCCTTTCCTGACAACTCACAGCTCAAATGTCACGGAAAAGAAACACTTCCTACCTCTCTCGCCTTTCTCCCGCCCCCGACAACACTCTTCTCTTCTATTCAGGCTGTCAGAT
Source organism: Enhydra lutris kenyoni (assembly GCF_002288905.1). Classification (NCBI taxonomy): domain Eukaryota; kingdom Metazoa; phylum Chordata; class Mammalia; order Carnivora; family Mustelidae; genus Enhydra; species Enhydra lutris. The sequence continues at coordinate 21,748,850 of NW_019154092.1, forward strand.
TTTTCTTGCAAGGCATTTGGGACTCAAATCAGGGAAGGGGGGAGGTACCTTGCCTTGATTCTCATGGCAATGACAACCAAACTGTTACATTAATTGTTGAGGGGGAAGTAGGGGCACAGATTATTCACAGAGAACAGATAATTCCCATCTCACCTCTAGTTATGAAATACTTTCTCTAACTTGATCTTAACCTTCTCCTGGCTCAGACCTCAAATCACCGACTGGAACTAAGTTTTAGGCAGAGAGACACATAGCTCATAAAGTTATACACTTCCAGATAATTAAAAGTAATATATTGTCCGAGGAACAAAATTAATTAGATATCAGCACTGAATTAACGAAAAGATCATGTAGATTTGGCACCAAGGCCAAAATCAAGTGTAAGCCAAAGTTACGGGGTAGCCAGGGGCCCAGGATAAGGACAGACAACCCATGTGCAGCAAGAACTTAACTTCTTGGCAAACAAAGATCCTTGACTACAATATTGAGAGAAGACATATTGGTAAAATCATTGTCCAGCAATACTAATCAGGCTATATACTCAGGCTGTCCTCACATGCTAAGTAGTAAAACAACTAAGTTCCAAATGAAGCAAGCTAAATGCACTTTGGAACAACATGGGAGGGCTCCATGGAGGAAGGGGGCCTTTGTGTTACCCTTTGGGAAGTGTCTGATCTCCAACTGGGGAGTGACACTGAAAAAGCTGTGTTCAGAGTATATTAATTTTGCAAGAATGTGTAGAGGAATTTGGAGGAAAAAGATGCTTAGAAGAACCAGAAAAGAGGAAGGGTAAAATCTGACAAACTTTGCAAGGAACAGTTTCCAGAATGGACAATTAATTGGAAGGAATCCAGTGAGGACATCCTCATCAGGGAACTGGACTCCAGCTTGAGTGTTTCTCCGAATTTATTACGAGACCTCTGACTTGAGGCCAATCACCAAGCCTTTCTGGACTTTAGTTCCTTCTCCTGAAAATGCTGGAGTTGCCTTCTTTCTCTAACATGAAAGAATTCTGCGTCCAGTGATTGTACCTTGGGGAGAGGGGGAAATGGTGCTTCAGTTGACTGAAATGAGGAAATTCAGATAAAGGCTTCTCATCAGGGGACTGTGTAACTCCGTTCTGAGGCTGCCCCAGTGTAGTCTGAAGATAGCTCCACTACTCTGGGAGGACATCTCAACCACTTCCTGAGTAGAACTCCATCACCCTGTGAAGACGCTAGTCCCATTCCAGGTGTAACACCATCGCTCCTCCCTGAGTGTGCTCCAGGCATGTCCATGGTTCTAAGGATATTTCTGCCAGATGAAATTCTGAAATTCTTTACTTCCATTGCTACCCATAAAATACTTCTACTGGTAAATAGCCATCGCATCTAAAATTCCTCAGCTTTCTTTTACAGGATATAAGGGCTCAAGAGTAAATTTCTAAGTAATCACTGAATATGAAAAATATATATATACAATTTGTTCACTAGTTAGAGGGCAGGGACTGAGTCTCATTCGTCTTTGCGTAACAGGAACCAGTGTTGTTCCTTGTGTACATTTGGCCAGTGAATATAATACATGTTGCACAAATGAATGAATGAATTAATAATTACAAGAATGACAGAGTTCCAGGCCTTCAAACTGTGGGGAAACTGCCATAACCTTAACCAGCAATAATCAAGAATACTTCCTTTTGCAGTTTTTAAAAAAACACCCACATCTGGACGATTAGCTATATATAGGTATTCTGGAATCATGCATGGTGATTGTGCATATTAGCTGGCAGTCCTGGTGAGACCCGTTTCAAACAGACCTTCCTTAAAAATAATCACAGGGTAGCAAATGTAAAGTTTGCTAAAATGTACCTCCTATATACTGTTTCATAACGCCTCTTTAAATGAGGGCAGGAAGTGTTTGGTGTGGCAGCCAAGAAGAACAAATTAACTCACTGAGTGAGTTGACTCTGAATGCCAAATGGTAGATGGTACTTAATTCTGTATCCGTTTAAAAATGCTGAAACCTCCTGCGAGTGGTAGCACCATTAACGAATGACAAATGAGATCTCTCTTGGAGTGAAAAAATTACCTCAGGTAATTCAAGGAAAGTGAAGTCACAGTCACAAACAAGTACATGTGTCAGATTATAGCAAGTTCTTTTTTTATTGGTTTTGGATGGCATTTTATTGGGGCTAAAGTTATGAGAAGGGCTAATGGATGTCAACTCAGGATAACTGTGATAGTACAGAGCTCCTATTAAAACTGGTCAGTATGTGGGGTCATGACACAAGGCGAAGTGCTCAGCTGCTTCCAGAAGCAGAAACTGAAAAGTGGGACACACGGGAGGATCCCGACGAGCCCCTTGGGGCAGGGTTGCCAAACACCCCAGTTTTCTTCTCTTTAAAATGTCTTTCAATCAATCAGCCAGCAGTTATTTATTCAGGAATTGCCAAGCGTGGTGGTGAACCCTGTCACAGTGGGTAAGGTGTATCCCAGTCTAGGCGAGGAGCTTCCATTTTTGTCGACTAGAGTCAATTGAATTTCAAGATGGCTGTCATGTTCCTCAGATCAGGTCAAACTTGTGGAGGAGTCAAAATAATACCGGAGAAACTCAAGTCCACAAAGGCTCTCCTCAGAACAGCTTAGGTTTAGAGGATATGAGTTTATTTTATCTTAAATACGTTACTAAATTAAAGGCTGATTTTCTAAGATACAGACCATGCAAACGTACTCTTAGCCAATTCGTAGATACCAGTAGCCCTGTTAGACTCAGTCCTTTTTGTAAAAGTAGGAAATTCCTCCTTGCTGTCCTGCAATGCAATTTACAGATAATACAGCCTATCCACACACAGATTCTCAAGAATCATTACAGTGTGAGTACTAAACTAGTCATAATCAGGGGCGCCTGGGTGGCTCAGTGGGTTAAGCCTCTGCCTTTGGCTCAGGTCATGATCTCAGTATCCTGGGATCAAGCCCCGCATCGGGCTCTCTGCTCTGCAGGGAGCCTGCTTCCCCTTCTCTCTCTCTGCCTGCCTCTCTTCCTGCTTGTGATTTCTGTCAAATAAATAAATAAAATCTTAAAAAAAAATAAACTAGTCATAATCAGACAGACAGAAAGGAGAACAGTGGTTGCCAAAGGCTGGGGGAAGAGCGGATGGGGAGTTACTATTTAATGGGGACAGAGTTTCAGTTGTGCAAGATGAAAAGATTTCTATGGATAGACAATGGTGATGATTGCACACCGGGAGTGTACTTAATACCAAGTACCTGGGTGACTCAGTGGATTAAGCATCTGCCCTTGACCCTTGACCCTGGGCTTGAGTCCCGCATCCGGCTCCCTGCTTGGCCGGGAGCCTGCTTCTCCTTCTCCTTCTGCTGCTCCCCCTGCTTATGCTCTCTTTCTCTCTCTCATCAAATAAATAAGCAAAATCTTAAAAAATAAATTCTAAACTGTACACTTAAAAATGGTTAAGATGGTAAATATTACATGTATCTTATCACAATTTTTAAAAAATCACTGTATTGGCTTACATGTGATATGAGAAATAAAGGGAAAGTCATTTATTTTTAAACAAATTGTTAATGCCTGGATGCAATTATGCTAGAAGACCTAAGGAATTGGTTAGAAGCCACCTATCTGTGGAATCATCATGAATGGGAGCGAATCGTATGTGGCCTCCCCACTGCTCCTCCCCAGAGCAGTGCTGCTGGGGAGGACGTCTACCAAATGGCAAATGACTCTTGCTTGGGAAGTTCTGCACAAAACGAGGCACAGTTTTCTCTTAATGTCTATGGTAGGTGCACGGTGGGAACATTCAGCATATTTAAAATTGTGCAAAAGATACAGTGAGCTTCTATGTAAAGTAAGCTGGATTCTTAGATAAACAGGAGCAAGTTTTTCACCTATATATTGGGTTGTACTGGAACGTCATGAAGAACCCAGGTCAGGTCTTTGCTACTGGAAACTGTCCCCAGCTCTGCGGGTCACCTTCCATCCCTGGGCCCTGCCAGCCAAATACCAGTAGTTCCCCCATACAGTCCTCTTGAGCCCCAGAAGTCCCCTTCTTGAGATCTAGTGATGAAGCCTGCCCACACTTGAGGTGCTGCAGATCCAGCCCCTTTTGCGTGGCCCTGTGTCACGCAGGTCACTTCGCTATGGTTCCCTTCTTTCTGGAGCTCATGGTACGATGGTCTTTTATCTATCATAATTAGTAAGTCAAAAAATGGCTCTTAAGAGTGTTGCCCAATTACCTGAAAACCAAATAACCAAGAATCTTGAACACGTTTTCCTCTCTACTTTTAGAAAAGCTGACAAAGTAGCTTATGTCCAATGTTGGTTCTAAAAATTGATGCTTGGTGGGTACTGCCATGGACTCCACACACGGCCCTTGAGGCAAGTACAGTGTCCTGAGTTGCTTGCAATCATTAAGGAAGATTAACTCCCATTCCGAATGGGCCCAAGCTAATATGTACTTTTACTGTGTTCTTTTCGCTAAAAAATTCGTAATTCTCAAGAAAGCAAGAGCTTTGAAGGCAGGCCTTTTCGGTTTCCCATTTCTCACACAGCTCTGTAGTCTTGAGCACAGCAGGCCCTCAAATATCTGTCAAAATGAACTGAATGTGTCCGTGTAAGATATTTCTAGTAACTACCCATACCAAGTTAATCAAGTGTCCCCCCCCCAGCTTCAATCCCTCCAGATACACGAATTTTAATGTTGAGTATTTTACCTTCAACTCTGTCATCATCTCACAACCCATGGAGACACATGTGAGTCAGTCATAGTGAAGATCAAAACTCTCCATGTAGCTTATTCTTCCAGTGATTTCATTGCAGATAAAATGAAATAACCTGAAATCTGCCCGGTAATTATGGCAGATAGCCTCACGTCATCATTTATTCATTCCCAGGATAAAACTGTTTCTCCTGGGCCCTGCAAGAAACCAGTTTGGCTAAGGCAAGCAACCCCCAATTATAATGATAACTTTGCTGTGGAAAAAAAAAGAAAAGAAAAGAAAATAAACGTGTAATTAAATTTTGCAGGTGCAACAATCCTGCTCGGTGAACCACGGAGGAAACCTGTGAAATTATCCTAAGCAATTTTCTCTAGTGTAATTTGGAAATTAGCCCACCTGGAGACATAAACCCACAATTTCCTCTGCCATTGTCTTATCACCTTTATCTTGTCTTAAACGCTGAGGCCTCCTGTTGCAAACAGCAACAGGCCTGAAACCCGTAATCTCAGCAACAAGGTCACAGTAATTTCAGAAGTGGGAAGGCCGGGCCCATTGACTTTCATGGTGGCTTTAAAGACCATAAAAACCAACCGAAAGTACTGCGGGCACAACTAACCTGCCGGCGAAGCCTTGCCGAGTCGTGGCAACTGGGAGACACGTGCAGACTCGAAAACGCGGAGCGCGGGGCCAAAGCCTGCCTTCCTTGGAAACCACGTGCGGTGGCTCGAGAAGCACACGGTGGGCGTGCGTGCGTGCGTGTGTGTATGTGTGCACCGGCCCGGGAACAAAGCTTGTGAACCCCGAATCCCCGCACCCCGGGAACAGAACCCTTTCTAAATGTCCTCTCCAGCGTTGGCTTAGCCTCGGCGGGGGAGGAGCTCCCCTCCCCCCCAACCCTCCCCCACTCCACCCCACCCCCGCCCATCAGGACAAAGGGGCAAAGCCAGGAATGGTGTGTCTGCTTTGTTCTTGCATGTCCCTGTCTGTGGGACTTGGGGAAGTGGCTGTCTTAGCCCCAGGCTCACCCTCTGTAAGAAAAGAGTCTTTATTTGCAAAAGGGCTTCAGGATCTTCAAAGCTGAGATGTGCACCCATTATTAACATATTAGGATCTCTTTTAGGCTATGCCCTTCCCACCTTCCTGTGCGTCCCCAAATTCTCAGACAGCTGGGATCTCGGGAGTGGGAGATAATTGCCTTCCTTTACTCCCTGTACCCTCCGCAAAGCCTCATTAATACACCTATTTTTCCCTTATTGGAGCTCCTGAAACAGAGCCAAGGTTGGAGGCTCTCTTGTCAGCTACAGCAACGTTCGCTGTCGTTTTGTTATTACTGCGGCTTGCTTGCTTTCGCTTCCTACAAATACTCACACCTACAAATGCTTGCAGACGCATACACCCATCTAGCTGTCCTTCCCTTGCACACCACTGCTTCCTGGAAGCCTTACCAACACTGCCCCCACAAGCCTCATTTGGGGTAGGAGTCTTTTTGTTACCCTTCTCCAGCACTCCAAGCCCACATCTATCAGAGCTCTGATGGCCATGTAGTAGAACTGTGTGTTAATTGGCCATTGAGCCACTTGTCTGTGAATTCCATGAAGGCAGCGGTTAGTGTTTATTGCCCTATGATTAATACCATGCCACGCCATAATAGGAATTCAGGAATATGTTTGTTAAATGGATCCCTATGTGTGTAGAACAATTTTAGGATTTTACTGTATTTTCCCCATCCTCTTGATTTCTTTAATTTATTGGTTTTCATAAATTGTTTTTAAGCTTTTGAGAGTCATAGAGGCTGCTGGTGGCCATTTCAAGTAGTACAGAAAGAGGAAAAACATGAATCTTCTTTAATTCTTCCTCATCAATCCTGCTCCACTCCTCCAGACAGAACCGCTGTTAAAGTCTTTTCTTTGCATTTATAAACATATACACTTAATACATCAACAAAAATGTTTTGAAAAGCACGACAGGCTTATATTTTATTGTTCTGGTCTTGTTTTTTTCTCCACCTAATATATAAAGTATCTCATTCTTGTTTATAAGTCCAGAATGTTTATAAATGTTCTGGCATTCCTCTTCTTATTTACTCGTTATAAAAATGTTCGATGCTCCTCTTCGGGCAGTCTGAATCTCAGAGGTAAACAGCTGTAATCACACCTAGTTTTACTACTTTGGGTGGTTATCCCAACAATTCCAAATTGCTTCTTAATTTCTTAACATGAGATTATATCTGTCAACTTGATAAGAAAGGTGAAGACTTCAGCGCTTTTTTTCACCTCCCCTCAGCTCCTGATTTTCTTTCTGTCTTTATGTTTAGTTGTTTTAGTGGTTGCACTGATAACCTTGTATCAAGTCCTTACAACTGTCTTGCTCTTGGAAAACCTCGGCCTGCTGTGCACTTTGCAGATCCTCTAGCATCTTCCCTTCCCCCGTACCCCAACCTTGTCTCAGTTACACTGTCACTCTCCAGGTTTATGATATTGACATCTGGACCCTAGCAGTTTCCACTTCTCCCCTGCAAAGCTTCTGCGTTTGGTGTCCAGAAATCAGATGAGATGTCTTGTTGGTCAATAACACCTATCTTGTTATTATAGTTGTTATAAACCAATTCTTTTTAGGATATCTTTTTTATTATCTCAGTGGGGTTCGGGGTGGTAGTAGAGATACACACTTAGCCTGTCATCTTGAATTGGGGCTGGGGCTCTCCTGCTTCTTTTGAAGCTGGTTATTTCTTTCAGACAAACGTATTAGCATTTCTTAATTCTGAGAGCCCAGAAGTACAATTGTGACTGTGATTTGATTGTGTTTGAAGGAATTTAAGGATTTGGGAACACGTCAATCAAGATTGTTATTTCCTTGCCTTCGCTGTAACTCACTGCGGTTTTTCCTCTTCACCACCTCTGCTTGCTTCCTCATACGCAGTAATAGCAAAGTTCTTCTACAAATAGTGATATATTTTTGCTCTCCCATAATCAAGGAACTGAAATTGCTTGTATCCATCGACGGCTGTCGCCATTTGTTCTTGTGTCCTGCCTTCCCAAGTAAATAGTAAACTCTTTGAAAAAAATCACCAAGAGTTTCTGAGGCTGCATTTTTTTTCTTCTTTTAAAAATTCGTGCCTCGCCAAGTGCATGTCATATAGCTGGCATTTGATTAGGTTCGGTGAATTTAAGTGAACTGACCTCTGCGGTTGGTTCTCCATTGCAGACTTCTGGGCTCTGCGCCATGGGAATATCATGACTTTACCCAGTTCGTCCCTAGGTCATTGTAGGAAGGAGCCCTTGAAATGCCTGAGAAACTCCCTTTTAATCACAATTATACGTGGCTTCTTTTCCCCTTCTTAGGATACCAATATTAAATGCAACAGGGAAACTGATTTCAATTACAGTGGATGCCTTCCCCTCCCAGTGCATCAAATTACACACACAGAGACACACACCACTTCCGTGGAGGTTATCCAGCGTAATTCTTAGTACTAGGGAGCACGAACAGGGTGCCAATTACTTAAGAAGTGCTCATTAGGAATTAGAAAGCAAATATAATTACCACATGCCAATTGCATAGGAAATAAGAGTGCTTTTCAACAAAGCCAGGCTTATTTTATATGTCCCATATAGCTCCCGCAGGATCTGTTCTTACCTGTTTTTTTACTCCACCGGATACTGAATACATATGGAAGACAAAGACGTAAGACGTGGTAAATGTACTAGAAGACAAATTCCTTATTTGTCCTACTGCACTGTATCTTCAGGACCCAGCAGTGAGCACGGCAGGTGCTCTAAACACACTTAATGGGTCTTTTCAATACCTGTAGTAGAACGGAAGTTTATTTTTTACAACAAGGGGCTTTTTCTTGCCATCACAGAACAGGCTTTGAAAGGCCTGAAGGTGCTAGGGTGCTATTTAAATTTAGAAAATGTGTTAGACCTGGAAATTACTTGAGTGATTAATAATCTCCTCCACCGGTTCCCCCCCTCCCCGCCCAGTTTCACAATGGGTATAAATGACATTCCATGTGACAGTGTGACGGTAAGAACAAAAAACCTTTTTCCTAGATTCCTACGATCTCTACTTGACTGGAATTGCTCTGCAAGGAAACACTTTGTCAGACATTCCTCTTGTGGGTGCCCTGAACCCGTATTTACCCCCCATTTAGTGTCCAAAACTGCGGTCTTACACACTTGGCAATCACAACATATCTGGAGAATGGTATTGTTTTATTTTGTGTGGGACCTTAGGAACTAATTAAATTAGACGACTATTTTGCAGATGACTATAGAGAAAACAAAACTCTAGCAGTTTCAATAACCACCATCTGGAGTTCCCACCTGATACAGATAAAGTTGACTTAGGTTTTTCTGCGCTGCTTCCTTGAGGAGGCTTAATTTTCTTCTTAAATTTTAGTTGTGTCCTATTTAAAATATAAATACTACATAGAAATATCTTTGGGGAAAAAAGTTGATTTTCCATAAATTACATGCAAAAACCGGAAGTTATTTCCCACCATGAAAATGTGATATTCTCATTCCTCATTAGCATGTAGAAACATCCAGAAATAGCCAAACCATACCCTGAGAACAATAAGTAGGCACCTAAGTGCTTTGTTTTTGACTTTGGGTCAAAGTAAAAAACTTTTGCTTTGGGCACCCAAGCAGAGAAATTGCTTCTTCTAGTTTAAGAGTCAAAAGCAAAGCACTTAGGTGCCTACCTATTGTTCTCGGGCTCTGGTTTGGCCATTTCTGGACTAGTTTATCATTGATGCTTAGGGGTATTGAACACCCACCCTATGCCAAGCCCGTTCTAGGCTCTGGGAATAAACAATCAGTAGGACAGATAACGTTCCTGCCCTCATTCTGGCGGGGGAGACGGACAAGAAACATGTGAATATATAATGTAACGTCAGGTGTCCTGAGTGGATTGCGGAGAAAGGAAACGGCACTGGTGGACAGACGGATGAGTGAAAGGCATCTGGGACACCCAGTGGCACCAGGGCTCAGGGACCAGTGTTGTGTGATTCCGGCATAAACCTGGCACCTTAGTCATTCAGCCAGAGCTCTGCGTAGGTAAGGACAGGACACACCGTCAAGCCCAATGCTGGACAAGCAGAGACTGGGATCAGGCCTTTCTTTACTGCAATTGAGGATGTGATTTATTATTATTGTTATTACTGTGACTATTATTACCGCGACTATTGTTATTACCGCTGTTGGGCTTGGCAGTGGAGTTCTCCCTTGTTTCATAATCTGATTCTAAAAGAGGCCATTGAAATTCATAGCTCAGAGGACATTTGGGAGGCCATGCAACAGAATGGTTTAGAGCAGAGGTCAGTAAGCTGTGGTCCACAAGCCCAGTCCAGCCCAGTTTCTGTTTTTATCCAGCCCAGTGTCTGTTTTAGAAGGCTGTGTGTTTGTTCTGTTACTTTTTCTTTTTCTTTTCTTTTCCATTTTTTAAAAACATTTTTAAGTGACTGGTTAAAAAAAGAAAAGTAAATACAATATTTTGTGTGACACATGCAAATAATGTGAGATTCAAATTTTAGTGTCCATAAATAAAGTTTTGCTGGAAGACAGCTGTGCTCACTTTTTTAGGTATTATTGATGGCTGCTTTTGTGTTACAACAGTATGGTTCATGAAGCCTAAAATACTTATGATTTGGCCCTAAAGAGTCAGTTGACCCTTGATTAGGAGTATGGGCTCTGCAAGGAACTGGCTACAACATTTACTTTTTATTGTTATTATTTTTTAAATAAAGTACTTTAAAAATGTTTACCTATTGATCTGTCTATTTGGTAGATATTTATTTATCTATCCATGTGAGAGAGAGAGAGGAGAGGGGCAGAGGGAGAGGGAGAAAGCGAGTCCATAAGCAAACTCCCCACCAAGTGTGGGTCCACCGCAGGGCTCCATCTATGGACCCCAAGATCATGACTTGAGCCCAAATCAAGAGTGGGTTGCTTAACCAACTGAGCCACCCAGGCGCCCTACAATATTGATGATATGTGCTGAAAAAAGAATACTACAGGCACGAAAAAGAATTAGATAAATCTCTGTAATTGCGACAGGAAGATGTTTGCAATGTGTTAAGTAAAACAAACAAAAGCAATTTGAGTGCAATAGATTGAGCTTCTCCAAATACTCCCCAAGGATGTAAGTTCCTTTAATGCAGCCCTTGGTCTGTGTTCTTCACTGTTACACCTAGAGCTTTGCGACCCATGATACACTCTTAGTAAATATTTGTTGAATAAATAAGTGAATGACTATCACACAACGTCTAGGGAACGATAAACGAAAAGATTGATAAATCTAGCTACACAAAAACTTAAAAAATAAAAAACTTTTTTTTCGGCATACTGAAAATCACCATAAGCAAAGTCAACAGGCTAATGATAAACCTCAAACAAAAAAAAATATCAAGAGCCTATTCCTTAATAAGCTCAGATAAATCAAGACTAACAACAGCAATGAAATAGAAAAGAGGACAAAGGATATCAAAAGGCAGTTCCCAGAAAAGGAATGCAAATGGCCCTTCCCTATGGTTACTTTTTTTTTTTTTAAGATTTTATTTATTTATTTATTTGAGAGAGAGCAGGCGAGCATGGAGGGGCTGAAGGAGAGGGAGAAGCAGGCTCCCCGCTGAGCAGTGATCCTGCCACAGGATCCCAGGATCCCAGGATCCCACCAGAGCTGAAAGCAGATGCTTAACTGACTGAGCCACCAGGCGCCCTAACACTCTTTCCTCTTGATCCAGTCATCGTATGTATCTTTAGCACAACAGAGATACAGCAAGGTCACTATCATTTTGATTACATGATATTTTCTTAACAGTTGTTTTAGGAAATTAAAAAATATCTTTTCTGTTTAAGAAAGCTATTTCAACAAGAAATAATAAATATCGGTGAGAATTTGGAGAAAGGGGAACACTTATGCACAGTTGGTGGGAACGTAAGTTGGTGCAGCCAACTTACGATGGAAAACAGTATGGAGGTTCCTCAAAAAATTTAAAAGAGAAATCTCAGATGATCCACTACTGGGTATTTATGCAAAGAAATCAAAAATACATATGCACCCCTATATTCATTGTAGCATTATTTACAAAAGCCAAGTTACGGAAACAACCTGTGTCTATTGGTCTATTGACAGATGAATGAATAAAGAAGATGTCACACACACACACACACACACACACACACACACACACACACTGGAATATTACTTAGCTGTAAAAAAGAATGAAAATTTGTCATTTGTGATAACAAGATGGACCTAGAGCACATGATGTATGCTAAATGAAATAAGTCAGAGAAAGACAAATACCATACGATTTCACTTACATGTGAAATCTTAAAAAACAAAATAAAATAAACTTAAAAAACCAAAACAGACTCATAAAGAGCTAACCAACGATTGCCAGAGGGAAGAGGGGTCGGGGAATGAGTGAAATAGGTAAAGGGGATTAGGTGGTAGAAATGTGCAGTTATAAAATAAATAAGTCGTGGGGACAAAAAGTATAGCACCGGGAATATAGTCAATAACATTGTAAATAACATTGTAATAGCTTTGTATGGTGACAGATGGTAACTACCCATCTTGTCGTGAGCATAGCATAATATAGAAAATTGTCAGATCAGTATGCTCTACACCTGAAACTAATATAATATTGTATATCCCCTATACTTCAGTTTAAAAGAAGTTGTTTTAAAAAAAAAAGTTGTTTAAGAAAAGACTTCTCAGTCTATCAAAATGCAAGATCAGCTCCTCAGGACTCTGGGGGAAGAGTATGAGAGCTCAGTAATGGCATCTAGTTTCTCGCTGCATAGGACAGCGCCCAGTTTTTCCTCCAAATGAATGCCAGGCTTATCCCAATTTTGAGTTTGGCTTGTTGTTTTAAATCATCAGTTAACATCAGTCCAAAGGTCAAGGGACAATTTCCTACACAGGGGCCTCGCTGTATTTGCCGATGCCCCTCAGGTTTGGTGCCAACCCAGAAATGTTTCATCAAACTTGACGTCATTTCTGGCCTGGAAGACAAGATTCTCAGTAGCACTGGGATTGGCGAGAGCCTCTGGTGCACTGTGGGTGGCTTGGACAATCCCTTGGACAGAAAGTTCCTAGAGTGGATCTGTGTATGTTGCCCAGGACAGTAGCACTAGCTTTGAAACGCAGCTAAGCACAGACTGCGATGTGTTCTGTGTATAAAACATACTATTGAATTTTGAGGATTGAAGCCATACAAAAAAAGTGAAACATCTCACTAATAATGTTTTATATTGAGTACATGCTGAAAAATAATATTTTTGGTATACTGGGTTACACAAAATGTATTATTAACATTAGTTTCATTTCTCTTAAAAAATTTTCCCCCCATGGGTCCGCTAGAAGATAAACACCTGTGTAGGTGGCTTGCGTTCTATTCTATCATATCGCACCGGGTTAGAGCGTTCATGACTCACGCACTTGGCCATTCAGCAATTATTCCCAAAGAGATGACCATATGCTGGGCATGGTGCTGGGCCCAGGGGACATCATGAGAAGTAGGGCACAGCTCCCGGCTTCAAGGAGCTTTAGTGTCAGAACAGAGAAGGTAAGAATGCAGGTGAGAAGTGCCAGGCCCTTAATTCACCAGGGGTTTGGGAGAGCAATGGGCAGGGCGTGCTGGGGAAGCCTGGGGGAGAGAGGGTTCCCAGGGCAGACAAAATATGCATCGAATGCTGAAGAAGTGGCAGGGGTTAGCCAGACGGGCCAAAGGAGGAGCACGGGTGAAGGGGTTGCAGGCATGGGCAGCCACAGGTAGGAGCGAGCGTGGAGGCAGAGAAAGGTGACTTCCTTGTAGGAGCATCAGGGGCCCGGCTGGGGTGTGGGGGTGGAGGGAAGGGGCTGTGGAAGATGCAGGCAGCTTCAGAGGACCAGGACCTCTCCTTCCAAGTGTCTTCTCTTCTGATTTTTGGTGACTCCCTCCTTCCCCTGGTCTGACTTTGTCCCCCATACCAGGCTGGAGGATGGCCTTCAGGGAGGTGAATAGCAAGGTGAACTGGGTGGAAGCCTGTGCAGCTGGGACCCGCCCCCCCCCCCTCAGCTGGAGGATTCACCCCCTGCTCTTGCTGGTTTCTGGCCTGCTTATGGGAAGTGGTACTTTTTAGTGAACACATTTTCAGTGAGGCTGAGATCGCTATTCATCCAGACAACTTTTTAAAGGGCAAGTTTACCGTCCAAATGGAATTCTTAACCTGTACAAAGAATGAAATGTTTGACCAGGGCCCTGCAGTACACACCAGGGCCAGAAGTTGTGCTCTGCTATTTACTGAGTGACCTTCAATGAGTCGGTCAACAGACGAGGGCCACTGTTCGTTGCCTAACGAGGAGTTTCAACTCGATGATCTCTCTTTTCTTTTCTGTTCTAACTTTCATGGAGCCTGGTACGTGGTATGCAAACCCACAAAGAATTCTCTAACTAGGAAAACCCAGGGATCGTGGCAAGAAGACAAAAGTGGGATTTCATTCAGTTTAGTTATTCGAGTCTGAGAACTAATGACCTATTTTACAACTATGATTCAAAGTGTCACATTTGATTGAAAGATGCTAGGGGAGGTATCTGATTATTGCTATTTTGTTTTTTTTTAAGACAAAATTGGCAAAATGAGAGCAATAAAAACTTGTTGGACATGGGATTCCTGATAATTTTTAAATCTCCCAAATTTGTTTAACTGTGGTTAAAACTTAAAAAATGTTATAATCCAATAAAAATATGTTATAAAAACATTAAATAAGTTAAGAAAACTAGCACAGTTTTGACCCAAAAGAGTTCACAGAAGCTTTGGAGGTTTTGGCAGCCCAACTCAATTGTCAGCAGCCCCTGTGGACCTCTTGTGTGGAATACTGCAGATTCCACTGTGGAATAGAGTGCACTGTGCTGGGAAATAACACAGCATAGCATAGAATAGTAGTTCTTAAACTTTTTGGGATCAGGATGCCTTTATGTTCTCAAAAGTCATTGAAGTCATTGAAGTCATTGAGTCCTTGAGTCAAAAGTCATTGAAGTCATTGAGTCAATGACTCAAAAAGTCATTGAAGACCCCCCGAAACTTTTGTCTATGTGAGTTATATCTTCAATGTTGATCATCTAAGAAATGTAAATGGAGAAAACATTTAAACATTTATTATAAACTCATTTAAGGAAACAACGAAATGATTACATGTTATCATATACAGTATTTTTTGGATAATAGCTATATTTTTCAAAACAAAAGTTTTGTGAGAAATGTGGTATTATTTTACATTTTTGCAAAACTCTTTCGTGTCTGGCTTCATAGAGGACAGCTGGGTTCTCAGCTCTGCTTCTGTATTCGGTCTGTTGCCATATCCCGTGTCAGGTGGTCTCTGGAACCCCACTCTCAACAAGTGTGGGAGAATAAGAGTAAGAGGCAAATGGTGTCTAGTATGATTGTGAACATAGTTTGACTCACAGGCCCCCTGGATATTTTTTTTGAGGAACACCTGGAATCCCTTGACCACATTTTGAGAACTTCTGGCATAGAGATGAACTCAAAAGAATTTGTACCTTGTGGAAAACTTTTGAACATAGATAAAGCTTATCAATAAGTGTGGGATTAGTAATAAAGAGTGGCTGAGACATTGGTCCTGGGGGACAGCTGCAGACGAGCTGGGTGTGGCACTGAGGGATGAAATGGCCCAGGGGGCAGCTGACGTTAGAAGCAAGGTAGCAGAGGTTTACAAAACCCATCATCAAAGAGCTGAAAACAGGGGTCTGGGGGCTGTTTCATTTTCTTAACTGGACTGTAGAGAGGTTCTGTAAGGTTCCTGATAGCCTGCTGGAGAGATCATCCAGTCTGGTTGAAGTAGGGGAAGGCATCCATGTGGCCTGGATTACTTATTCCTCCTCCAGCCCTCACCCAGACCCAGTCAACCCTGAGACGTGGCCTCCTATCCCTAGACATCCGGGAAAAGTGGGAGGGAAACCACTCACTGTAGCAGTCAACAATTGGCAGAGCAGTGTGTGGTCCAAAGTTCCCATCCTGGGCCCATGTGTGGGGAGATGGGGACAGGCAGCCTGGGAGGGGGTGCATGGCTACAGCAGAATTAAAAGCTCAGACTAGACCTGTCATTGTGGGATTAGAGCTGGGGAAGGACAGGATGGCAACAGAGGAGATGGGACCTGGAGGTGGGGAGTTTGAATCTTGGACCCTGGGCCAGCAGCCAGTTATTACTAATGGCCTACCTACTGGCCAGTCTCTTTCCTGCTTGCTAACAGAGTCCCAATTTTATTCAAATATCTGATGTCCATGTATATGAAAAGAGGTTGGGTTCCTCCCCAGCCCTAGAACATCGATCTTGATTGGTTTAAGCTCAACAGAATGATTCCATCCCCTAGCTAGGTTAGAGATGGGCACACAAGGCCATTCCATCCAGTGAGAGATAAGAAGTTCACTGGGAAATCGTTATGTGCTCCTGCTGATAAAGATTTGCCTGGGAAGAAAACAGCCCCTTCATGTCATCTTTCTACACGTGATACCTGGATCTGTGGCAGCCATCTTGTGAGCATGAGGGACACCAGTCTGAGAAGGCAGAAATGAAGGGAAGCAAAGCTTTTGCTGTTCACCTGCTGAATTAGCAAGCCCTGGAACAACCCAGTCTCTGTACTTCTTAAGTGACAGCATATTTTTCATATTTATTAGAAATATATTAGACTATTTTTCAGTCTCATTATTTTAGCCCAAGCATCCTAAATGACATTGTGACTTATATTACTCTGCTTAGAAAAGTAGCCAATCAAGCAATACCTTCAAATGTACTAGTTGTTTTGTTTTAACAAGGCTTCACTTACAAACTATAAACTCAATCAGCCCTTCTTTTCTGCTTGCCTGGCACTACTGTACCTGCTGAAGAATGGGCAACTATTTGCAGAGCAGATGTTAAAAGGTCTCATGATGCAGTTACAGATATTCATCTATTCAGGTTATGGTTTATAGTCCATAATGGGTAGAAATTGCCTATACGCATTTTTGGTATTCCTAATTCCAGAAATCTGGATCTGTTATACACAAGTATAGCATTTTATCATGTGTATAGTCGATTTTGGCTAGGTACCATTTCGTCCCTCTTACGGGAACTAATTTCAAATGAAAGCTATGTAAATAACAATTTTTTAAAATTCCCATGTCCAATAGTCCTGATGGTAACGTCCAAATCAGTGCTGTTTATTTGACAGAGCAGGGGAACTAATCGTTGATGAGCCACACTGAAGGTAATATAAAGATCAGTGGATCATAGAGAATGTATATGAAAATATTTGGAAAAACTAAATTATTTTCAGCCTCTTTTACCCATCTTTTAAAGGTTATTTTAGCCTCTTTCAGAGAAGGTAACCGAAGATGAAAGAGAAGGTGTATTGGCCAAAGTCACCCAGCTAGTAAAAAGGAGACCCTGGACTAGGACTGAATCCCAGGTCCACCTGACTGCAGAACTCAGAAGCACCCGAAACTCTGTCCAAGATACGGAATGTCCCCTTTGCTTCACCTGCAGAAACTGTAACAAGTAGGAAACTGATCAGAAGGTGCACAGAAGGAGGGATACTAGCAAAACACCTTCCTAATCTCCATGCCTGGTCATCTGCTAGCTGTACACATTCTCCAGTAACTCTTAAACTCTATGGAAAGCAATGAAATAAAAATCTCCAGATAATGAATTATTTTAATAATGGAGCCTAAAATCATCCACTAATATATAGTAACCATAACTACTCTTTACCTTGTTACTCTACCAACAAAGGATTAAGCTCTCAGTTTCCATCTATGGAAAGTAGAATTGTCTCCATTCTTAAAACCCATGTTTTAAAAAATCCCTTATATTACAAAAACTTAGAAACCCCTTTTTTTTTTTTTTTTTTGCCTTTGCTGGAAAAAGAATTGAAATAATCCTTCGAAACTGTTTTATTCTTCTGCCCTGAAGTATAGGAAGATGCCCTGTGCTCCTGTTAAACTGTACCATATCCTTTGCAGAGATGAACACAGTGACTTGTCAGTAGTAACTTGGGCGAACTTGCATAGCCATTAAGAGGGAATCTGGATGCTCCCCCAGGTTCCCCAAATCTGGTCCCCATGGACCAAGATCAGCAGGCACTTGCTCTCACACCACCATGAGCTCTTAAAGAACAGTGATTGTTACTCACCTCCCTTTTTTGCCTTCTCGTGAAGGCACTTCTCAATACGTTGCCCGTCTCTGATTGCCCCAGACACCCCCCCAACCCCTCCAAGGTCCCCAGGAGCAGCCACAGACAGGCATGCTTAGACACAGTTAAGATTTCAGATGGGTTCCTCTCTTTAGACATTCAAACAAGAACTTTACCCCCGTAGGCAGTCGCCACCCACCCCACCACCACCAAAAAAAGAGAAACATGAAAAGGATAAAAACAGAATTCTGCAGTTATCTTGGGATTGTGCATTTGCAGTACTTTTTGTCCCCAACCTCCCCTCAGGGTTTCTACCTAACCTGCTTACTCTGCCTCGACTCAGACCTAACTTGCTTACTCTGCCTCTACTCAGACAAGCCTTTCGGATAAACACAGTGTCTACACTGACGGTCCATTCAACACGAGCGGCATAGTGTCTTGACCTTCTCTGCTCCAAAGATCTTCACCTGCACACCGTGTCAGCATGCCAACCCCGTGGCTACACCCTTGAATGGAAACTGTTCCAGCGTGGCAGGCTTCCACACAATCCGCTTTTCTCTGCAACTTCCCATTTTCCAGTGTTCTCATGTCCCTGGCGGGAGCTGATCTCATGGGCAAATAAAACACAGGTTTTGGAACCTGAGGGTTTGAACAGGGGCTCTGCCACTTGGATAGTTGAATAATCTCAGGCAAATGACTATATTTCTGAGCCTCATCTGCCTTATCTGTGAAAGAGGGATAACATCACCTATGTTTCAGGATTTCGATGTGGGTTACACACCTGGGACTGAGAGCACAAAACACCCCACTTAGCTGATACTCAGCAAAGCTAGTTTCTCCCCTTCCGTTGGCTCTTCCTGGTTCCCACTCCCACGAACTTCCTTCTGAGGTCTCACAGCAAATTCTGGTCTTTCGAACCTCCCAGTGTCTCATGCCCTCTGGGCTTCAAGGTCATGCATTGATTCACCCCTACAGCAGATGTCCCATTTCTGATGTCCCACCCACAGTCCTGGTTCCCACTCAACCCTGGACCAGTAGGACAGTTCTGTGGTTCACCTGTCTCCCAAACTGCTGAAGGCCTTCAGCTTGGCTAGGAGGCTCTGGGCATTTTTATTTTTGAAGTTTCCCATGTATTTATTAAAGGCAAGCGAGGAAGGGAGGGGGAAAGAGGTGGCGGGAGAAGGGGAAGGAGAGAAGGAGGAGACAAAAAAACAAAAAAACAAAAAAAACCCAACCCCAAACTGTGGACTATTTAAATATTTATATTTATGGAATACTTTATATTTATATAATGGAAATACTCAATCCCTGGCCATGAAAATCCATTAGCATAACAAGTGGCCATTTATCAGCTTGGTGGATTCTGAGCAGAAAGTGGGCACTGACAGCTCCTGTTCTGTGAATCAGGCTTCTGTGCTACCTGTGCATGTCTACACCACAGTTTCCAAGGGGTAGCTTCCTGCCCCTCAGGCTGGGAAGGCTGGGGTCAAATACTGCCAGTGACAGGGTGGGGTAAGTTTGCCTCAACCAACTTCAGGAAGCTCATTTACCTGTGGCTGCACACCGCATTCCCCAATAGAAGCTTATTTAGTAGTAAAGAGAAAATTTTAGCATCCATATGCTGACTCTTATTTCTTACTCGATGTTTAGAAGTCAGGGGAAGAGAAGTGATTCTTACTGAGTTCCCTTAAAAATCCTAAAGCTTAGGGGTGCCTGGGTGGCTCAGTTGGTTAAGCGTCTGACTCTTGATTTCAGCTCAGGTCATGATCTCAGGGTCCTGGGATGGAACCCTGTGTCCAGCCCCATGTTGGACTCCGTGCTCAGCAGAAAGCCTGCTTCTCGCTCTCCCTCTGCTCTCTCTCAAATAAATGAATAATTTTTTTTTTTAAATCCTGAAAAAAAATTTAAAAAAATTTTTTAAATCTTGAAATTTATTTTTAACATCCTAGGCTTTTAATGTTAGAAACAGTATGTTATTATAGTGCTATTTGTATGATAGAGAACCGGAAACAAAAAGCACAATGTGATGTGGATGGACGGCGGTGCAAGTGGTATGGGGGCAGTATTTCAATCCTGCCAGTGTGTCCTCCCGATCTTGGGAGGGTTCATGGTCTGTCAATTAAACAGCTTGTGCTTTGAAATCAGATCTAAATTTGGATTCCCCACTTTGCCCGTAAGAGTTGAATGACCTTAACAGAGTTGTTTTACTGTCCTAAACCTCAGGTTCTTCTTCTGCAAAATGGAGGTAATAATTAATATCTAATTCACAAGGTTGTTGTGAGGATTAAATTAAATCAAAGTGCCCAGCACACAATAATGGTTTAATGAATGGCAAGTGGCCATCACTATTGTTTTTACTATTCCTGTTTCCCCCATAATGGTTTTTTTTCATAATTTTTTTAAGATTTTGTCTATCTATCTATCTATCTATTTATTTACTTATTTATTTATTGAGCATGAGCAGGGGGAGGGGCAGAGGGAAAGAGAGAATCTCAAGCAGACTCTGTGCTGAGCACCAAGCCTGACACCTGACACCTGACACAGGGCTCTATCTTAGGGCCGTGAGATCGTGACCTGAGCCAAAACCAAGAGTCCGACACTTAACGGAGCCACCCACGTACCCCCATGATAGTTATTTTAAACATTCTTCTTGCTTCCAGCCTCCAGCTCCATCCCCGTCATCCTTACTCTCAGGAGGAAATTCACGAACTAGTTCACAGAGAACAGAGATATTGGTGGGATTACTGATGAAACATCTCTTAAAATCACAAATGGCTCTTTGCTTTCCTCTTTCTCAGTGATTCTCCTTCCTTAAAAATGTGGTTGTAAAGCCATTAGGGCAGAGTACAGTGGGCATCTGAGTCCACCTGGGGACAGCTATGGTGGCCCGGAGCACAGCACTGGAGCCCCAGGGTTAGGGAGGATATATGCCTGGGACAGCTGCCTATCAGAGGAAGTAGCACCCTGGCTGAGTGAGGTAGGCAGACTGGTGCTGGCTGTTGGAACCTAAGCAAGGTTGAGGAGGGCACTCCTAGACAGAGGAAGCCCTAGATGAAAATCAGAGCCTGGGGTGCAGGCAGGAGGGCAGCCCTGCAAAGCAGTGACTAGTGTAGGCTGTGAGAGTGGAAGCAAGGGTGGACTGCCTCGTGGTGCTAGAAACCGAGAGACGGGCATCCATTCAGGGATAGGCAGTAGTGGTGATAGGACATTGATTACATGCAGGGGATTGATCAAATAAGTAAATATACTGAGGACAACAGGAGCTGATTCTCACTGTCAAAAAAAGGGAGTTAATGAATATGGGAAGGGAGAGAAGTACCCTCTAATGGGGGATTGGAATGGAGGTACTGGTATGACCTCAAATTTTTCAATATAGTTAGATACTAAAATAAATACAGATGCAAACATGTGTATATAATGTATAAGCTCCCTATTCTCTTTCTACTGAGAAGGTCTGGGAGTGACACCATCCCAGTAGCAGTGAGCACACCAAGCACTGAAATCTTGGCTTCTAAATACTCTCAAATGCAAGAAACTAGACTCACTGGACAAAAGGTTGATTCCAAGACACCATTAGTAGTCACTCCCCATTCTCTATTCCACCCCCCAGCTCCAGGCACCCAAGAATCTTCCTTCTGTCTCTGTGGATTTGCCTATCCTGAAAATATATATATACATGAAATCACCCGATATATGGCCTTTTGTGTCTGGCTTCTTTCATGTAACGTAATGTTTACAAGGTTCATCCATACTACAGCATGTATCAGAATTTCACTTATTCTTATGGTGGAGTAATATTCCATTGCATGGATATACCACATTTTGTTTATCTATGCACTAGCTGATGGGCGTTTGCATTGTTTCCACTATGTTTAGGCACTATGAATGATATTGGTATGAACATTTGTGTACAAGTCTTTGTGTATTTGTTTTCAATTTTGGGGGGTAAACACCTAGGAGTGGAATTACAATGTTGTACATTAATTCTATGTTTAACGTTTCGAGGAACTGTCAAACTCTTTCCAAAGCAGCTACATTATTTAACATTCCTACCAGCAGTGTCTGAGGCTTCCAATTTCTTCACATCCTCGTCAACATTTGCTATTGTCTGCAGGGTATTTTTAGGTGTGAAATCATATCTCTTTGTATTTCTCACTTGCATTTCCCTAATGACCAACGGCGTTGCACATCTTTCCACATGCTTATTGGCCACTTATATATCTTCTTTGAAGAAATGCCTATTAAAATTCTTTGCCCATTTTTTGATCGGTTTGTCTTTTTATAGTTGAGTTGTAAGAGTTCTTTATATATTCCGAATACAAGTCCCTTATCAGTTCATGATTTATAAATATTTTTTTCCTATTTTGTGTGTTGTTTTTTTCACTTTCTTGATGATGTCCTTTGAAGCAAAAAAGTTTCTCATTTTGATCAAGCCCGATGTATCTGTCTTTTCTTTTGTTTCTTGTGCTTTTGGTGTCATATCAAAAAAACCACTGCCAAATTCAAGAACACAAAGATTTACTTTTATATTTTCTTCTTAGAGTTTAACTGTTTTAGTTTTTACATTTTGGTGTCAGGGTTAACTTGTATATATTTGTACATGGTATGTGTATAAATTTTGTATATGGTACGAGGTAGGATACCTTTTATTTTTTTTAAAGATTTATTTATTTATTTTAGAGAGACAGAGAGAAGACAGGGATGACAGAGAGGGAGAAGCAGGCTCCCTGCTGAGCAGGAAGCCAATGTGAGTCTTGATCCCAGGACCCTGCGATCATGACCTGAGCTAAAGGCAGACATTTAACTGCTTAGCCTACTGAGCCACCCAAGTGCCCCTTTTATTTAATTTTGTCACATTCTTCACATGTGGATATCTAGTTGTCCCAGGATCATTTGTGGAGAAGACTATTCCTTTCCTGTTGAATTGCCTTGACTCACTGAAATTCAGTTGACCATAAACGTAAAGGTTTATTTATGAACCCTCAATTCTATTCCATTAATCTTTACCTTATCCTTATGCCAGTACCACACTGTCTTGATTACTGGAGACTTGTATTAAGTTTTGAAATGGAGAAGTGTGTCTTCCAACTTTATTCCTCTGCCCCCCCACAAGATTGTTTTCGCTATTCTGGATTCTTTGCAGTTTCACATGAATTTCAGGATGAACTTGTGAATTTCTGCAACACACACGGCTGTGATTTTGGTAGAGATTGCACTGTGTCTGCAGATCAACTGGGGGAAAAACCTCAATCTTAACAGAATTATGTTTTTCAATTTATAAACATGAGTTGTTATAACAATGGGAAAAAATTTCCTATTTTCTTGTGCAGAAGTGTTTCGATGTACAAGTCTTACACTTTCTTTGTTAAGTTTATTCCTAAATATTTTATTCTTTTCTTCTTCTTCTTTTTTTTAAATAAACTCTACCCCCAACATGGGGCTCAAACTCATGATCAAGAGTTGCATGCTCTACTGACTGAGGCAGCCAGGTGCCCTCTAAATATTTTATTCTTTCTGAGGCTATTGTAAATAGAAATTTTCTTAATTTCATTTTCAGATCATTCATTGTTAGTGTATGCAATTGATTTTTGTAATTGTCTTGCAACTTTGCAGAACTTATTTATTTTTATAATTTTCGGTGGGTTACTTAGTATTTTCTATGTAAAAAATCAAGTCATCTGAGAATAGAATTTTCCTTCTTTCCAGTCTGGATGCTTTTATTTATTTTTTTATTGTCTAATTGCTCTTGCTAGAACTTCCAGTATAATATTAAATCAAAGTGGTGAGGACACACACTTCTTGTTTTGTTAGTGAGTTTAGTGAGAAAGCATCCAGTGTTTCACCATTAAATATGATATTAACTGTGGGTGTTTCACGGATGCTTTTTATCAGGTTGAAGAAGTTTTTTTTAGTGTTGTCATCATGGAACAGTGCTGAATTTTGTCAAATCATTTTTCTGTGCTGATTGAGGTGGTCATACAAATTTTGTCTTTTATTCTATTAATATGGTATATTACACAATTGATTTTCTTATGTTAAATCCAGCATGTTTCATGGGAATAAATCCCACTTAATCATACTTTTATATGTTACTGAATTTGGCTTGCTAGCATTTTGTTGAGGATTTTTGCATTTACATTTATTAGAAATATTGGTATAGTTTTCTTTTCTTATGATGCCTTTGCCTTGTTTTGGTATCAGAATAATACTGGCCTCATTGAATGAGTTAGAAGGATTCTCTCTGCTTTTATTTCTGTGAAGTGTTTGTGAAATATTGTTGTTTTTTTATGCTTAGGTAAAACAAGCCAGTGTACAAAATACATTTGAAAGACACCAAAATGTTTTAGTATAAGTCTCTTGGTATTCTCCCTGAGGCTCTCATCCTACAATTCCTCCCCCAGAGGTAAAAATGTTTATCTGTTATTTCCCCTAGGCATTACAAATGTATCAGCTCCTGAACTTTCCTAGGAGACTTGCTCTTCCTCCTGGCTTCATGATCCAAACAAATCTTAAATTCTCCTTTCCACATTTGTATCAATTCAGCTGTGCAGCTGTGAGTAACACAGACCCTTAATAACAGAGGCCTAAATGTGATAGTGGTTTATTTCACCTTCATTTAAAAAAACAGGATGTTGTCAGGCTGCCAGAGTGGATACGGTGGCTTCATTCTATGAACTCTTCAGGAGCCCAAGTTCCTTTCAGCTGACTCTTCTGCCATCCCCAGGGTACAGTGCTTATCCTCCAGGCCCTAAAATTGGATATGTGCATTCCAGGCAATAGGTAGGCCAAGGGCATGCCTCAGCTGGCTTTTAGCAAAGGTTCTGGGAGACTGCTACAGGATGTACCTGTTTCCATCTCCTGGCCAGGAGGTACTCATGTGGTCTTCTTTAGCTACAAGGGAAGCTGGGGAGTATGGTCTTTATTCTTAGAGTCAACATATGCTTACAAAAATTAGGGGGTTTATTATCATGGGAAATGAGGAGTGATAATAAGTAGTTACTTCCCATGCATTCAATCTGTCAATTCTGTTCTAATAGGTTTCCAAATTTGACACCCCTTTTCCTTCTCCATTCCTCCTCCCCTTGTACAAAGTCTAGTCAATTCTCAACTAAACTACCATACTAGCTTCTTAACTGGTTTATCGACCTCCTTTCTCTCCTCCAGGTTATTGTACATATATTTTTTTCTAAAATACTAGAATTAACTACATTGATTGCATAGTAACTTTCTAATTGACTTAAAAAAAATCCAAACTTCTAAATGTGGGTTACTTCTCAATGAAGTCCCTTCATGATCCAATTCCAGCTAATAGCTTAATCTTCTGTTCATCTCATGCTCTCCTGGAACTGTCTGTTCAAGCCATACCTACCTAAATCCTGGCTTTTTCCTGAATATACTACCATCTTTTACATCTTAGTATAACTGTTCTAGACTGATGACAACAAGGTTTTACCCCTCTTTGTCTACAATGTGCCTTTGTAGTTCTTCCCATCAAGAGATGGAATCTATTCCTCTAGTCCTTGACTCTGGGCAGCCTCGTGACTTGTGCGGGCCAGTGGGATGTATCTGAAATACGTACGTGAGAGTTTTGAGCCTCAGCCTGCAAAGCTGCCTTGTGTATTACAGCTGCCTCTTGGATCTCTGTCTCTGCCATTAGAACAAGTCTGACCTAGCCTGGTGTATAATGAGAGACCAAGCTGAGCAGTGCTGAGTCATCCCAGCCAAGGCCAACTGTGCCATCCAGCCCTCAGCTCACGTGTCAGCTGACCTCAGAACTGTGAACCAGCCCAGCCAAGATCAGCCAAGCCACACGCATATCAGCAGAATGGCTTCACTGATTTGTAGACTCAGGAAAACATAATAAATGGTTCTGTTTTTAATCACTATGTTTTGGGGAGTCTTGTTTGCAATGTTCATTGTGGTAATAGCTCAAAGATACAGTGCTTTTATGTGTGCTATTCCTTTTCCTTGAAATGCCTTTTTTTTTTTTTTTAAATCTAGTGACCTTCTAAATTTATCTCTCAAGACCCAGATCAAATATAATATTAACTGGGAAAGCTTCTTGTCCTTATCTGGGCAGACCTAGCCACTTTCTTTAATGAGCTTCACACCTCTGTTATAGCATGCACCATGGAGTTTTTTCCTCCCACCTCCATTTGTCCCTAAGGCCAAGCTAGTTGAAGCAGGGATAATGCATTATATGAAGTACACCAGCAAAATCTGTTGTAGGAATGAATAAAGGAACCCTGGCTTGTTTACAATATATCATCCTTCCTCTTTTCTGTCTCTTCCAAACTGTAAATATACGTTCACTTATGCCTAGGTCCTCCCTTCTGTAGTGCTCCCCCCAGATTTCAGTCATTTCACACATACGGACCATTGTGTTTATGCCTCTTTTCTTTTAAGGCTAGGAAGTGCCTTAAACCAATCAAGTTCCTTGATTGGTAGTTTCCCATAGTGGACAGTCATGTTAGTTGCAAGTACACTTTGAAATTTTCAATTTCTCAAAGTTGCCCGATTGTTCAATTTAATTTTTTAAAAATTATTTTATTTATTTATTTGACAGAGATCACAAGTAGGCAGAGAGGCAGGCAGAGAGAGAGGCAGGCTCCCCACTGAGCAGAGAGCCCAATGCAGGGCTCCATCCCAGGACCTGAGCCGAAGGCAGAGGCTTTAACCCATTGAGCCACCCAGGCGCCCCTGTTCAATTAATTTTTAATCCCATTCATCACTACCCTTGTACACAGCCAAAAATCTACCCATTTGCTTTTAATGTCTTACCATCAGCTTTCTTTAAAGCAATTAAGAGTCATCCTGTCTGCTTGATTTCTCACCTTATTCACCTCACTAGTTTTCCATTTCTAAGTGAGAGTAGAGATTGCTGAGTAAATCGTTCTAACCATGGACTTAGTGGCAACTAGGTAGGATTTTGTGACCTGTGGTTAGGTCATGAAATCCTTCTCTCAAAAATGCCCCATTCACTCGGAGCTGCATTTGTCATAGGCCAGTTGGGCATGGTTCACTGCCACTCCTTAGTGCAAAATGATAAAGTTGTCACAGAATGGTTCTGGAGAGAGGCACCAATGACCCTTCTGATCGCCATTCCTGGAAGGAGCCTGGGCAATGAAAGCAATCTACCTACACTCAGGAAGGGTTTTGGGTGTAGTTCCCAATCCTCTGTGCTGCCCCCTGGCCCACTGCCCCCTCATTACCCTTTATTGTATTTTATGTGTCAGTCCCCAAACATCGGAATATATAATTAATCATGTCCTACATCTTATTGTGCACAGTAATGCTTCATCGGCCTTCTACTGAGCACAGTATATTTAATTATTTTGGAGAAGAAATTCTATTAGCAAGAAGTGTGTTGTGTCCCTCTTGTGAGATCGGATTTCATCAGAAAGCTTTGCTGTCACAAACCAATTGCTTCTGATGTCAAAGTTAACAATCATTTACATAGCAATACAACAACAATAACATTTAATGCCTTTCATCAACCCGGATTGTAAATACTAATTAGTTATATTTTGTTGTATTCTGGTGGGGCTCAGTAAATTATGATGCTTGTTTTATAGATATTGAAATACAGACAAGAGATGAATGACTTGCCCAAGGCTGCAGAAGATGATGTCAAAATTGGGGTTATAATTCTTGTGCCCTGACCACGAGACCTCTCTGGATTCACAAGATAAATTTTTAAAGTAGTACCAAGACTTCATATGATGTGATGAAGAAGTCCTGCCCCTTCAGCCATTGAGTTTTTGTATGAGACATTTAAGTAAAAATCCCTAAGCATTAAATATTTAAGAAGAAAAAATTTAATGAAAAGAGTAAACATCTCAAGTGTCTCACACTAACGCATCATGGCCTAATTCTCTCTAATGGGCTGAGATTTTAAAATGAATTCAGCTCTCGCCTCTACGGTACAGTACACTGCCATGCTGGGCAAATGAAGCCAGCCATGTTGAGGCAAAAGACTTCTTGCTTCAGCACCAAGTTCAGCCCTCAGGAGGTTAATGGGGCCATACTATCAGGTGATGAACCACTGTCCCTACAAGTGGTATCTTGCTAACGGTTGAAGGAACGGGGATGTCTTCTGTAAAATACTTTGCTCTTTAAAATTCTGGGTACAATTTACTTTCAAAAGTATTAACTGATTTCCCCCACCCCCATTAAGACTGTTTCTCAGAATGGTATGGAAGCCTTGCTTCTGGGGTTGTTTGGATCAACTCCAATGTGTCTGTCAATCTAATAATCAATGGGATTTTCTGTTCTTTCAATGGCTGAAACTATAGCTTTCAAATTCTTTTTTCTTTTTCTTTTTCTCAATTTTTATTTAAACTCAATTAATTAACATATAATGTGTTATTAGTTTCAGAGGTAGAGGTCAGTGATTCATCAGTCTTATATAATACCCAGTGTTCATTACATCATGTGCCCTCCTTAATGTCCATCCCCCCAGTTTCCCCATCTCCCCACCCCCTCTCCAGCCTTCAAATTCTAGAAGAAGCCTTCACCATGTGACTTCTACAAACATAAAACCAACTATATTTCATTTGGGATAGTTCTTTTAATTCCAAAGTCTCCAATGATAAACTTCTAAAATGAAATTGCCAAAAGTGAGCTAGATTTCCTACCTAAAATATATAACGTATGTCAACTTGCTGGTTTTGGTCTGTGATCTGCAAAATGGGGATATTTGCACTACACTCACATGGTATTTATCTACTGAGCATTGAACAACTCATTCAAAAGTGTTTCATTTAGGGTGATGGCCATTAAGGAGGGCACTTGTTGGAATGAGCTCTGGGGGTTACATGTAAGTGATGAATCACTAAATTCTACTCCTGAAATGAAGACTATGCTGTGTTACCTAAATTTAAAAAAAAGTTTCATTTAAAAATTTTGGAGGGGAAGCCAAGAGAGTGAGGTACAATGTAAGACATATGGGGTACCTTTCCATATTTACTTTGTAACCCCCATGTATAAGTAAATATAAATGCAAATTGTATCAGGAAAGGGACAGCGTAGTAGATCTAAGATGGTGAGGAGTGCCTTAGCAATCTTCCTATGACAGGTGGGATCTATTTACCTTCCCCTTGAGTCTGGCCTGGGCCGGAGACTAGCTTTGACCAAAAGAACTACAGGACTTCTGAAACTAGATCATAAAAATCCTTGCTGTTTCTACCTGCCCTTCTTGACTCTCCTGTTTTTGAGACGCTCCCTTGGAACTCAGCTGCCTTGCTGTGGAAAGCCTAAGCCATATGAAGGTGCTGCAGTAGCCAGCCCTAGCTGAACTCCCTGCCAGGTGAAGGAACCATCTTGGATGTTCCAGCCCAAAGGACCCTCCAGCCTTCCCAAAGCTCAGAACACAGGGCAGAAGAAATCGCCCACTCAACACACAGAATCATGAGCAATAACCAACAGATGTGTTAAGTTTTGGGGTGGGTTGTTACACAGCAATAGATAACCAAAAAGAAGAAAGAACAATCATATTTATATGGGGTATAAATCACCACAAAATGTAGAGTCAAGCTTCATCTTCTATGTGGGCATATATATTACATCCTCACTGGAGTCCCTTAAAGAGACAATGAAAAATACTCTTTAATTCCATTCCACCATCTTTGCTTGTGCTGTGCTCCCCATCTGGAACTCCTTCATTCTTTCTGACCATACAAATCTCACCTACACTGTAAGCGTTTGTCTCCAAAGAAGACCTTCCCCATTCACTCTGGTCCTCAGCATTCTCTCCCCTTCTGACCCTTTCTAAAAGCCATCATCTGGATCATTCACTTGATTTTTTTCTTTAAATCTTTATTGAGGTACGATTGATATACAATAATGGTACATATTTAGAGTGTACAATTCAATAAGTTTTTCCATATGTATATGCTTGTGAAACCATCACCACACTCAAGATAATGAATGTATATCCATCACCTCAGAAAGTTTCCTCCCACCCTCTGTGATCTCTTCATACTCATCTCCCAACCCCTACCCCAGGCAATCACTGATCTGTTTTCTGTCCTGTACATTGATCTGTATTTTCTAGAAATTTATATAAATGGAATCACACAGTATGTACCTTTTTGGGTCTGGCTTCTTTCACTCAGCTTAATTATTTTGAAATTCTTCAATTTGTTGTATCAGTTGTTTATTTATTTATTTATTTTTCAGCAGTATTCCATTGTATAGAAATACCAAAATTTGTTCATCCATTCACGTATTGATGGCCTTTGGGTTATTTTCAGTTTGGGGTTTTAATCAATAAAGCTGCTATGAACATTCATGTGCAAGTCTTTGTATGGATGTATGCTTTATTTTCTCTTTGGTAGTTCTCTAGGGATGGAATGGCTAGATCACTGGTAAGTACGCTTAACTTTCTTTCTAAGAAATTGCCAAACCAGGGGCGCCTGGGTGGCTCAGTGGGTTAAAGCCTCTGCCTTCAGCTCAGGTCTTGATCTCGGGGTCCTGAGATTGATCCCTGCATCAGGCTCTCTGCTCAGCAGGGAGCCTGCTTCCTTCCCTCTCTCTCTCTGCCTGCCTCTCTGCCTACTTGTGATCTCTGTCAAATAAATAAATAAAATTAAAAAAAAAAAAAAAAGAAATTGCCAAACCATTTTCCAAAGTGGCTATACCATTTTACATTTCTACCAACATTGTATGAGTTCCAGTTCCTCCACATCCTTGCCAACACTTGGTATGATCAATCTTTTAAATTTTAATCATTATAGTAGATGTGTAGTAGTATCTGATTATGGTTTTAATTTGCATTTCCCTAATAATGAATGACATTGAGTATCTTTTCATGTGCTTATTTGTCATCTAAGTATCTTTTTTGGTGAAGTATTTGTTCAGATGTTCTCCCACTTTATGGGGTTTTTTTCCCCCCTAATATTGAGTTTTGAGAGCTCTTTATACTTTCTGACTACAGGTCCTTTAGTAGATATATGCTTCACAAATATGATCTTACAGTCTATGGGTAGTTTTAGAAATCTCAACTAATATTTTGAAGATTGGAACTTTAAGTTTTTTTTTTCAAGTTCAGTTTATCAGTTTGTTCTTATATGAACTGTGGTTTTGTTGTTGTACTGAAGAAATCTATGCCTGATCCAAGGTCACTATGATTTTCTCCTGTTGTCTTCTAGAAGTTTTATAGTTTTGGGTTTCCAGTTGAGGTGGATAGTCCATTTCAAGTTACCTTTTGTATACAGTGTGAGGTATGGTCAAAGTTCTTTTTTTTCCCTTCCATACGAATATACAATTTTGTAGCCCTGTTTGTTGAAAAGACTTTTTCCTACTGAATTGCCTTTGTATTTTTGTCAGCTATCAGTGTACATACATATTTGGGTCGATTTCTGGACCCTCTGACAAGAAATCTATGTCATCTTTATCTTTGTTCTTCTGTAAATAACATTTCTTTTTTTTTCCTCTGCTTTTGAGATTTTATAACTGATTCTGAGCAACTTGATTAGGATATATCTTGATACAGTTTTGTTCATGTTTCTTCTGTTTGGGGCTCATTGATCTAATTGGATCTATGGATTCATGGCATTCATTGAATTTGGAAAGTTTTGGGGCATTATTTCTCCAAATATTTTTGTATCCTCTGGCCCCGTCTCTTCTTTGGATACCTTAATTACGGGCAGATTAGGCTGCTGGAAGTTGTCACATACATCTCACGAAGCTCTCTGCATCTTTTAAATCAATTTTCCTTTTTCTGTGTGTTTCATTTTGGGTAGGTTCTGTTGCTGTCTTCAAGGTCACTATCATGGTGCTATAGTCTAGAGATTCTCTCCAGGCAGTAGGCTGGAACAATCACAGGGCTCACTGGGAGTTTGTTTCTCATCTCTCCGGGATTGTTGTTCTTTGTTGTTCGAGAACCAGCGTCTTAAAAACCAGTGTCATTGATTTTTGTGGTTGTTTCAGGTGGAGGGAGAATCCGGCCCCTGTTCCTCCTTCTTGGCTGGAAGGAGAAGTCCTCATCCATTTGATTTTTAATTGAGCGGTGTCCACTATCACGGTTTAATATTTTACGGTTGTGTGTTGGCCTGCCAATGGGAGTATAAACCTTGAGATCAGAGGCCACGTCTAATATGTCTTTGGGCTAACCACAAAGCCTGGGCCAGCGCCCTGCACACAATCGGAGGGCGACACGTACCAGCAAACCAGAATATTTTTGGTTCCTCGGACTCAGCACACTGAGGATTGACTCATGATGAAAAATCAATGGATGTGAAATTTCTTATTCAACTTGATATTTTTAGTGTGTGAAAAATAGCCTGAAACTAAAATATTTTTGTTCCTATCCTGTTTTCCAAGAAGTGACACTCTACTACTTCCTTTTGAAATTAACAGCCACAGACGTTATAGCACCGAGCTGCGGAAGAAACTCTTCGGCCTGAACCAC
The DNA here is from genome assembly GCF_002288905.1 of Enhydra lutris kenyoni. NCBI lineage: Eukaryota > Metazoa > Chordata > Mammalia > Carnivora > Mustelidae > Enhydra > Enhydra lutris. The sequence continues at coordinate 21,781,155 of NW_019154092.1, forward strand.
TCAGACTGTGAAATAAAATGAACAGCCTGTCACTGCTCATCTAGATTTCCTCCCTGTCATTTCTGCTTGTCTCTCAGCACTTCTCAGAGAGGGATTTAACACTGTGTGGGACCCGGGATTTCCCTGAGAAGGGCATGAAAGGAATAACAGAATCACATTTTTTGGTTTCATTCTGGAGACTGAAATTCACCCAGTTTTTTCTTGTACTGCTAATGGGAAGTGTCCACTGAGACATAAAGGATACAGCAGGAACTCAGGTCTAGGAGTTTTTGGGTATAAGCTCTTTGAGTTGTATAGCTATAGATTTTTGGCTTTACTATATCATTTACAAGGCAAGCAGGAATTTTTGTCCTGCTCTGAACAACAACAACAATAAAAAAGCACTTTCGATGGTGCTTGGGTGGCTCAGTTGGTTAAGCATCCGGCTCTTGGTTTCAGCTCAGGTCATGATCTCAGGGTCGTGAGATCAAGCTGCGTCTGGGCTCTCTGCGGGGCATGGAGACAGCTTAAGATTCTCTTACTCCCTCTGCCACCACCGCCTCCCCGCCCCCACCCCCGCACCTTCTGCTTTCTTTTTCTCTCTCAAAAAAAGGCATTTTCATAGGACCAGACTGCTGATGAAATGTATTAATAACATAATTTTATACTTTCATTCAACAATGATTTAGCACGTCCCCACCTCCGGGCCTTTGCACACACAGTTCCTGCTGGCCTGTTATTCTCTCAGGTATCTATCTACGAGGCTCATTCTGTCACTTCATTCAAGCCTATGCTCAAAGGTCACCTTCAGAGACAGACTTTCCCTGAGACCCTATCTAAAAGAGCACTGCAGCCCCCTACTCCCACTTCCTGTGACATTCTTTTCACTTACCCTGCTTTATTCATGTCATTTACCACTTACCACCTGACAGTCAAAAAACACATACCTATACATACTCAGATACGTACTTATTCAACACATACGAATTTATTTATTGTCTATCCCCTGGCTAGAGTATATAAGCCGTAATATATATATTACTACTATATATTTTTTTCTATATTCTCAGCACCCAGACTGGTATCCAGCACATGGTATGCATTCAATAAATATTTGTTAAATGAATGAACAGATATTTACTGATTTTCTACTTGGTGCAAAAGCACCAGAGGGACTATGATATAAATCACCCCAATCCCTCCTTTCAAGGAGCTCTTCTTCTGGAGGGGGGACAGGCACAAGAATCCAGGGCTATGCTACAAAGCAAACGAATGGATGAAACCATGTATTTTGAGCGCCTAAAGGAAGAAGGGGTGCAGAGAGGCAGCGTGGACTTTGAGATGACCCTTACCACAGAAGTTTGATGGGCACAGAGCGGAGGGCTGGGGAACTGAGTCTGAAGGCTCAGAATGAGCCCTGCTTGGAGCCCTCGGAGGGGCAAGCCTGTTTTGGACCTAAGAGGAGACCTGTATGGCTGGGTTTGTGAGGATGTAGGAGAAGAGGTGAGAAGGGAGGCTTTAGGGTCTGATCCTGGAAAGCCAGTAGAGCTTTTAGAATGATCTTAAAGGAATTATGTAAGGCAGTATTTTACAACCGTCTTTAGCTAGTCCAGCTCCCACCTAGGGAAACCGGGATGTCTATTAGCACACCATTGAACTCATTAATGTGGTGACTACACTTATCTTGTTGCCCTAAATATAGGTACCGACACCTTTTCTCTTAGCAGTTCTACACCATTAAAGTATGGCACCACTGTAAGGTAATTAAGAGCTTTCACTGACAATTTGCTCACTGATTCATTTACTTTTTTTTGTCTTAATGATAAACTTACCTAATATGGGATCTTCATTTATGCTCCTGTATAAAAACGAACCCAGCATTTTCTACAAGGAAACCTCTAGATCTGATCCCATGTGACAAATAAATTCCGTGGGATCAATTTAAGAAGGACAGAACAGTGAAGTGGGACATAAATCATTATTATCTCCCCACCTAGGCGGAAATATTAGGGACTGCTGGGAATCTTAGAGACTATTAAGGCTTTGTAAACAATTTCCTAACCCACACCATCCAGGTCAAACCAAACCAATAGGTGAGAAAACCGAGCCCCGGCCCTATGGAATGGCTGGGTCAAGGGGTCAAACCTGAGTTAGGTCAGAACTCCTTCCAACCCCTCTCAGCAATGTGGTCAAAGTGGGTTACATCAGGACTACTAGAAAGCACAGCAATGATGTGGACACTTTGCTAGTCTGGCAGTTTTACTTGGGACTTTTGGGAAGAGGGCTTTTGGTGGAAGAGGAGAGAGAAGAGTAAAATAATTGAAGACATAAGTCTGGAGCATTTTAATGTTCAAACAAGGATCTAATGTGAGTAGAATGCAAAATCGACTTTGGTTTTAAAGCTGGAACAGGAGATGTCTGGAGAATGTCCGTTTTGGGTGGCCTCCTCTAGTTGTGTACCTGTCCCCATAAAGTACTGGTCACCTAAAAAGTTAGTTATACAGTAGCCTACCCCACTGTGGTTGGAACACGGACACTTACTTATTTCAAAATGGAGGTGTTTTTGTTGGATGGAAACAAAAGAAAATCCCAAAGATATGACCTGGACTCTAGGGAAAATACTATAGAACTAGCTCATTAAAGTAGGAATTGAGATCCTCAGTGCTTTTAATTTTCTTGGAAAATAATATTTTCTTAATTCTTTTTTTTTCTTCCCCCTCTTTTCCTAGTTGGACTGCTGGCACTAAGGTCCTCAGTTCATGGCTCTTCGTCCTGGATCCTCTCTCGATTGAGGGATTAAGAGATTGATTGAGGGGATGCCTGAGTGGTTCAGGTGGTTGAGGGGCTGAGTCTTGGTTTCAGCTCAGGTCATGATCTCAGGGTCGGGGGACAGAGCTCCTAGTCAGGCTCCACACGGAGCAGGTAGTTTGCTCGAGATTCTCTCTCTCCCTCTCCCTCTGTTTCTCCCCACACTCGCATTTTCTCTCTCTCTAAAATAAACAAATCTTTAAAAAATAGATTGATTACTTTTACCCACATGCCGCTCCTCACACCCCATCCTGCACAAGCCCCCTTCTTCTTTGTTGTACGTGTTCTTGCCAGATGTGGACAGCTGTTTCATATGCCTTTTTTTCTTTTTTCTTTCTTTCTTTTTTTTTTTTTTACTTTGTACTGTTTCTTCAGTCCCATCCATTACATTACATTATATGTAACCCATTACTTCTAGTGCAACCTTGAAACTCCCCACGTTTTGTTACCCATTCTCCCAGTAATGGCACAGAGATTGCCTCGTGGGGAGGCTATCTCACAGGGAATGGGATACTCAATCCAGTCCAATAGAGTTTATATATAAATTCAATTCTTTGTGTTTCATCAACGTGAGGAACAAGCAAAACTCGTCCGTGTTATTATTAGACTGCTAAGTGGACTCTGTCTGACCTTGATCCGGTGGAGGGAGGATGGGGAAGAGGATAGGAATGGCTCAGTTCGTCTTTCTCTGCTTACTTAACACCTTTGAGTGGTGGGCCATGCGTTTTAAACAAATTGGCCATTCCAAGATAAACTTTCAAGGTCATGTCTCTAGGCTGAGCCCATTCCAAAACACTGCTGAAAAAATAGGTTATGTCTTGAGCACTATTATATTCAGGGTCAAGAAACAGGCATTAGACTAATCCACGACACTAGTGATGTCAGCCAAGAGGAATGTATTCTGCCAACCGCCCAAACAAAGATGCGTATCCCAGCTCAAGCTTCTCAGCACACTTCTCTCTCATGCTCTCTTTGGGGAGGAGAGGCTCTCAGTAAGCGGGGTTACCAACAACTTAGCTTTTAAAATGCGATATGGGAAAAAACCAGGTTCAGCAAATATGTCTTCCACTGGAAATTTATTGAGCTAAAACCGTGAGGAAACCGAAGGGGATGATGTTTTATAGATGATGAGAGGTATTTTAAGTGGCCAACAATATAATTTTAATGCATTTAATTTTTCAAACTATGCCACAGTCTCCTATGTGGTAGAAAGTAGTTTTGGCATTTGGAATGCGGTGTCCGTGTCTCCCATATGTTGGTTATAATTGAACCTAAAATGGGTAAGGCAATAGAGGGTGTGGGTGGAAGAGAGAACTTGGTTTAATGTGTTTGTTTTTATTCCAAACACCGCAGCTAGGCACTTTACAAGCTATGAGACACAGATAGGTAAGGAGGGAGGGAGAAATGGGAAAAGAAAAGAAAAAAAAAAGAAAGAAAGAAAAGGAAGAAAGACAGGAAGTCCATGTGAACTTCTGAAATCTAACCTTTCTCAACGCAGTAGAAATACCGAGGGGCGCCTGGGTGGCTCAGTGGGGTAAAGCCTCTGCCTTCGGCTCAGGTCATGATCCCAGGGTCCTAGGATCGAGTCCCACATCAGGCTTTCCGCTCGACAGGGAGCCTGCTTCCCTTTCTCTCTCTCTACCTGTCTCTCTGCCTACTTGTGATCTCTGTCTGTCGGGTAAATAAATAAAATCTTTAAAAAAAAGAAATACCGAATGCTACTTTGTTGACTGGCTCTTCCTCTGCCTGAGCATCAAGACTGTGTTCATGAGGAGTTTGAATGAGTAAGACGACCAAGGTCAAGAAAAAAAAAATAGATTCTGCCACTTAAAGCCGTGTAATCTTTACCAAGTCATTTTATCTTCCTAAATCTTATTTTTTCTCAGTTGTACAATAAGTGGGGCAGCTCTCTTGCAAGCGGTTGTGTTGAGGAGGTGGGAATGCTCTTGGAAATCATCAAGTGTTATACAAGTTTAAGAGATTCCCATGGGGCCAAAAGAAGGTATACAGGTTCCTCCCACTACCTGAAAGTAGAGCGTTCCTATGAAACCGCCATGGAGCCGAAATGACTAAACCAGACGCAGGTACTATTTCGTAGAGCAAAAATCCTATTTGGGTTTCTTTCTGTGAGGGAACTCAGTTACTAATGTAGGTCCTTTCTCTGTTAGTAAAAGTGAGGTGCCTAAAAGCCAACTTCCGGATACTGGAGGAAATCTGTACCTCCAGAGAAGTTTAATGCATGGAGGGGACCAGAGCCCACGGGCCACCCCACACCTCTAAGTCCATCTTTAAAAAACCACAGGTCAAGGACTCAAGGAAACAGGTTATCAGAATAGACACGCCTTGATCTTCCTCTTTGTCTCAGACACTCAGATCCTGTGACAGAGATAAACACGAATGTGGAAGCACCTGAAGGCAAGAAAGTGTTTTAAGACTGACCTGGTAGCCCATTTTATTTACAGTCCCATAAAGGACTTGCTGGGCTGCAAATCCAATTAGTGTCCCCTTTCAGCTGTTTCCCAATTCAGGTTGTTAGGATTTAGAACTGAAGGAGTTGTAGTCTATTGACATTTGGGAAGTCACACGTGGAAGAACTGGGTTTTTGTTCGGATGCCATCCTTCCTGGTGTTTCGTTAAGACTAGGAAGATGAAGGGCACCTGGGGGGCTCAGTCATTAAGCATCTGCCTTCCGCTGGGGTCATGATCCCAGAGTCCTGGGATCGAGCCCCGCATCGGGCTCCCTGCTCAGCGGGAAGCCTGCTTCTCCCCCTCCAACTTCCCCTGCTTCTGTTCCCTCTCTCGCTGTGTCTCTTTCAAAAAAATAAATAAAACATTCTTTAAAAAAAAAAAAAAAGAATAGGAAGATGAGCATTTTAGAGTCCTCCTTGGAAAGTCAGTGCCTATTTCTTCTTGCCTATAGATGGAAACTCCATTTGTCCTCTGTCCTCCTTCTCACAAAATTACGTCTAATTGGCATAATTAGCATAATTGATACTGTCCTGGTATCTAATTTGCAGTAGTAGGGAAAAAAACCTTAGTCTAGCTATGTTGTGTATCTATGCCTTCGTTGTTGTGGTATTGTGACTTACAAGAAATAAGTGTTTGGTCTTTGTACCAACCCTGCCCCAGTCTCAGGCACCCAGCTAGAAATCCTGGACTTTCCTCTGATGAGAACAACGAAGGTGTTGTCTTCTGTTATGTTAATGAGATGGCTTGGGGACTCTACCTAAGGATGGGGGCTGGTTGCCAGGAGAACCGACCACCTATTTAGAGAGTTGGAACTTTCAACTCCTTCCCCTCCCCCAATATAAGAGGGTGGAAGTTGAATCTATCATCAGGGGTCAACGATTTAACCATTCGGACCCACATTTTGAAGCCCCCAGAAAACCCCAAAAGGACGTGGTTTGGAGAGCTTCCAAGTAGGGAAGGCATGCAGGTGTTGGGGACAGTGACACACCCCGAAGGCATAGGAATCTGCCCCCCTTCCCACATACCTTGCCCTGTGTATCTCTTCTGTCTGACTATTCCTAAGTTGTATCCTTTTATAATAAACCAGCGATCTGTTATGTAAAATGTTCCTCTGAGCTCTGGGAGCTGCTCTAGCAAACTGTTTGGACCTGAGGAGGGGGTCATGGAAACCTCCAATCTAGAGCCGAGGAGCAGAAGCACAGGTGACAACCCAGGCTTGCGACTGGTGTCTGAAGGAAGAGGCAGTCTTGTAGGACCAATCCCTTAACCTGTGGGATCTGACACTACCTCTAGGAAGGTAGCGTGAGAATTGCGTTGAATTGTAGGACACCCTGCTGGTGTTGCTTGTTGTTGTGGGAAACTCTCCCAAACCCACACTCTGGAAGCCTTTATACTTGTTTACAAATGGTTTAGTGTGTCCTAAGGAGATGCTAAGCTCATTTGGGGCAGGAGCTCTACCAGATACTACCTGTGTTCCTGCTCCCATTTTTCCTGGTTGGGTGTTTTCCTAACAATTGTCCCAAAGTAGTGCTCGTTTCTTTACTTTTGATTACAAAAAAGATTTTATACTCACTTCTGGAGATTTGGAAATAAAAAACAAAAAGAAGAAAATGAAAAGAGAAAAGAGAAAAACAAAAAATGTAAAGAGAAAAACAAAAAATGAAAATAGATAAAACAAAAAGAAGAAAATGGAAAGAGTGACACAGATATGTGGTTGATCCCTGCAGGTTGTCTAAGAGCAGCCGTATCTCCATTTCCGTGGCTCTTAGAAACGTCTTGTGTTCAGGCTTCCCAAACTCTTGCCCCTGAGGGAGGCTGGCTGGAGCCAACTCTCTGGGTGTTGTGTTCCTGGGGCAGTATCCCGGGTATGGAACCCAATTCCAGTCAGCGCGACCGGAGGAGATGGCTGCGGGTGGGTGGGGACTCGTAAAATAGAAGCTTGGGAGGAAATGGCCATGGCGCTGTCTGGATCATAGGGAAGGCACCACCAAACTCTGAAAATGGTGGCGTGGAGGATGGAAGCACACAGCCACTCTCGATGAACCACCAAGTTCACCGGCTACAGAGTGCATGTCTAGACTTCCTGTCCTGTGAGGTAAGGGTGGCCTTCTTGTTGAAGTCACTTTTAGCTGTGTTGCTGTCACTTATAGTCCAAATCATCCCACCCATCATGCTTCCATTTCTCTGTGGAATATGGTGTACACTGTCCTTGTCATAAAGTGGTCCTCAAAAGCAACTCCACAAGGTTGTGCTGATCTGTTTGCTTACGTCCCTTCGTACACTGAGCTCTCAGCTCTCTGAGGGGAGACTGGAGTTTCTGGGGATTCTTGTTTGATGAGGTGTTTTTGTTCTGTTTTTCCTCATGCTCAGACCCTGGCACAATATCTGGCACAACGTAGGCACCAAGATTTGGGGGGATGAAGGAACTGATGGTGGGGTTATTGTGGCTAAAAGCCACCCAGTGGCCAGTGGCAATTACTTCTTGAACTCTGTGAAGTCAGGGACAGCGGATGCCCTGACTCCTGAATTCAGCACTTTCTAGTTGTTTCACCAAATACTTGTTGAATGAATGGCTAAAAACTGAGGAGGGTGGGGTGGCCGTGATTTCATGGTCACACAAAATCCAAGCCGTCCATGAGCGGATTCTGTCATTTAGACTGTGTGGAGGAAGGAGAGAAGGGTGATATTCAGGGAGAGGAAGAAAGGTGAAAGCCAAGGAAGGCTCTGACCTTGACCCCCCACCCAAGCTGTCCTGACAGAGTGCACTAATATGAAGTATGCACAAGGGGGCAGGCCAGAGCTGCTGGGAGCATCAACCTGTTGGCTATTGTGATGTTGGGCAACGTCTTTTATTTATTTATTTATTTATTTATTTATTTTTAAAAGACTTTTAAATTATTATTTATTTATTGACAGATGGAGATCACAAGTAGGCAGAGAGGCAGGCAGAGAGAGAGGAGGAAGCAGGCTCCCCCTGAGCAGAGAGCCCGATGTGGGGCTCGATCCCAGGACCCTGGAATCATGACCTGAGCCAAAGGCAGAGGCTTTAACCCACTGAGCCACCCCCAGGCACCCTGGGTAACGTCTTTTAAAATAATCACCGTTACTGCAGAGTTGGTGTGTAAGCACACTTTCTCACTGAAAACACTAAATCCTTCTTTGACAGTGCCATCATGTACTTCCCAAAGCACATGTTTATCCAGCTTAAAAAGGAACCAAATATGCATCTGTGGGTTCTTGTGTACTTTCTGTGGCCTCTTTGTAGAGGAATAAAATCGGTTCCAGAAAGGAATCAAGAAGTTCAGGATTTCAGGCAACCCATTCCCAAGGCTGGACTTATGCTCTGTACTGAACAGGAGCTAATGAACGGCAGTTTAAAAAAAAAAAAAAAAAAAAAAGCATGGATTCTAGTTCAGGTTTTCCCTCTTCTAGATGCGTGGCTTTGAGTAGGTCACTTAGCATCTCTGGAATACATATATATGTATGTATTTAATTTGCAAAATAAAGGGATTGAGCATTTCTCAATCCAATGAAAGTATGAATAGCAAGTCATCTAAAATCTCTACTAGACACCACAGAAGTAAGAAGAAGAAAGAGGGTGACCAGGCAGATGAACCATCAGGACGAGTGAAAGGAGGAGTGGAGGCAGAGGTAAGAGAGTTTAAGCCAAGAACATGGGCCTCATTTTGGAAAAACACTGGACTAAGATCTCTAACGCTCTAATTCTTTATATTTTCATTTGGGTGTCTTCCAGAGACCCAGCCTGACCCACCTCAAAGGCGTTGTCTTTTCCCCATAAACCCTCTCTCTTCCCAGCATCCTTGCCTGTGGACAGGTCATTCAAAAGGACACTTCCTCCCAACCCAGCCCCGGGCGCCCGGCGGGCCATGGATCTCAGAGTCAGTCTGGTGGGGAGGGCAATAAGGAGGTAAGAAATACATAGACCGCTGTAAGTGCTGCTGAGTTCTACAGTCAAGAAAAGAGGGGGAGGGGTGCAGAGCAGGGCTGGGAAGATGCTGGAGGGGAGGCGCTGGGCTGGAGAGGGTGTGCCTGAGAAGCATGGGAGTTGAAAGAAGGCCTGTGTGACACAGCGTAGTGAGCAAGTGAGAAAGCAAGACGGGCGTGGAGGAGGCACACAGGACCCTCCAGGCCTACCAGGGATGGTTTTGTTCTAAGGGAGATGACAGGCCACCTTTCCCTCCGTCCTCTTTTTCATCAGCTCTATCCCATCAGTCACCAAATCTGGCTCATCTCTGCTTTGAACGTCTTTTCTATTGCTGACATTCTTTCATATTTCAAGTCCGACCTGGGCCTTTCCCGAGTGCCTGGACAGTCTCTTCATGGACCTCCCCACCCCCACGTTTGTCTCACCGTGTCTGCAGACCGCTGCCTACCAAATCTTCCTCAACCCTTCTCGATGCTGCTACGCCCCTACTTCAAATCTTCAGTGGCTTCTTGTGGCCTATTGGGGTGATGATTACATGCTTCTCCTTTAAGATCTTCAACGTCACCACCCCATTTTCGCCACATTGCCTTAGTGCCTGATGACACGGCAACCCCCCCGGCTCCCCAACTCTAAGAAGCCTCCTCTCAGTTCCAGGCATCCTCACGCATGCGCATCTCGGGGGTGATGTACAGGCGCTTTCAACCCCCCCATTTCTCCCTCCTGACAGGATCCAGCACGTCCTGCTTGGTTTCCACTTCTTCACATAGCCCCCCCCCCGCCCCCCGCCCAGCACGTCTCCATTCCTGCTGCCATCATTGCTTTGGGGAGAACCACCGGAGTGACCCAGACCAGCCAATCAGACCGCATTTGGGATCCTTGCCTCCTAGGACAGAGCTGCTGTCTCTCCCGGAGGAGGTGGGCATGAATGTGAAGCCTGGAACTGCTGAGCTCCTTCTGCCGTCAGAACGTCAAGCTGGTACCATGGAAAGCAGGGTGCAGAGATGAGAAAAAAAGGAGATCCTTCCTTGATGGCTTGGGACACTGGACTTTACAGGTACATGAGCCCATGAAACCCCTTTCTCGCTTAAGCTAGTTTGATAGGGCTTTCCGTCCCGGTGGTGGAGAGCATCCTAACACAGAAGTCTGTTACAGACCAGGAACTGTTGTAGCAAAGCCCTGCTCTCATGAGGCTAGCCGCCGCCTATACCAAAACAACAGCAACAAACCCCAAAACAAACAAAAACCAAGAAGTAAATAAACAAGGTAATTTGATATACTAGCAAGTTCTCTAAAGAAAAGAAAAGGAAAGGATACAAAAAGGCCAGCAGAGGAAGGCTGTTTTAGATCGAGTAGTCAGGAAAGTCTTCTCTGAGGAAGGAACATGTAATACTCAATGAGAAACAGGAGTTAGCCAGGGGTAGCCGAAGAGGAAGAAGATTCTGAAGGGAATAGCCAGTGGGAAAGCTTGCCAGAGGGCTGTGGCTCAGCTGGGGGGAGAGGAGTACATCCAGATGCTTCCTCCTCTTCCCTTAATTACCTCTCCCTCTTTCTATGAATCTTTTGAAGATTTCAAGGCCTGTCTTACGCCCCACCCCCTTCTCGAACTTTCCCTGACTGAACTAAGGGCCCCTTCCCCTTTGGGTTCTAGTTCTAGAGCATCCTTTGCACTTGGAAACTGGAACTTAGAGAGTAGCTCCATCGTACTGTGTTCTGTGATTTTTTATGATTTTATTGACTTTCCTTAATTTGACTCTAGCCTTTGAGACATCTTAAGTTTTTGGTGTGTCACAAAGCTTAATGCTCATCAGCTTTAACTGTTAGGAGATACACCATGCTTCTAGATTCACGGCCTCTCTCCGAGGGAGCATTTGTAAGAGGAGACTGAACCAGATGGAGTAATTTTGGGGGCAGTCAAAACCATCCAATTTTGGCTGTTTTGTCTGGTTTAACCCATATAATACCATCTTTAATTACACCCTAGGCCAACTTGACCACTAGCTGTCTATCCGTACCCAAATGCATTGGTCGTGGTTCCAGAAGAATTCACTTGGTGGGACCTGGGCCTTCCAAGGAAATGCTCCTTTGCAGGGAAATGTATCTTTGGTCACCTGCCCATCCCCTACATTAGTTGTGGGCAGCTAATTATTTTTTTAAAAAGACGCTATGCAGCTTAACATTTAGTTGAATTTAGGTTCGAATGCTGGGTTTGAATTTTATGTATGTGACTGCTTTTTAGGGGTGTGATTTGAAAAGAGTGGTGCGTTTTAGTACATGTGAGATCTAGGCCCCAAATTCTTGGCCACTTTTGAGGAAGCCACGACTGAACTCAGGAACCCATAAAGGAGGCAGGCCCTTGGTCCTCTCTCTGGGCCCCAGAACTTGCTGGCAGAATTCTTTTCCTGTGCCCAACTGAAAGAAGATGAAGCAATACCGCCTCCCCCCACCCCCAGGGATCTGCTTGCTGCCAGGATGATGCCCTTGGCTCTCCCACCAACCTCGTAGCATGTGATCTGCCAGGAGTGGTGAGAATTATAACCCTCCTGGGCTACGGGCCCTCCTTTCCCTCTAGAATGGTAAATGGCTGTAGATGTCACTTCTGCTTTATTAGTCTATGTTCTCTGTAAAAGGGCACGCGTTTCAGGATTATTCGTTTATTTTCCATCTCGGCTAACACATTTTTGTACCTCCTTGGGCCTCAGTCTTACCTGTAAAACAAGACTCAGGCCAAATGATCTCTAAGGTCATTTCTAGCAAACACCCCGTGGTTAACCAATGATGTTTCATCAGTAAGATGTTATGTGCCTGTCGTAGACACACACACACACACACACACACACACACGTTTATTCATAGATTCGATTCTGAGCCTAATTCCCCATGTAGCATCTGCATGCAAGTGTCTTCTAAAGAGTGGAAATAAGGGGCGCCTGGGTGGCTCAGTGGGTTAAGCCTCTGCCCTCGGCTCAGGTCATGATCTCAGGGTCCTGGGATCGAGCCCCGCATCAGGCTCTCTGCTCGGCACGGAGTCTGCTTCCCCCTCTCTCTCTGCCTGCCTCTCTGCCTACTTGTGATCTCTCTCTGTCAAATAAATAAATAAAAATCTTTTAAAAAAATAAAAAAAATTTAAAAAAAGAGTGGAAACAAATCTTCATAGGAGCAAATACACACTTTGTCAACGACTTCATTACAGCTTAACCAAATTTCTTCGAACAGGACAAAGGCACTATGGAGGACAATTTGAAAGTTCTAAAGAGAGCAGCTTGCATTTGGGGGAAAAAATAGCAAAAAAGTATCTGAGTGATTTCTTAAGTGGTAAAATCCTCCCTTTTATCCTTTTTCTTGAGTTTTAAAAATAGCCTAAATGGAATCTTACTCAACTTTCTACAAGAAAACATACCTTTAGGCTGAGAGACAGCATTAGAAATTTCACCTAAAGAATTTTTTTTTTTTGGGGGGGGGGGGTGTCTGGGGTGGAGTTAGCCTCCAGATAGAGGCTTCTAATTAAATTGTCCTCTCAAGCAGAACTGCAGAGTATACGCTATAATCACCACAATTCAGTTAAAATCTGGGACGGAATGATAATTTTGTTAGTTCAGAGGTTTTTAAACTATGGCTCATAACTGCCAGATAGTTTCTGATGACTTTTCAAGGTTCTGCAAAGTGTATGTATTTGCTGGGGGACCAGGGGATTTTCCGTAAATGAACAAATAAGAAAGCTTTTACAGTCTCAGGAAGTTTAAGTAGGCCAGTCCTAGGCAAAACAGATCATCCCATCCCGCATTTTTCAATGATACTGCTTGAATGCACTGTGCTAGGGGAGGGGGACACCGAAGTAGAAAAGGGGCACGGAATCAGGAAGCTTACATTCTTGGGAGAGCAGAGGTTGATGGATCAACCCATGAGTAAAAGGAAATTAAAACTGGCATAAGAGCTATGCTGGTACAGAACTGCAAGTACAGAACACGGGAACGAAACCTAACCGAGCAATAGGCGAGGAGTAGCTTCCCTGTGAAAGAGACATTTGGCGCCTGGGTGGCTCAGTGGGTTAAAGCCTCTGCCTTCGGCTTGGGTCATGATCTCAGGGTCCTGGGATTGAGCCCTGCATTGGGCTCTCTGCTCAGCAGGGAGCCTGCTTCCCCCTCTCTCTCTGCCTGCCTCTCTCCCTACTTGTGATCTCTCTCTGTCCAATGAATAAATCTTAAAAAAAAATATTAAAGAGACATTTGAACTGGAAGCTCAAGGATGAGGAGGAAAGTGGACCGGGCCAAGTGTGGCATCAGCATTCCTGCTGGAGGGACCAGCATGTACGTAAGTCCCTGAGGTGGGATGGAGTTCGGCTGTCTCCAAAAAACAGAAATGGAGCGGTCTGGCTAGAGCAGTGGTTTCTAAAGTATGGCCCACGGGACTCTGGGGGTCCCCGTGACCCTTTCAGGAGTTCTGCAAGGTCAAAACTGTAATCAAAAGAACGCTGAGATGTTACCTGCTTCTTTCCCTGTATTGACATTTACATGGACGGTGTAAAAGCAATGATGAGTGACAGTGCCAGAGCCTGACCGAGAAGAAAGGCAACGCCACCAACAGTCCGAGCGGCCACTGTCTCTCACTGCTGCACACTCAGCTCTACAAAATGTCAGCTCACTGAAGAATGCCCTTGATGAAGCAGTCCAAATCATTAGTTTTATGAAATCTCGACCCTTGAGTACACGTCTCCTTAGTATTCTGTGAGGCTAGCTGCAGAGTGTGCAGAAAGCACTTCTGCCACACACTGAAGAATGAAGGTTGTCCCAAGGAAAAGCTGTGTGACTCAGCTGGGAGATGCACCGGCCACGTTTTCATGGAACGCCACTTTTATGTGAGAGAACGATCGACAGGCACATTGCAGTTATTAATCCTTGGGTCACGAGCAGACATTTTCTAGAAAATGAATGAAAGATGCCTATCGCTTCAAGGCAAGCAACCGATGCTATTTGTTGCCGATGATAAAATTCAAGCTTTCAAACGAAAATTTTAGAATTTTGGAGAATTTGTATCTGCTACTTTGATCTGGGTATCTTCCCAATACTTAACAAAGACTCGTAAGATTGATGGTGGTAATATTTGAGGTCGCCGTTGGACAATATAATTCTTCCACAGAAATTTATGAACATCTCCTTGGTGAAAAACTGCATTTTATTTATAAAGATAGATGCAAAATTTCTAATTAGAATACAATCAAACACCATATCAATAAACCAATTAGAGTTTATTCAGGAATGTAAAAGTATTTTCATATCAGGAAATTGGTTAACATATCATTAGTTAAACAAGTTAAGGGAGAGCATTGATATGATCTTATCAATAGATGCTTAAAATGCATTTAATATAGGAGACATTCCTAATTAAACTCTAAGAAAAGATGACTACAAGGAAAACACTTAAACAGAGTAAAAATATTTCCCAAAAAACTCTCCACTAATTGTCTTCATGGCTACAATAAAACCCTTTCTTTAAAAATCAAGATCTAGACAGGAAAACCTTTTCTGACCATTGCAGTTTGACTTTGTCTTGGGGGAGCTAGTGAATGTAATAAAAAAAGAAAACAAGTATCACCACCACCACCAACAAAAAACACTTGAAAAAAGAAATAAATACTGTGCAATTTTGCTGATATAAAATTCAAGAGATCTTAGTACTTTTTAAAAACATTATAATTAATATGAGAAGTTAAGAATCTGAGGCTACAAGATCAATATACATAAATTACTAGCTTTTATTTATTCTGATAATAAGGATATAGAAGTGGAAAAGGAAAATATTCTATTTACAAAATAGTGAGCAAAAATATCAAGGAATACAGTTAATAATAATGGCACATTTATATGAATATAACTAATCTTATTACAGGTCCCAAAACAAAGTCTGCACAAATGGAAAGATAGACCATATCCTTGGATGGGAACATGGAATATCACAACACTATTAACTCTCTCCCAAAATACACAAATATGATATCATTACAATTAGAATTGTAGTCTTTTTAGTAAGGGTGAGTGGAGACTGGATAAAATGATTTTAAACTTCATAAGGGAAAAGAAATGCTCAAGAACAACTAGGAAAAGAATAAAAAAGAACAGCAACAGGGGAACTGTCCTACCGTACATCAGAGTATCTGTACTATAAAGCCATTATGAAATAAATATGATAGTAGTATGGGAATGAGAAGTGGATCAGTGGCAAAGAAAAGAATCCAGAAGTAATCTTGTGTAGGAGAACTTAATATACATTGTATATCAAATGTGGTAGTTCAATTTAGTGGGGAAATAACAAATTATTTAAAAAATGATTCCAGTATAACCATCTATCCATCTGAAATAAAATAAAATAAAATGCCTATTTTACACCACATACAAAAATACATTCCCCAGAGAGTAAGGTCTTAATGGTAAACAACAAAACCAGACAAAATATTGCAGCAATATCCAGGAGACTTTGTGTACAATCCGTGGACAAGGAAGCCTTAGGAAGATTGGAAAACGCAGAGACTCTAAAAGAAAAGATATCTCTGACCACATTAAAAATGTGTACGGCTAAAGATATAAACAAAATCAAAATATGAACGACAGATTTGGGGGAAAAAAGACACCGATAGGGCCAAGTATGTAAGTATTTATATAATATAGGAATTAAGTATATAAGAATATAGGAATTAATTTATATAAATAGATTTTTAAATTGGCAACTCAGTAGAAAAATGATCAAAGAGCCCAAACAGCAATTTATAGAAGCATGTATCCAGAATGCCAACAAGTGTCCAAAAAGATGCTTGAATTTACCATAAGGAAATACAAATTAAGTAATAACAAGACATCGCCTCATGATCAGCAGGCCAGTCAAAATCAACACAACTGAAACATACACCATCGGTGGATATGTGAATTTTACAGCATTTAAGGAAAGAAACCGACCATTGTCTATTAAAATTGAAAATATATATACTCAGAAGATTACACAGGCAAACTGTGGTATATGCATACAGTGGAATACTACTCAGAAGTAAAAAAGGAACTGTTTGACATGCAACAACATGCTTGGTTTGTTCATTTATTTATTTATTTATGGATTTTTATTTATTTATTTGAGAGAGGGTGAGAGAGGGAACACAAGCAGGGGGAGTTGGAGAGGGACCAGCAGGCTTCCTGCTGAGCAGGAGAGCAGGGAACCCGATGTAGCGCTTGATCCCAGGACCCTGGAATCATGACCTGAACCGAAGGCAAATGCTTAATGACTGGGCCACCTGGGCGTTCCAACAACATGGTTTAATTTCAAAAACAGTATGCTGACAGAATAATCCAGATATGAAATAGAGTCCAGACTGTATGTTCCCATTTATGCCAACTTGAGAACAGGGAAAACTAAGCTATGCTATTAGAACATCTGTATCAGGTCGTCTATTGATAGCAGGGTTCAGAGAGGCAAAGCCTGGAAACCAGATGAGTCCTTATTAATACAGAATGGGTGATTGTAGTCCACACCAAGGACTAGCGTACCGCCAATGAAAAAGGAAGGCACAGAGGTATACCAAATGTCATGGAGGGATTTCTTCAACGGATTGTTCATACACGAGGTGCAGAAAAGCATTAACGATGTAATCCCATGTTTGTGAAACGATGACCCCACCCCCATATCCAAATGTACAGACACGTATATACATGTGTATGTTGGGTCTGCAACTCATTATAGGGATATGGAGGCAAACACGGAAATGTACATATTAGTATGTTAATATGGATTACAAGGGAAGGAGAATGGAAGAAGAAGATGGGGAAAGGGGCAGCAAGCTAAAAGAGAAAAGAGTGAGCTACAAACAACAGTATATGCGGAATGATTACATTTGTGCACTTAAAATTTACGGAGGATTTCTCCAAAAAAATGCTGCCTGTCTTGTTGATATTTTCTTTTTTTTAAGGTTTTATTTATTTATTTGACAGACAGAGATCACAAGTAGGCAGAGAGGCAGGCAGAGAGAGAAGGAAGCAGGCTCCCTGCCGAGCAGAGAGCCCGATACGGGACTCGATCCCAGAATCCTGGGATCATGACCTGAGCCGAAGGCAGAGGCTTTAACCCACTGAGCCACCCAGGCGCCCCTTGTTGATATTTTCAGTTTGATCCTTGGGTTAAACTAGATCTTCCAACTATGTATTTGGACTGCATATTGGTTCTTCTTTACTTGTACAGAATGGAATTTTAAAAGCCCTTTCTATTTTACAGAGAAGACCTAAAGCCGAAAAGCTTAACCGACTTGCCCCAACGAACTCAGCAAGGAAGTGGCAAACCACGGATTTGAAGCAGGTGGTCTAACTCCACGAGCCACACATACGTACTTGCTAAATGCCTTCTCATAGGTTAGCAGAGGTAAGTCAGAAACTTGCCTTGGGTGCAAGACTTAAGGAAGTGCTGAGAAACTCAGGAAGCCAGAGAATGCAAAAAAACAACACACACACACACACACACACACACACACGCACACCCCACACCTGAACAAAAATATCAAAAATTTCAATAAAGATAGGATCTGACCCTGCATGTGCATGGCTAGGTCTCATTTGCCTCACCTGAACCCCAAACCCCTTGGATCTGCTCTTCTTGAAAATTTGATATTTTGTTCATCATAGAGTATTTTGATTTCAAAAAAATATTGTATGAAAACATTATTGATCTTGCTGACTGAGTTTTTGCGCACCCCTTTAAAAGTAGTGCCCCTACTCTCAGCCTCCCCCTAACCTCAGCCGTCTCCATCATTAGGAAACTATGTGAAACTAAGCCAAGCACCATGTATATGTGAGACTCTGTTTTCTCATCTGTAAAGTGGGGACGATGGTTTTCCTGCCCCACTTCGCAGGGTTGTGGTAAGAAACGAAGAAGACATGGATAAGCCAGTGCTTGTGAAATGTACCCACTCTTGCTACTGGAGTGGTTCACGAAGGGATAAGCAAGCTGAATCCCCCAGGCTTGGACAGGCTGTTGTGGACGTGGCCGGCCTACGCCCACTGCTGGAAAGTCCTCTGTAATTCTAATCTTTGGGTGGCTAGTTGGCAGGTGCAGTAGCCTTCATCTCTCACGCTGTCCCCCATTCTCAACAGGTGGCACCAGAACGTTCCTGTTAAGCTACAGCTGTGCTCCTCTACCTTGCATGTGCACACGGATCACGTGGGGATCTGGTTAAAAACCATATTTGCACTTGGTCAATCT
Source organism: Enhydra lutris kenyoni (assembly GCF_002288905.1). Taxonomy (NCBI): domain Eukaryota; kingdom Metazoa; phylum Chordata; class Mammalia; order Carnivora; family Mustelidae; genus Enhydra; species Enhydra lutris. Next base: position 21,799,585 of record NW_019154092.1, read on the forward strand.
GGGGTGGGTCACCAGAGTCTGCACGTCGAGCAAGCTCGCAAGGGAGGCCCATATGACTGGTCCACAGACCACACTTGGTTTGAGTAGCAAGGAGCAGTAGCAGAATACAGGGTGAATGGGTCTGCAAGGCTGAAATGCTCCAAAATAACTTAGGGCAGCACACCCCAGCAATGGTGCAAGCATTTTAATCCTTATAGGAGCCCTGGGAGGTGGGCTGATGCCCACTGGAGACCACCAGGAATACACCTCTAGTCACACAAGCTTGGATTTATTCAGCTTGCTGCAAGAGAGGACACATACCAAGGAACCATAGGAGGGAACTGGAGGGGTTTATTGTAGGATTTGGGGTTGTGCTGAGAGAGTCTTAGGAGGGTGAAGGGGCTGGATGCCACCCAGGCACAAGAGTATTGTGATGATTGGACACCTTGGTAATCCATTTCCTTCCTCCCTTCCTCCCTCCCTCCCTCCCTTCCTTGCCTTCCTTGCTTCCTTCCTTCCTTCTTTCCTTCCTCCCTCCCTCCCCCCTCCCTCTTTCCTTTCTTTTTTTTCTTCAGGAGGATGAAAGATTAAGGTACATCGAGCTGCCGTCATAGAACAGCAGTAGTCACACAAATCAGTCGGGAGATGGGCACATTAATTACATCTATGGTTGCCGAATGTCCTTCTCTCTGTTCTGGGTCATACATACTCAGACTGGCCTTGTGGCTGATTTGTTTCCACGGAGTTCAAGACTGACCTTTTCTGATTGTTGTTCTAATTCTGTGAGTGATGAACACGGCAGCCAGTGCTATCTAGACCTGGGTGACACTGGGCCCCTGATCCAGGCCCTGCGTCTCTGAGGGCCCCTCACCCGGGAGCAACTTGTCTGGAATTTTCTAAGCCCCTCCCCAGTGCCCCTGCTGGCTGGTGCTGGCCCTGCAATCAGGCAGGGGCGCCCTGAGCCTGGACGGGAGCGCGCGTGGGCTCCGGGTCCTGTTTCTCCCCGTCAGAGCACTCTCTTGGTCTCTACCCTGACCGTGGGGTCACGGACGCCCTGAGGAGCCGGAGGACTCAGGTGCGTGTGGTCATCTGCGGCCCTGTGCCTGGGCACCTGTCCCAGGAGGGTGTCCTGACAAGCAACATATTCCCCCCACTAGCGACACAGGGTCTCTTTGGCAGAGCTGGGTGAGACGGGGGTGCTGGAAGGGTGCTGGCTGACCCACAGTGACTCAGATTGGTTTTTGTTTGCTTTGTTCTATATTTCATGTTTTATTTATTGTATAATGCCTGTTTTTATTTAAACATTGTTTTCAGCTCTATTGAGGTATCATTGACAAAACTGTAAGACATTGAAAGTGTACGTTATGATTTGATAGATGTGTACTTTGTCAAAGCACCCCCCCATCTAGTTAATTACATGTCCATCGCCTGACATACGCATCTTTTTTTGTTTGGTGAGAACATTTAAGTTCTGCTCCCTTAGCAAATGTCAATTATACAATACAGTGTGTGTTATATCTTCTGTCTCCAGACCTTACTCATCTTATAGCTGAAGGTTTTCCCCTTCCACTAACCTCCCTTCCACTAATGCCCCCACCCTCCCGAGCCCCTGGCAAACATTTTCAACAGTGTTTCTCAGGCTGACTTTTTTTTTTTTTTTAAAGATTCCACTCAAATTGTTTATCTGTTCAGAACAGATATCTCTGTACAGATATCTCTGTACAGAAGATCTTTGCCTGGGGCTCTTCCCATCCAAGGACTGGACCCATCACAGCCTAGCTGCGGGGGCCATTCTTCACTTTTTCAAGTATTGTCCCCCTCCTTATAAAGAAGAGGAAGCAGAGGTTCACAGAGGTCGATCAGCTCGCCCGTGATTCCGCGGCTGCTGGACGGTGGGGCAGGGACGCAGACTCCAGTGAGCTGGGTTCTGAGGCTGGGGCTCTAACCCCTGTACTCCCTTGGCCATGTGGCCAACTCCAAGGGCACCTTGGATGACTGTAGCCCCCCCATCATCTATGCTCCATACACTGCTGACATTCTGAACACGGCTTTTGCTTTTCAAATGACTTAAATGGTCTTTAATTTTTTTTTTCCCTGCATGGTACTTGTAAATCTGCATGTGTCCCCCATATTTTGCACTTTCTCTCCTGCCTCCTCCTGACGCTATGTCCTTTGGACTGATACTGATACCCAGTCCAGATTTGTCACAGGATGATGGAAACACTCCAGAGCATTAACTTTGGCTTTATGTGAACACTAGGGACTGTGAACAACTAAGAATGTTCTCTCAAATGGCACGGGTACTATCCAGATTGCTGGGGGTGGTGCTGAGGTTAGCTGTGAGGAGGAGGCGGCACAGGCATGTGGGCAGGGAAGCAAAATGTGTTAAGTCTTCTATTATGGGGTCAGCCCACCCAGTGTGGTCACCCTCCCTACCACCGATTTCAAGAACGAGAACCTGAGGGAAGTTGGGCTGTGACTAAGAGGCTAGTGCCCTCTCCACAGGGAGAGATGGTCTTGTTGCTCCGGTGGGATGAACCTGGTTCATTTCATCAGAGAAGATTCCAGAATACCACAGTTAGTGGTGAACTCACACTCCTCTGTGTGAGTTCAGCAGTCAGTCCACGTTGGAGACAGTGTCTATAAAGGAAAGCGCGTTGACTTTGGAGTCTACTGCTGTGGGCTGGAATCCCAGCATTGCTAGTATAGGAGGGGTGTGACCCTGTGGAAGTTCCCCAAGCCCTCTGTGCCTCTGTTTCCTCATCTGAAGAGTGGAGATAATTTCTTCCTCAGATGACTGTCATGAGGACTGAAGGAGATGATGCCAGTAGAGTGTCTGGTACAGAGTATGCCATGGGTACTTGTACCCTTTCTGTCTGAGACTGGCTTACTGGGGATGGCTGAGACCATGGGCTGGCTCTCCCCGGTGTCACTTCAAAACTTTAGACAGCTCTCCCCCACCTATATGCAGTTTGTTTTTAAAAACAAAAACAGGGTGCCTGGGTGGCTCAGTAGGTTAAGCCTCTGCCTTCGGCTCAGGTCATGATCCCAGGGTCCTGGGATCGAGTCCCCCATCAGGCTCTCTGCTCGGCAGGGAGCCTGCATCCTCCTCTCTCTTTGCCTAGTTGTGATCTCTCTCTGTCAAATAAATAAATAAAATCTTTTTAAAAAAATAAAATAAAAAATAAAAATAAAAATCAGTTACAAAGGAAGCGTCCGTTAATATGTCCGAAGCCTTGGCACCCATTTTCCATGTTCAGCCTCTATCATCCCTGCACGTAAGGAAGTTCAAAAGCTCAGTGCTGTGGAAGCTTCTTTCTCTCATCCAGAAGGCTCCCTTTCAGATTTCACTCTATGCCGGACCTTCTTAATTTCCTTGATACTTGAACATCTCCCTTCTCCTCTTTAAACATTGTGTTTCTCACTCACCACAGTGTTTACGCGGTAACTTCAAGACTTCCTTAAAGCACGCCTGCGAGCATATTCCAGGGCTGAGCACGCCCTCCTGTTTTCTTCCTCCCCCTTGGCGTTTCTGTTCTGAAGTCCCCGCACTGTGGGCCGTTGAGGGAACAGTAGTTAGCCGCCCTCGCTGTGGGGTCAGACGTATCTAGGCTTGACTCCTGTCTCTACCACGCGTCAGTCAGCCGTGTGACTCAGTCCCCTGTGTCAGGTGGATGTGACAGGACCCGCCACGAGGCTGGAGCCGGTCAGGGCGCCCAGGCGGGGAAGTGCTTGGCCGGAAGACCAGGCCCGAAAGCTGAGGCAGCCATGGTGGCCATGTTCACTGGTCAGTCCACTTTGGAACAAGCCTCATTTCTTCTTGCCTAACTCCCGCCAACCTCCTCTTGACCAACTTTCTGGTCTCCCACACTATCCATGTTGCATGCTGTTGCCAACTTCTATTCCTAAAATGTGACTTTTATCATGCTGTCCTTCTACTCAAAAAAAAAAAAAAAAAAAAAAAAAAAAAAAAAAAAAACCTTCAAAAATTTCCCCTTGATGAGGCTCGTGTTTAGAGCCCTTGCGTGCAATAGCCTCACAATTCCCTCCCTCTCTTTTCTCAGCCTCCTCTGCCTCCACGTCCCTGCACCTGTCTTCAAACATCTGAGGATTCTACAAATATCTGGCAACGCCAACAGGCCCGCCACCCAGCCCACAGACTTTTGGGAGAAATGAACGCCCCCAGGGAAGCGGAGATCTGAACTGTGCCTCCCAGTGTGAGCAGGGGTTTCTTTGGGTGGGGGGGAGGGTTCGAGTCAGAGGAGAGGAGAGTCTAGGGCAAGAAAGGACACAAAAGAGAAGATGATGTCAGGAGGCAGGGTGTGGGGGCAAAGAGGTCTGGGGAGGCTGAAGTCTGGGGCCCAAGTGTGGCGGTGGGAGGTAGGGGCAGGTGGTGCTGGGCCCCCTAGGCCAGCACAAGGCTTTGGGTTGTGGTGGAGTAATATCCTGTCATTTCTAAAGAAAAGAGCAGTTGAATAGTCATAAAAGGATTTCATGGTTATTATAGAGAACTGGAAAAACACAGAAAATATTGAAAAAATAGACAAGTAAAGATTAGAAAATAGGGGCGCCTGGGTGGCTCAGTGGGTTAAGCCTCTGCCTTCCGCTCAGATCATGGTCTCAGGGTCCTGGGATCGAGCCCCGCATCGGGCTCTCTGCTCAGCAGGGAGCCTGCTTCCCCCTCTCTCTCTGCCTGCCTCTCTGCCTACTTGTGAGCTCTCTCTCTCTGTGTCAAATAAAGAAATAAAATCTTAAAAAAAAAAAAGATTAGAAAATAAAATCTTGTGGCCTGGAGATAAACATTGATAACATTATTGTATTTACTTCTTATTCTTTCCTTCCCTCTCTCAGTGTGAGTGCCACCTAGTGAGTGCTTACTGTGTACAAGGCATTGTTTTTTTTTTTTTTAAGATGTTATTTATTTATTTATTTAACAGCATGAGAGAGATAGAGAGAGATCACAAGAGGCAGAGCAGCAGGCAGAGAGAGGGGGGAACACACTTCTTGCCAAGCAGAGAGCCTGATGCGGGGCTCGATCCCAGCACCCTGAGATCATGACCTGAGCCGAAGGCAGAGGCTTAACGCACTGAGCCACCCAGGCGCCCTGTACAAGGAATTGTTACAAGAGCTCTCCTCATTTAATCCTCATGATGGCCCTGTGTTGTAGACAAAATAATTATTTGCATTTACAGATGAGGAAGTGTTACGAAGCTTCTCTGGGTCCAGCAAGTGGGAAGTGGCAGAGTTAGGCTTTGGACAAGATAACGGGCTCTGCACCGCTAGGCCACATGGCTACTTGGCGATCACACAGTCAACACAGATGCACATATACTTCGAGAGATGTAAAGTTTTTGTTTAAAATGGAGTTTTCTGAACTGGGGTTTTATTTTTTATTTTATTTTATTTTTTTAAAGATTTTTATTTATTTATTTGACAGACAGAGAGATCCCAAGCAGGCAGAGAGGCAGGCAGAGAGAGAGGAGGAAGCAGGCTCCCCGCTGAGCAGAGAGCCCGATGCGGGGCTCGATCCCAGGACCCTGAGACCACAACCCGAGCCGAAGGCAGTGGCCCAACCCACTGAGCCACCCAGGCGCCCCTCTGAACTGGGGTTTTAAAAAGAATTTTGAGGGACACCTGGGTCACTCGGTCGGTTAAGCATCTGCCTTTGGCTCAGGTCATGATCCCATGTTGGGCTCTTTGCTCACCAGGGAGAGCTTGCTTCTCCTCCTGCCTTCTACTCCCGCTGCTTATGCTTGCTCTCTCTCTCTCTGACATATAAATAAATAAAATCTTTCAAAAGAATTTTGGTGGGTGTATGAAGGACCTGTGTAGGTGGGGAGTAGTTCAGAAAGCGTACTGGGGAAGACAAGTGGGAGATGCACGAGGGTCAGCGGTGAGTGTAGGGGTGGGGCGGAGGTGATGAGTCTGGTGACCTGCACGAGGTGGAAAGAACGGACGACGACTCAGCGGTGTGCACCTGAGAACATGTGTCCATGAGTGTGTGCACGCGTGTGCGTGTGTGTCAAGGAGGTAGTTGAGGCAAAAGAAGTGATTAGGGAAATCCTGAGGATTCTTTACTGCGCACCTGAGTGGGTGGCAAAGCTGTCACAGGAGGGAGGAAGGTCAGGAGGACCGGGAGGGGACAAGTTCCTCCGGGACCTCACGAGAGGGTGCTGTCTGCCAGCTGCACACACTCACTAGGGCAGACAGACAGACACGCACAGGTGGACAACAGTGGTGTGTTGGCTGTGTTGCTCATACTGAAGTCTAGGAACATAAGTTTCCCTGGGAAGAACGGATGGAATATTTAAAAGAGGAAACAGCAGAAGAAGCTCAGGGACACGTCAGACAGGACGGCGGAGTCAGATGGCTGGATGTGAGAGTGGCCAACACGCAGAGGTCATAGAACTGGATGGGATGGGATCAGGAGGAGGAGGCCACCAGACGCAATGCTCTCCTCCCCAAACCCCTGTTTCCATGGACTAATCTCTCATTTTCGAACTTTTCAAATTCATTTTTGCATGTCCACCCCGCTTCCCTGGACCCCTTCATTGTCGTAACCCGGTGCGCTGTACTTCTGGGTCTCTGAGACTGATTTACACCCCTACCTCTTCCAGCAAGCTTTCCCAGCTGCTCACTACTGGGCTTCTAGCCCTCTGTCTACTACCCCCCGCCCCATCGCCCCACACAGTCGCTTATCTTGTTTTCTCCCAAGAGTCCAAGCTTGTGGGGCAGGGGTTGGCCCGCCTTGGAGCCCCACAGTGTCTCATATGTTGGTTGCTTATAAATCATAACATAGACTCTATTATTTTACTTGTATGGTTTGGATTTTTAAAAATATACTTCTTTTACACCAGTATCTCCTCGCCCTTTTCAGCTCAGTCTCAGCTTTATGAATTCTTCCCATGGCATCTTCTTCCCTACTGGCTTTGCATTTTGCTTTTCGAATGCTTGACAGGCAGCCAGAGCTCTGAGATGCATTTTCTGTTCCCTTGCCTTTTCTCGCTTCCCCATTGGTCTCTAAAGCAGACGTCTCTCACTCTCAGTTTATGGTTCTCATAAATTGGTTCTCATCCTAGAACCTGTGGTGCATTCCTTCTGGCGTCCCATGCTTGCCTTGACACTTAACTGTAAGTACAACAGGTATAGTCTGCTCCCTTTTGCAGCATGAATTCAGTGACTTTACCAGCCCTCTAGGCAGCTCTGATGGCAGGTGTCAGATCTCCACCAAAGCTGCACAACTTCATCTTGAGTTCTTCCAATCCTTGTGGGTTCCATGTAGAACCAGAAAGAATCCTCACTCATATACTAGTGTATATGCATGTGTGTGTATGTGTGTGTGATGACTGAGAGCAGTGATTACGACGACAATGGCGTTGAGGATAATCACTACCATTTTCAGAGCATTTACTACATGGCAGGCCCCGTGCAAAGTGCCTTGTAGACACAGCTTCATTCAGCTCTCCCTTCTCGGTCTGCCTCTCTTCCATGTGCTGTGGAATCTTGGAGTTGCTCTTAAATCACTGAGGTGCTGGCTAGGAATTTTTGGCTTCCCCTGTGCAGGTGAGATGGGGTAGACCCAGAAGTTTTCTATGATCAGCACAGAAGCTTCGAAGGAAATCCATGGCAGCAGTGAAGGGCATTGACCTGATTTTCTCTCATCTCCAGCCCTTATCACCCCTCCTTTGGCCGAGCCAGATTAGGGTTTGGATGCTATAGTCGATCTGGGGAAGCAATGACACTTGACCTTCCCCCTGGAGATGCTGTGCCTGTGGAGCATGGGTCTGAGGCACAACGCTACTAAATAAGCAATGCTTAATAGGATTCTAATTAAATTAGAGAAGACAAAGTCCAGGCAGGAAAGTTTTCTTAAAAAGAATCGATTTTCCCAGTCTTGCCTTTGAAACTTCTACTCCTGCTTAGGGCGATCAGCATTCTAATTGGGAAGAGGTAGAAAACCAATAGTGTGGATGTAGAGGAATACAAAACAGAACATCTCCCTATTTCTCTAAATTGTTTGAAAAAACATCCAGTTGAAGAAAATTTTTTAAAAGGGGCGGGGGGCTTCACTGAGTGACGTGACTAGATGTGGGGACGAGCAGATATTGAATTCGGTGTTTAAGGTCAGTGAAATGGCATGAAACTATGGAAGACTGCACCGGTCCCGATCCCAAGAGAAGTTAAAAATAAAGCCTTTTAGAACATCCTAGGTCTTGCAGTGCTGTTCCATTTTGAAAAGGCACCAGAACACACTCTGGAATAAAAGGTGACTCAAGGAGGATGACCTATGAAGGAGGGATGGCAGGGAGGAGTGAGACAGCAGACTGTGGTGGGGAGGAAAGCCAGTGGGCATGAGGCGGAGGGGTTTTCTGGTTCATGTCTTAGTTGGCTTGGGCTGCCATAACAAAATACTAGAGATGGGGTGGTTTTGAAAAAGAGCTAAACTTATTTCTCATAGTTTTGGAGGCTGAAGGATTTGGCTTCTGGGGGAGAGCTCTCTTCCTGGCTTGTGGATGGCTTTACGACAGTAAGCTCTCTGGTGTCTCTTCTTCTGAGAAAACTAATCTTGTTGGATCTTCTGGATCAGGGCCTTATCTTTATGACCTCATTTACCCTTAGTTTACTTCCATAAAGGCCTTACTCCAAATTCAGTCACACGGGGGGGTTAGTTAGGGCTCAACCCATGAATTCAGGGTCCGGTGAGGGGGACAAAAACAGATGGAGTGTTTGGCAAGACTAAGGGGAAGGGGCCAGTGAGAGCAAGAAAGGCAGAGAGGACTAGTGGAGCCGTGGATGGGAATTTTGGTGTCCGGGAAGTGGAGAGAGTGGACAACTTCTCAATAAATCATGAGGCCAGTTTATCTGATAAGTGGGAATGGGTTCGGAATTTGAGAACTGTAAGAAAGATCCAGAAAAGCCTCCAGTCGGGGGGAGGGGGGGAGGATGAGATAAGAAATAAACCAGGGGCTGTCGTGCAGTATCAGGGTTCCCGAGAAGGTGGGCTACCATGATTGCTATGCAGACATCAGGGTCAATGTCATCTCCTTCTGGAGGTCTCATCTGCCCACACTGTTTTAATTTTTTTGCATAGCACTTAACTGTGTCTGATGAAGTTCTCATTCCCGCCCCCCTAGGGTGTAAACTCCAGGGGACCCCGGATTTTTTTTTTTTTTTTTTTTTTTTTGCTTTGCTTGTTGCTATGTCTAAGGCTTAGGGTAGAGCCTGGCACAGTAAAAAACAAGGACGTCTCCACAGGCTGCAAAGATGAAATGACTGTGCAGTGGCACCAATGAGAAGAATTCTATGACCTTTCTCCTGTGTCCCTCAGGCTCCCAGGATCAGAAGTGTGGAAAGAGAAATGTTACTTGGGACGTGCCCTGGCAAGGTGGGAGTAACAGAGGGGCTGCACAAAAAAGACATTGAGCGGGCTGGTGAGTGCGCTGTAGAAATGGTGGTCCACGGAGCCCAGGCTGAAGAGGAGAGATGACAGGCAGACAGGGTGGGAGGGAGGGAGGCTCAGAGCAGTAAGCAGAGAGGAACCAGGGAAGGCTCGAAAAGCAGGTTTGGTAGGAGCAAGTAGGAAAGCCAGGGTTTGCTGAGTTGGAAAGGTGCCTTGTGATGAAAATGCCCAGCATGTGTCAGAGAAAGGTACAGTGTTTCCCAAATCTGCTTGACTGATGAATCCTTCTTATTTCTCTCCAGGAACATCCCGAGGGCCTACTCTTCCTGAGAACAGAGTGTCTCAAAGTATGGTCCCTGGGACAGCAGCATCAGCAACCACTGGGGACCTGTTAGAAAGGCGAACCCTTAATTCCAATCCCAGACCAGTCTGATCAGAAAGTTGGGTGGAGGCAGGCCTCTAAACGAGCTCTCCAGGAAATGCTGATACATATGAACCACCAAACTAGTCAGTACTTTAGAGAAGGCCGATCGATGCAGGCTCAAATCTGGGAGGGACTATTCATTAAGGGGTCAGTTGAGTCATTCATGTTAATACTAAGGTCATACTGTATGATGGCAGACACTGAAACGGAAAGTAATTATGAGGCCAAAAGGCAGAGAGCAATGGAAAGAAGAGAAGATAGATCATATGGAAGCTATACATACCATCACTCCTTAAGTCACAAAAAACTGACCATAAGAATCTGTATTATATGTCTAGCTATCTAAACTCATATTTAAAAACTGATTTTAAAAGCAGTTACTCAGGATGCCTGGGTGGCTCAGTTGGTTAAGCCACTGCCTTAGGCTCAGGTCATGATCCCGGGGTCCTGGGATTGAGTCCCGCATCAGGGGGTCCCTGCTCATCAGGAGCCTGCTTCTCTCTCTGCCTCTGCCTGCTTGTGTGCCTTCTCTCTCTCTGACAAATAAATAAATTAAAATAATAATAATAATAATAAAATAAAAGCAGTTATTCACAAAGAACTTTATAAATCAGTCAGCTCAGGAGCACTTTATTATAATAAACAGTTATGGGGTTAGCACAAATTTATCAGAAGGTATAATTTTCAAGTGTTAAAAAGTGTATCTGTTCTATTCCTTATCAGAATAATTTGGGAAGGTGTTTACCATACATTTGTAATTTACAAAAGAGCTGTAAAAAATAACTCAGGATATATGAATGCTTCAATGATACAATGAAAAAAAAAGTGTGACTCAAAGCAATCTGTGTGCATGTTTTCAAAGTAAAATTTGAATCTGAGTCTACATCTTAAAATGCATTTTGACTCGGAATTTTCCGTGAGAGGGAAAAAGAAACAAAGAAGACCCCTTGAACAATTACACAGAGCTAAATGATTGAGCTTTTTAAAGTACCTTAGCTGGAAATAGTCTTAGTTTCTAATGCATTTAGACATAAAGAGATATCAGAAATGAAAGAATAACATTGTTCAAAAATCTGCATGAGCACAAAGCCTTAATTGGAAGAAAAAATGGTAAGAAATGTCTCTGATTCTTTAAGGTAGAAGTTAGCAGAACTTCTGTTCTGTCTTCCACTTACTCAGCCCTGGTTCACTGCCCTGGCGATATACATGACCAGCAGGGTCCCCGCGACTCCACTGGTTGTGGGCTCCCATGCACCTTCTACTAAGTGGGGATGAGCTACACTAGAGGTCGGTTGGTCTAAATTAGGCTCTGTGTTTCCTACAGAAAACCCCCTACAGCTCTTAGCTGGTTTAATTTGTGCAACCTCAGAATGACCCATTTCTTGATACTTTAGACCTTTGAACTGTAGTATGGTCCGCACTGAGTAAGGCTTCCTTCTGAAATTTTGGCCCTCGTTTAGAGCCGTCTGTTCTCCCAAACTTCATTTAGGCATACTGCTGAGAAGTCGGGTCCAAAGTCATTAGACTGCGGATTCTAAAACCTGCCTTTTGTTCCCAGAGTTGGAATGGCATTTCTGATCAGCAAGAGGCCGAGTTAGTTCACACAGCTGCTGAATTTCTTTCACCATACTGACTTCTTGGAGCTCACAGGCAAGGCGCTGAGCTAGAAGCCGGCCCTCACATGCAGAGGAGGGTGATGGCCATCTGGCAAAGCCCCTGGCTCTTCCTACGTCCCCCCAAAAAATAAGGAGCGATGACTCTGGAGAGGAAAGCAGTGCTAAACAGAAATGGGACCAACCCTCATCTTCGTGGGCCACTCACCATTTCTCAAAATGGTTCTGAGTTATAAATATCTAAGAACCCTGATGGAAATTTTGAAGGGTAAAATAAGACATTGAACTTTTTTTTTTTGTTTTTTCTTTTTTTTCCCAGGTACCTTCTCTCAAACCACTGAACAAAACCCCCGTGTGTTTTCACTGTTGGTTGAGAGGTAAGCTCCAAATCCCTTTAGCAGTTACTGCAGGGCCCACCATCTAGCACTATAGTACTTTACAGTCTCCCCGTTTGTTTTCCTGTGCTTCTTACAGAGCAGGACACAGAGTATTTTTTTCTTCACTTGCTAAGATGGGGGAATCAATGACACCCACCTTACAGGTGGCTGAGATGGTTAGAAGACTGACATATCTGAACGAAGTTTCCAGCACAAGAAAAGTGCTTCATAGTTACCAGCTGGTGGTGGCAGTCGGAAGCATCGTCCAAATCCTGACTTTCTCGCCTGTATGTGACCCTGGACAAGTTACTTAATCACTCTGGGCCTTGATTTCCTCATTGGAAAGTAGGCATACCAAAGTACCACCCACTTGGGTGATGAATGAAGATCTGATCTGACACTATATTACGAAGTCTTTGGAAAACAGCCTGGCACAGAGAAGGCGGTGTCCTGGTGTTACTTAGTTCTTGCAACAGTCCTCAGAGGTGGTTGTCAGTACCCCCATTTGCACAGATAATGAAGCCAACAGCTAACAGTGGGTCCACAGTTCCAAGCGACCCCCCCATAAGAGAGGTAGATGTGGGTCTCCAGTTGCATGCGACGGTTCCACTCCCCGGTGGCAATGCCTGCTTCAGATGGCTTGTCATCTTCATTAGTATTCCTGATTACTAATCAGCAACCCAGATGCTCTCGACCCCCAGCATGTGCTCGCATCCTACATGCCAGAGGTTGGCAGCACTTTCTTGTACAGTTTGCTTAAACACACAGGCCTCTTCCTGATCCCCGGGAAAACTGCAAAGAGTGGCTTCAAACAGATCACCCTGCCTGCCTTCTCTCCCCTCCCGGGGCTACAGCACAGGGGGAAATGGGTGACTCCGAGGCGTGGATTCTTCCACGCGCCCCTGCGGAGCCTCAGTTGTTCCTGCGAAAGAGCCAAGGGAGGTTTTTCAAGTTGGCTCAGACTTTCTTTGCCACTGAGGGTGGGGCAATGGTGAGAAAGTGAAGAGAAAGACCGGAGGCTAGTCCAAGAATTTGCTTGTGAGTGTGTACCACTGCCATCTGCTGGATGGAATGGGTATCAGACCTGTTCTGATGTTTCTCTGCTGTGTAATGAGCAAAGTCACAGATTCCCATTATCGGTTTAGAACCTATTGGTTTCATCATTTCATAGCACCAGTTCTAAATATCTGCAGATTTTGGAAATCTCATGACAGCTGTGCACAGGATTATCATGTGAATAATTGAAAGGTAAACCGATGACACCTTCGAAGCAATGCCCTCTCTAGCATTAATAGTTCCCCAGATCAAATTTATTCTCTTCCCAAATGGTTGATTTAATTGGTAGAATCAGCCCATAACTATCCAGCAAGGGAGCCCGACAGAACTTGGGCCCTCGTGTCAATGGCAAAAAGTACTTACAGGGAAGTGAAATCACCATCTGGCTTTATTCTTGTGTTCTCTGAAATTCCCTGTTCATGTATCCAACAATTACTTATTGAGCACTTAGCCTGTGTGCCAGGCACATATCCGGAACTAAGGAAGCAAAGTGGAATAAACGTGGTCACTGTTTAATTAATGATATTAAATTTATATATTCTGAGTGCTTACTATGCGCTAGGCATATATGCATTCCTTTACATCTCATCCCATCCTCAGAACTACCCTAGGATTTATTACCTCATTTACAGTGATCTTATTTCATTTATAAATATCTTATATTATTAACCCATTTCTAGTGACTACTCGTGTGTCATTTACAGTTGAGAAATTTGAAGCTTAGGGAGATTAAGAAACAATATGGTCACAAAGAGTGGGAGTAAGATTTGGTTAAGGGGAGTGGGAGTGGGTGGGTGGAGAGAAGAGCTGACAACATGAAAACAATATAGATTTTTTTTTTCCCCATGTAGAGAGTCTGGATCTTTCATTTCACACACATTTTCTGTTCCATTAGCTACAGATTTCCAGCAAAGTTAAAGTGCTACACAACACTCAGTAATGTAGCAGCTGAAGCTTTGGAAAGATTGATCGGGAAGGCTATCCCTTCCTGTAGCAAGCATTTGAAATCTATCCAGTTAACATTCTCTTCCGTTCTTAACTCTCCTGAACAGCAGGCTTGGGGTCAGCAGCAAGCCCTGTTGGTTCTCACCAGTCGGGAAACGAATGCCCATCGTGGTGGGCGTGATGGATCCTCATTTGTTCTCTCTCACGTGTAAGAGTGGGGTGCAGGGGCAGGTGCTGGTGGGGGATACCAGGGCAGGTGGGGCAGGGAGAAGAAGGGGGGGATGAACGGAAGCTGATGGCGGAGAAGAAAAGCACTCTGTGCCAGTGCCTATGAAAAGTGCTCAAACAGCATCTACTGGATGGAACGCTAGACGTGTAGGTGGGACAGTTGAGTGACAAGTGGTGGGTAGGGGTTTGTAATCAGCCTGCTGGGTCAGAATCCCTGCAGCGCCACTAGCCTAACCTTTGACCTCAGATAGGTCACGTCATCTTTCTGTCCCTTAGTTCTTTTCCCTGGAAGATGGGGTTGCCTCATGGTGTTGTTTTGGAGGTTTAATGAAGCAGTCCAGACTGCCTTCTGCTCCTTGCAGCAAGAGGCCAGAATTTGGACAGATCCTTCAGAAAAATGTGCCCTTTAGGCTTGCCTGATGCTACTTATTTCCACATCCATTTGCTGTACATACTCATATTTTGTCTCTCCACAATCCTATAAGGCAGGTTGGACAGATATTATCATTCCCATACTTATAGAAGAGATGCATCTCCAGGTGTTTTGGTTGAAATGAAGACGTCTTTCCAAGCAGAGCCTGCCCTCAGGACCAACCACATGAGAACCCCCCAGCCCCTTCTGCAAAGAGCATCCCATACAACTGCATTTGTGTATCAAACTCCTATGCTGAGAGTGATTTTCAGATTGTTTCCTGGAAGTAAATGAAAGCTGAATTTCTAGGTAGGAGCTCTAGCCTGGGATGTCCTGGAAGGAAACCACCAGAAAGGAGAAAAGAAAGCTATTCTAAGCATTCATTGCAGGTTTCTTTTGCTGAAATTTGCTTTCTTGTAAGTTCTGATGTTGAAAGAGAAATGGAATATCTAATTTTAAGATTATTTTAAACTTAACTATTCATCAGCCAATGTTATTTTGGTGGTGAATTCCATACTGGGCAAAACGTTACCTCCTGATTGTTGTACGTGCTTGGGAAGGGTGATGTGAGGCTAGAAGCTTTAGATAAATAAGAATGAATGGAAAGAATGGACAAGGTATTAGAAATACCACAGATCGTGTCCCATTTCACTATGAAAGTGTTGTATTGGGTCAGCACTAGCCAAGGATCAGGACCAAAAGTTCGGGACGTGGGAGGGGACACGTGCCCTGAAATCTAAGGGGGAGAAAGCAGAGTGGAGTCAACTCAAAATCAGACCCAACATGCGTCACTGTGTTAAGGTCCTTCAAGGTTGTCAGTGAACGATTTGTGATCCTTGTGCCACTTCTTTGTATGTAAATGGGCTTTTAAAAAGCAATGGTCAAAGGAGTTTTCTAATAATTTAATACATGTTTATGACATTTTTAACCTAATTCTTTGCACTATAAGGCACAGACTTGATTTTCTTGCAGAAGGTGAAACACAGGCCTATTCCAATGATGAATTCCAACTTAGCTGGTGTCGGATCAAGGGGACATCACCTTGAGAAATGAAAAGGCACCCTGGATAATGAGGTTCAGAGCAGGGAGATCAGTGCCCGCTGCAACAGAGGCTTCGTACACGGCTGTCCCAACAGGCGGAGTCAAGAGTGACACAGGTTTCCCTCATGAAATCAGTTACACGGGGTGTGACTGAGGCTCCCCTTTGCACCACCGCTCCTCATCCTGGCTACCGCAAGTGACGTGAAAGGTACACAACCTACCCAGTCTTCAGAATCCCAGCGTCTTTCCAGTTACCGTGTCAGAAACCGAGGCATCCGCTCGCCATCTCTCTCCTTGTGCACCGCTAAACCAATCCTTTTACTACATTCTGTCAAGTTTTATCTTCCACATACACCTTGAATCCTTCCATCCGTCTGTTTCCCCTGCCACTACCTGAACCTTGGCTCCGTCTTCTCTTGCCCGGATAATGGTTAGAGCCTTCCAAAGACTATGCCTCACCCACTCCTGGTGCCACAATTCACTGCCCACAGTGATATCAGAATTATTCTTTTAAGACACAGACCTGATTATGTCCCTTTTCCTTCAAAGCTCTAATTGTTGTTCAACTGTTTGATTAACATCTGTCTCTCTATGTGAATCATAAGCTCGGGGAGACGGGGACTCTGAATGACTTTTTCTTGCCATCGTGTCTCTGGCATCCAGCACAGGGTCCCGTATACAGCAGGCACAAAACAATAGCTATTCAATCAATGAATGAACTGAATGAATACTGCCTTGTTATTCTTTTTTTTTTTTTTTTTTTTTAGATTTTTATTTATTTATCAGAGAGAGAGAAGGAGAGAGAGCGAGCACAGGCAGACAGAATGGCAGGCAGAGGCAGAGGGAGAAGCAGGCTCCCTGCCAAGCAAGGAGCCCGATGTGGGATTCGATCCCAGTACGCTGGGATCATGACCTGAGCCGAAGGCAGTTGCTTAACCAACTGAGCCACCCAGGCGTCCCCTGCCTTGTTATTCTTAAAGGATAATCTCTCTGTGTTGCTTTCTGCACGGTTATCTCAAATCAAACTCATCAACACACTTAACATGATTTACATCTAGTACATTCTTATGAATGAAAAGCCAGAGTGCCTAAGAAAATTGAATTGTTTCTCACTTCTGCATGAGTAAACTATTAAAATAAGCAAACGTGCTTGCATCTGAAATTTTCATTTTCATTCCCAAGATGGTTCATCCTAAAGACGGAGAGACTAAGAGCTCTCCTCGCTTGGGAGACTGTAAATTGCAATCCCAAAGAAGGTTCAGAAATACAGTTTAAGATCCAACTAAATAAAAGGCCTGATGAGTTGATGGTTCACAAATAAATATTCTCTGATGTCTCAAATGCGATGTAAATGGAAAAGATCTTAGCAGAAAACACATTTCAGAATGAGGAAACAATCATTCTGATTTTAAAATGTGGAGACAAGAAAGCATTTGTGCAAGTAATTTATTGCTAAACCTAGAGCTACATGGAAGTTTAATTTTCAGAAAGTTCTTGGATACAATACATCTTTCGCTAATTACTTTTACATTTAAGAACAAATTGCTTTGGATAAATAATTGTATGCCGAAAGGTCCACAATGCTATTCAACAAATGGAATAATACATTTTCATCATCATCTAGTAGAAGTCCTAATGCATTTACTTTCCTAGTACTTAGGTAGTATAATTTGTACCATAATTACTGAATATTTTCCGAAATAAATACCTCACATCAGAGTAATGTGGATGGTCAGTAAATCACTATTACTTAAATAAGGATGAACAGAGCTATCACCAAGCACCCCTACTACGCAAGCCCTGGCAAAGAATTACAAACACGAACATCTTACAGCTAGAAGAGAGACCTCTAGTGTGTGTTGGAGAACTTTATATTGTGCTTCGGGCATAATTAATACAGCAAAATCACTGCAGTCATTTTGAACACTGTGGTGGGAGAGTTTTTGCCAACTCTCATTCATGCTCAATTCCTTTCAACATTTCTTCCCAGCAAATGTATGCTATGTTTGCCTAGTGACTTTCTTTTTTTATCAACATAGTGCCTAAAACAATGAAGTTTTCTCTGTGATGCAAAGTTTTAAAATTCAGCGGTCACCTTTGCAGCCTCATCAGTAAACATGAAACCTACTGTCATCAGAACAGTCACTAACAACTCTTTGCAGTCGAGCAGCCGCAGGACTCCTGAGCCAAATCGCATCCGCCAGTGTGCGGTCTCCTGCACACCATCCCCTCATGGTAAGCCAAATGCTACACAAATATAAACACGAGGAATACACCGACACATTGCCCATTATCCAGGAGACAAATGGATCCAGTACTATTTCAAATTCACCAAGTAGGTTAGCTATTAGTTGCCACAGATTTCCCACATAGGCAGGTAAAATTCCTTGATGCAACATCAGATTTAATGAATCAGGCTAGGGCATCAGCCTCAGCCTTTTAAAAATCCCTTATTTTCTCCTTTTCCACATTAAAAACACATTTGAGATAAACACAGAAGATGTTTCTCTAAAAAACACACATACACACAAAACAGGAGGTCTCTTAAGGAGTCTACTGCTGAGAAGGTAAAAGCATTTTGCTCATTTTTAATTTGCTAAAACAATCCAAGCATGCTTGGTACCCAGAGGGTATTCTCAAATAAACTTGTATCTCTAGCTGCCAGCTTAGCTGATTGAAAACAGAAGGCAAACGTTTCTTAAAGAATGAGTATGTTAAACTGTTATGTCTCTCCCGGTTCCAGCAAGGAGACACACACACACACACACACACACACACACACACACACACACACACACGTGTCAAGGATTTGCTTGAAAGCAGCCGCCAGTTCTCTATGATCTAAAAGGTAATGCAGCATTTACACCAAATTACTGCTGCCTACCGCGATGCCCCTCTTAGCGAGGAAGCCCGTGCCAGGCGGACACTGGACAGTTCCTGTGTGCTGTTCGCCACGCACAAAGCCAACGGCCCCATTTGCAACTTGGCTAACTTAGTTGGCGCCCGCCCAGCTAGCCCCCGAAGCACTGTCACGGTGGAAACGTTCTGATCCCAGAAAATCATTTCCACGACAGTGCAAGTGTTCGAAAGCACAAAGGCAGACACTGCCGACCCGCTCTAGCTAGGAAGTTTCGGTACTCGGGCTGCTGGGCGGAGCACGCGTCCAGGTAAGGGATTCCTGCATTGCACGTCTGGTGGCCTCTTCCCGGATGTTTTGGGGGCTCGACCTCACTTTTAACGCAAATTCACCATAACGCACCCCTGCCCCCCCCCCCCGCGTTCTTTTTTCCAGGAGGCTCGGACTCTTTTATTTTCCAGCCAGGTCCCTCTGGGGGGCGGGAGAGGAAGCACACTTCACATTTCTATAAAGAGGGGCGGCGGGGGTGGGGGGTGCGGGGCGGAAAGAGGTCAGAAAGGAGCCAAACTGCATCCTTCCCGCCCACCTCTGTGCCCCAAGCGCTGGTTCGGGCGGCGGAGACCGGAGGCGGCCAGGAAACTCTGTCCCTTTAAAGGAACCTTGGCCGCCAGGAGGGGAGGGAAGGATGCGGGCTCCGGACTCGGACTGGGCGCTGTAGGCACCGCGGAGCAGAGGCGAGCGCAGCAAAGCCACAGCCATTACCTGCAGCGCTCACATCCCCCTCCCCCGTCCCCGCCTCCCAAGGAGACTTCTAATCCGGAGCATGTGCCGTGCCCTTTATCTGGGAGGAGGTGGGGAGGAAGAGGAATGAGAGCTTTTTAAAAATAAATGAAACGTTTGCACCGGGGGGGGGGGGGGGGGGGGGGGAAAAGGGGGGGGGGGGGGGGGGGGGGGCTTTAAAGGCGCCCGGGTGGGCGGAGGCGGCGAATCCGGATCAGCCCGGCCGGAGAGGGACGCGGACTGCGCTGGGCACCGGCCGCGGCTCACAAAGGGGAGCGGCGCGCTCCGGCCGGGGCAAAAGGGGAAGGACAAACCGCCTCGGGGCCCGATCGGCTCCGCAGCCACAATGGCGTCTTTCACGGGGCATCCGGGGGCGCCGCCGAGGCTGCGGGCGAGGAGGGGGCGGCGGGCCCCCACCCCCGGCAGGAGGCAGGACCGAAGCCCCGGGCGCCGCCGCCCCCGCGCACCCCGCAGGGCGCTGCGCTCGGCCGGCGCGGTGGCGGCGGCGGGTCGGGCCCGCGGCGCCGGGAGGCTCTCGGCGGGGCTGCTGTGCGGGCGCGGAGCTCTGCGCCGGGAAGAAAGGGACGCGCGCGGCTCGGCAAGGAGGGAGGGGTGAGGGGAGGGCGGGGGAGAGCCGCGGCGAAGCGGCCGCCGGGGAGGCTGGCGAGCGAGCGGCGGGCGGGCGGCGCTGGCACGGGCTCCGAGAGCCGCGGCGGCTCCGCTCCCAGATCCGGAACCGGGCCCGGGCGCGCGGACTCCCGCCGCCCCGGCCCCGGCCCCGCCGGCCGCGCCCGCTCCGCCCCGCTCCGCCCCGCTCCGCCCCGCTCGCGCCCGCTCCTGCTCGAGGAAGAAAGCCGAGAACCCGCAGCAGCAGCCCCGCCGCCGGCCCGAGCGGATCCCGAGCGGATCGCGAGCCGCAGCGGCGGGCTGTGTGTGTGCGAGTGTGCCGCGCTCTCGCCCCATGCCTGGCACATGCGTAAAAGCGAGTTGCGCCCAAAGTCCCAGCCATACCCTCCTTAGCAAATAATAACAAACCCAAACCGTCAGATCTTACCTGAAACATTGAAGCACAAAGTCTCTCTCCAAGTCCCCTTTTCCTTTTCCTCTCCCCCCTTTTCCGATTTCTCTCCCAGCGATCTGCTCGGCTCGCCACACCAGAGAGAAATGCAATAGCTTGGCTAAGGTAGACAGAACAAAATACAGAGAAGAGTTGCTCCAGGGCTTTGAAACCCCTCAAGGCAAGGATCAGGATACAATTAGCTCATGCCTCTACCTCCCGTCTAAATCAATCTCCAAAATAAAACTTAAATCAAATTAACTGATCACAGGGCAGACAATTGATCTCCTTCAAAAATAAAGCTCTACGTATACGTATAGATAAATATACATATAGGAAATTTTTTTTCCAGTTTTTTTTGGGTGGAAAAACAATCTTATTCCAGCCTCCAACTTGCTTTTTACCCTCCTCTTGCACAGAAAAGCTGATTTTAATCGTTGTGATTAGTTTTGATGTAACGTTTCCGCGGGCGATTTCTGCAAATGGATGGAGTGTTTCTTTGCCAAAAGAGGGAAAAGCAGCAGATGATGATAATTATAAGGATTGTTGGTTGTTTCTTTTTATTTGTGTTTGGGGCTCTCTCTTCACTTTCTCAAGTTGACCTGACATTGCTGTTACGCTAAGGTCGCACAACTTGTTGACGTCTGATCAAAGGATAGGTGATAATTTGGCAACAGAGCCGCACATTTTTGGTTCCTTTGGCGACATAACGTCCCAAATGACGTGGATAAAAATAAGCACATGCAGTCTGCTCTGCCCCAATCAGGTCTGAATCAGCGCCTGGGGGTGATACACAAACTCATTTCAAATGTTCAACCATGCAGAATTGCAAAAAGATTGAAGGAGTTACACCACATTTTTTTTTTTAAATAGCAAAATTAAAAGAAAACAAAACCTACATTAGGTGTAGCCAAAGACCTATCATTTAGGTTTTATTTGATCAACATTCTGAACATATCTTGCCTGCTCCCTTCTCTTTGCTTCCCTCCACCTGGTACCTTTTTCCTGGGGGGTGGGCTGGCGTTTGGGGGGGGGTGTTGTATAATTCCATTATTTGACGGAAGTGCTCAACAGAGCTAAAGAGACTCTAACATAAACACATTTCCCCAGATTGCGACTCTGGCTCTGACCTCCCCCACTCCTCATCACTTCTCCTTCCTCTCTAGGTCTTTGTTCAAAGAGGTGGTGCCTGAGCCAGTCCTAATCTTAATTCTTTGTAGTTAGAGTGGGATATTTGGTCGTAACTCTAGGGTCACCTCTCATGAGTGTTCTGTCCTTGCAGGATACTTTTTGAAATGGTATATTTTTTTGAGCACTTCACAGTTCATTAATTCAAAGACTTTGCTGACATTTTCTTATGAAAAAGACCAGGCTGTAAGGCCAAGGCTACTAAAAAAAGGAAGGGAGAAAAGGAAAAAAAAAAAAAAAAAAAAAAAAAAAAAAAAACCTAAATAGAACCAGACGTATCCCGTGAATACCTACGATTGGCAGCATTTCCCAGGAAGTCTTTTTTAAACTCTCATCTTTCTTTTAAGGTAAGCGACTGCTGCAAGACCAGCAAAGAAGGGAAGGGCCAAGCTCTTTAAAAAGATCGTCCATCAGATCTGTGTAATAATGACATGAGAGATTATTAACGTCATCATGAGAATCAGGGGTCTTGGTAGGTTTTGTTTGTTTGTTTTGTTTTTTGTTTTTTACATAACAAGTTCTAGTTTGAGAATATCAGTGACGTGCAAGAACAAAAAGTGAATGGCTCACAAAACAACAGGAAACAAAATCGCATCTTTCTTTGCACGTTCTCCTTCTCTCCTGCCCTCCACACAAGGTAGATACAACCTCTGACTTGCAGTGGAATTTTTTCAATATCGGCAAGACCCTAGGTTCAATTGAATAAGAACTTTCTTCTTGCCCCCTAATGGCACGTGAAACGTTAATACAGAAGCATGTGGAAAGAAAAGAGACTGATAGGACTGAATACATTGAAGGTGTGGCCCGAAGTGACTTTTATGAAAGTCTGGAGAGCATCCTGTCGTTGTCTTGGGATGCCAGAGCTGGACAGATCATTGGTGGACATCTAGTTCTTGACATCATTTTACAGATGAGGAAGTGGAAGAAGCTTGCCCAAGGTCACACGCCAGTCAGTGACAAGACCAAGATGAGGTCTGGAAAGGCAGGACTCGAACCAAGGTGAGTGGTGCCCCTTTGAAGCTTTTTAGACTATTTAATATAATGGCTTAAAACCATACTTTCAACATTCCCTTTCTGCAGTTTGTCCTAACAACCTGTTAACACCTTCTTTCAAATATCTCTGATGGCAGCAAATCCTTGGCCTTTGACATTTAACTTTTGTAACACCACTCTCCCTCCACCTCCCCCAAATTAGTACCAGGTCTGGGAATGAGTGAATAATGAAGATGGCGTATACTATTTAGAGTCCAAAAAAAAGAAAATATGACAAAACACAGCGAGGCCAATTTTCTAATTAGTACTTAAATGAACTAAAGACTAGTAGCAAAATATTTTAAGCAGCGGAATTAACTGGGATTTCGGTTTCCAAGATAACTGCTCTGAAGAGGATAATATTCACTAGAGCAAACTGAGTTCTGCAATGTTCATTTGCAAGGTGTTTAAATACCTCAGAATGGCATCACTTAGAGGAAGGATGCTCTTTAGAAGCAGTAAGTGACTGACGTTTTAAAGTGATCCATCCGTTCGGTTGATTGCTTAATTTGCCGTAATCCCAGTGACAAATGGGCCGCAGAGTAAGTTATCGTGGAGAGGATCTTCATTTTCTTGTAGTTTGAAGGGGACTCAAAGTTGAGACTATGAGGATTCAGAGGGAAAACTTATTTTGTAGCAGGGAAAACAAAGAGAAGAAACAAAGAAACCAAGGATGGGGGACAACTGACTTTAAATTCTAAGATAGATTTTTTCTTTCTTTCTTTTTTTTAATGAAATGGCACGTGAAAAGCAGGGTCCATCTCTTGCCTGGTATAAGACACGAATTTACCAACTTTGCTTCAGTCAGCCCTGCCATCACGAAATTACCCAAAAGTATTTTTTACCCAAAAGTATTTTTTATCTGATTATTATCTGTGCAAGTGAACGTGTGCATTTGGTGAGCTCTACAGTGCTTTTTTGCCAATCATGAAGAAGTTGGGGGCAAAAGTATATTAAAAATCCTTCGAACCTCCTTTTTCAATAAATAGTTGAAGTGAGAGCAGCAGCCTAAAAACCGTTAGCAACACGGAAGACAATGGCAATAAAATCGTCAGCAAGAAAACAATCAGGAAGAAAACACAGACCTCTGTTTCCATCTTCCTGGGCCTCCCTATCAAAATGAGTTCCACCAGTTTTTAAGGCATAAAAACGATGACTGGATATTTTGAATTGAAACCAGGAGCTTGGTGGAAAAAAGTTGAGCACCTGACCGTGGAGCAAGAGAAAACGGGATGTTCTTTAAGGGGCGCAGCAGTCCCTTTTCCCGTTAATGTGGGGACAGCTCATTTGGTCGCATGGTGGTCACTGAATCCTCAAATCACGAGTTGGCACAGAACGTCATGGCTTGGTCCAGGGGTAGCCCTGCGGTACATTCTTGGTGCCGATTTCACAAGATGTGGACATTAGTGGCTGAGATGAAATGTGAAATTGCAAAACCTTCCAGTGAAGCCAGACACCCAGATCCAAGTTAAAAACCCCACTGCACTTTCCATTAGGAAGAAGAGAGAAGTGTCGGCGCCTGCGCTCAGCCTGGACATGCGTGGACATCCCTCGCCACGGCAAGACAGCCACGCCTTCTCCCTCCGTGCCACTGAAGGACAGTATTTCGACCAGACCGTTAGCACCATCCCCCTGTCCCTACCATGAGAGGCGCTGCTCTATAGGAAGGCACATTAGGTTGTTTTATCTTCGAGTCAGTGTTTTGGAAGAATCACCTGTTTTTTATCAATCAACCTGAAACTCCCTATAATACTGTGGAATGTGCACATTTTCCTGGAGTTGAATAGAGGCATTAACAAGCTCAAACAGAATGGGTTTGTGATTCCTGGAGATTTGGCCCCAACCGCCACCTGTTTATAATTAGTCTCTGGAAAACATGATGGTTTTCTCTATCACTGTCAATGTTAAGAGTTTGTAATATCTCACATTGGGAAGAGGTGGATCTTCTAATGGAGGCAGATTCTGCTGGCAGGTGTCAATTTCTGCTCTCCCATAATTCTGAACAGAAACAGGTACCAAGTCCTTATACTAAAGCCTTTAGACCCTTTTGGTCTTTTTTTTTTTTTTTTTAAGATTTTATTTATTTATTTGACAGAGAGAGAGAGAGATCACAAGTACACAGAGAGGCAGGCAGAGAGAGAGGGGGAAGCAGGCTCCCTGCTCGACATGGGGCTCGATCCCAGAACCCTGAGATCATGACCTGAGTCGAAGGCAGAGGCTTAACCCTCTGAGCCACCCAGGAGCCACCCAGGCTCCGCCCCCTTTTGGTCTTTTAACAAAGTTTCTTCTCTGGCTGTGCAGCGTGAATACTGGTCATAACCTCACATTGTGAAGCAACACAGATGAATTTAGAAATAAAACTTGACGGTGGCCAGATACCTTGATTACCATTTTAGACAGAGAAAAACAAAAGAAAGATATTTATGCAATAGGAGATACCGAATTTAACAATATTTCCATGGATGAACTTTTTTGATGAGAATAGCTAAGGCTCATGTTATTACTTCATCTCAAAATCATATGGACACCTCGCCTTTTCATGTCAAATAATGGGGAAAATGAGATTATCTTCAAGGTAAATTCTAGCCATGAACAATCCTAGGTCTGTCGATGCTGCTTACTAGGGAAAACTCTGTTCCTTTGAGCATCCTTGATTCTGATAAGACTGCCTCACACATATAAAACAATTAATTAAGCATTGTGTATAATTGTTGGTATAAGAAATGGGGCTGGACCACAATTCTGCCACAAACCTCTTTCTTTATAAGTATTTATGTTTTGTCTTTCAGGAATTACAGAACAGGTACAAGCAAGTGCTTTAAAAGCAAAAAAATGTTTTAAAAAGGAAATATGGTTTTGAATATTAGAAGAAATGAATTTCAGGGCTCATTCAAATCTCTAAGAAGTAGTCCAATCAATTGGTCATATATTGTTGTACCGAATTTCTACATTCTCCAACTTATGTGTTTTCTTCCTTCCCAAGCGTTTGACTTCATCCTTTTTAGCTTGTTCCTTGTCATCTGTGAGGCTATCCATTTTAAAGTAATGCCATGGTTATTTTAAGGAGGCATTTTTAATAAGACAAACATTTCATTAGCTATTTTGTTCTCTTCTTGTTTCAGTGCCTCATCGTGAGCTAGCTGGTGTTGAAAGGTACTTCTATTTGCAGGGAAACGCATCTCATGCACAGCCCATTCGGTAGAGAACCACTTAGCTTTGCTTCACTGTTCTTCTGTCTGAACCAAAGCAGTTCATGAGAAACCCCATAATACAATCAAGGCCCCTCCGGGGCACCATATACATTTATGTAAGTTATCTCTTCGTACATCCTTTGGGTGTCAGAACCTCTCAGCTTTGCTAACCATAAAAAGTCTGCCTTAAGCATATTACTAACTTTAAAACTCTAATGATATGGATGTCATATTTCAATTTTTAAAAAACCTTTCCCTGCTCCATTCTGAAAAAAAACCCTATAAAACTTATTCAATGGGGGGCACCTGGGTGGCTCAGTGGGTTAAAGCCTCTGCCTTCGGCTCGGGTCATGATCCCAGGGTCCTGGGATCGAGCCCCACATCAGGCTCCCTGCTCGGCGGGGAGCCTGCTTCCTCCTCTCTCTCTGCCTGTCTCTCTGCCTGCTTGTGATCTCTGTCTGTCAAATAAAATCTTTAAAAAAAAAAATGCTCTTAAAACTTATTCAATGGGATCATCCTATGGTTAAAAACATAAAATTTATTTAAAAGAAAAAGAATCATGAATACATTCTAGTTTAAAAAAAGCAAACTCGGGGCGCCTGGGTGGCTCAGTGGGTTAAAGCCTCTGCTTTTGGCTCAGGTTATGATCCCAGGGTCCTGGGATCAAGCCACATTGGGCTCTCTGCTCAGCGGGGAGCCTGCTTCCTCCTCTCTTTCTGCCTACTTCTCTGCCTACTTATGATCTCTGTCTGTCAAATAAATAAATAAAATCTTAAAAAAAAAAAAAAAAAGCAAACTCAAGAATAAAAAAAAAGAATCTGGCCCAAAAATAATAAACAGGAGACAAACATATTTGTCTCCAAGTTTTAGTAAGAGCCAGTATTAACAAATTGCTATAGGAATCAAGAATCTCTGTACTTTCTTTAAAGTTATCAAGAGAGAAAGCACTTTCTAGAGTCTTAATGAGTATAAGCCCCATCAGTTAAAATGGGCACTGGGAGGTGGGGAGCAAATCGACAAGACTATTCCACATGGGCGTTTAAATGATTTCAACATTACTCTTAATAATAACGTTAATGATAGTAGTGATAAGAAACAATTATGAATGATGGTAGGGAACTTCCATTGTGTAAAGACCATCTGGCTATGAGAGTCAGACATGAAATTCTAAAATTAAATCCTCAATCTGTCCCTTTAAGGTTGCTTTGTAGATAATGGATATCTTAATTTTTTAAAAAGAAAAAAAACCCGTATCCATTGTACCGAACATATAGCAGCTCCTGCTGAGAACACAAAGCCTGTGTGTCTATTTCTTTTCTAATTGCTCATGTCCCTAAACAAAACAAAGTCTCTGTAAAAGAGCTTATAAGATAATGATAGTAACTCATCAGTCTTTTATTGTTCTCTTCTGAAAAATTTTGATAGGTAAAACATTATTATGATCCCGCTACTCGTCATTTTCCCAAAGTGGGGGACAAGAATTTCCCTACGTTTTCTTCACTATGGTAAAGCCTACTGAAAGGAATGTTTTTGGGTGGAAGGGGCCAAGCTTTTGGACTGCAACAAATGTATCATTTAAAACTTATCTTTCTGTCATAATGCAAAATATAAAAGAGAAAGCATCTAACCCAGAACCTGGAAAATGATGTTATTATTTGATACATTGTTTTTGTTTTATTGATTAAACCTAGAGTTTAGCTATGACTAATGTTTAGATTCTCTGGCTATATCCAAATGTAGTGGGGACAAAAGGACAAACATGACCCAATCCAACTTACATGGGTACCTGGAAAGAGTCCAATTCATAAAGACAGACAGGAGATCAGTAGTTAGTGGGCCTGGGGGAGAGGAGGAAATGGGGAGCTATATTTTAATGGCTACATAGTTTTGATTGGGGAGAATGGAAAGATCCGGAGATGGATGGTGGTGATAGTCATAAACCAACGTGAATGAGCTTAATGCCGCTGAACTGTATACTTAAACATGATTAAAATAGCAAATTTCATCTTGCCTATAGTTTACCGCATTACGACCACAAAACAGGAAAAACTATACACAGGTTATAACCAGTCATTTAGTTCTTGGTTTTGTCAGGTCTATACTCACCTTTGGCTTCTTAGATCCCAAACAAATACAAACAGTGAACGAACTTTCCTAAAAATTGGTTCTATGCCACAGATAGAGTAAGTAAAGCAAGAGGAATAAAACCAACCATTTTCCTTATTCATAGGATGTCAAGCTCCCAGATTGAATGATGAACTCCCCCAGGCAGGTGAGTGCTTCCTCCTCTCCTTCCGCTTTCCCCCTTCTCTTTCCTTTTTCTATGAAGACTTTGACTCGTGGAGTTGCTCTGATGTCATGCCCCTTGGAAGGTCCCCTGAGATTCTCTGATGATCTCTTTCTAGACAGAACCGCGTTTCTGGGAGCTGTTGACATACCCTGATGCATTGGTGCCTTAGCCAAGCCCATAACCCAGATACATCAAACCTGGTGCCACTGTCTTTGGAAACATCAGTTAGATCTTTCCGTCCTGTGAGTGAGCAGGAAAGGGAGGACTTTGCGTGAAGGAAGAGTAACTATGAATGGTGTGGTTGAACCTTTGTGTCGCCCATGCCCACCCTCATTTTTGGAAGCAAGAAGGGAGGCAGGTAGGCTGGCAAGAAGTAGAAAATATCTGTCGCACGTTCCCGTCCTGTTGACTACCCGTGCCACACTGTGCTGGGTCGTAATCCCTACAACGTGGCTCAGCTCCCAGGGTCTAATGCTGGACAGCCTGGGGGATGAATGGACAAAATAGCATTTGATATGTTCTCCATTCGCTGGTTACGAGTCATCTGTGTCCATTTAGTTTCATTTCGCGTCACATCTTCTCTTTCTCAGTCCTTCCCTCATCCTCTGTGGGTGACAAATAAAGGGAAAGGTGTTTCCCAACCAAGGCGAGTTCCAGAGGAACTTCATGGTCTAATTAGTTGGCTCTTAATTTCAGAGAAACTTGACTGTGTATGTTTCCTAATTAGACCAGCAAAACCTAATGGGGGTGCTGACACTGCCTCCCCCAGGCAAGTTGTGTACACAAAACCGCTGTCATCCCAAGGAAATTTCTCTTTGTAATTACTTTGTCCAACTTAAGCTTCAGTGAAACTTGAACCTTTCACAAGATGAAAGTCTTGCACCCCCTGCCTGGTTATATACACCGCGTGTCACATCACAGAAAGTCCTTGCAGAAGTCTGTTTTCATATTTTAAAGTTGTTAAGATGCTTCCAGTTTTCTTCTCTTGGCCTGTAGTGTGTCTCTGTGTGCAGGATCATATGGATTATAGGTATAGATACACACATTTCCTTTTGAAGAAAGCAAAGGAAATTGTTTCTGCCAATGAAAGCAAATTCCATTCTTTTTCATGAAACTAAAAGTTCCCAAACTGAATTGGACCCTGATCTGGGAAGTCAGGTACCTTACCTCGGGCAGAGGCCATTGTGTAATACATTAGGGCCAGGAAGAGGACACGCCCTCCCCCCAAAGCAGTTGTACCATTTTCTATAGAGAAGAACTATGTCTCCCAAGCCCCATGGGAGGTCTAATAGTCTAAAGCATCAGAATTGATTACCTCTGGCTTGCTTAATACCAAATGTCCTTGGTAGTCAACAGAAGTTCTGGCTGGTACAGAATTCCAAACTCCACATCCATAGCCATGGTAGTATTTGTCTGGACAATAACAGAAGTTCCAAAAGAATAGGACTCCAAGTCACCAGCTCCTCATATTGAAGACAAGATGGTTGGCCACTCTACCCGCAGCCTTTGAGTTATGCAGAGAGCTTGTTTCTCCCCTTCCCGCTCAGGAAAGATGCTTGCCACCGTACAGAGACAGAGATCCTCCTCTTCCTAAACTTCCTGAACGACACAGACTTCTCTTGTTGATGGAAGGGTCTGACCCTCAGCAGGAGATGCTCAGAAAGTAAGTAAATCTCTTCAGCCGTTTCTCTCTGCCCTTGGACTAAAGACCAGAATTTCTTGAGGCCCTGCCTGATCTGGCCCATCACCCCTTTGTACCCACATCAAGTGTCGCTCTGCCCAGTCTGGATTGCCTCAGTACCCTGGGGCTCGACTCCTAGCTTTCAGCTCGCTGCTCCAGGATCTTTGCATGGGAGGCACGTTTTATACAAAGAATCTTCTTTCCCTCCTCTAGCCTCGGAACAAAGTCCTGCTCATCTTTCATCTCGAATATCACTTCCTCAGGGAAGCCTTCCTTTCTCTCAGGACCCGCTCAGTGCTCTTTGTCATAAGCACTCATAGTTTACTGGAATTTTCTTTAGACTACTAGTTGATTTGTGCATTTATTTGTTATTTGATTACCTTCTGCTTCCACAAGGTAGGAACTTCGTCTGTCTTTTCTGGGTCTCCAGGGCCTCACATAATGCTTGGCACACAGTTGGTGCCCAATAAATACTAGTTACCGAATGAATAAATGAAAGAGTGAATACGTTAGAAAAACAGCTAAAAGGGGGAGAAAAAGACTGAGATTGTTAATGGGTAGGTAAGGGGAGGAATAAGCACCCCTGGGATTTGGTGATTTTATGAGTTTGGCATTAGTGGGTTTTGTTGTAGGTTTTCAAGGCACTGGAGAACTTATCCTACAATCTATGATCCTACCCAAAAGAACTGAGAGCAGGAACTCCATCAGGGATTTGTACTCCAAGGCTCATGGCAGTCTTCTTCACAAGAGCCAGAAAGTGGAAACACTCAAATGCCCATTGATGGATGAACAGATACACAAAATGTGGCATATACATAAAATGGAACATGATCCTGCCTTAAAAAGGAATGGCAGTTGGACACAAGCTACACCATGGGTGAAACTTGAAGATGTGTCAAATGAACAAAAGGGCAAATATTATATGATTCCACTTCTAGGAAGTGCCTAGAGTTGTCAAATTTTATAGTGACAGAGAATTAAATGATGGCTGCCAGGGACAGGGGGAGGAATAAATGGGGAATTATAACATTTAACGGATACAGAGTTTCAGTTTGGGAAGATGGAAACGCTCTGGACATTTCTATCCAGATGGATGGTGGTGATGGTTGCATAAGGACCTGAATATATTTAATGCCACTGAACACTTAGAAATGGTTACAATGGTAAGTTTTATGTTGTGTATATTTTACCACAATTAAAACTAAAATTTAAACAATTAAAATAAAAACAAGGGAGTGCGAAATACACACACACGCACACACACATACCCCTAAGAGTCCTTCAAGTTGAGAGTCCCTTTGCTTATAAGGAAGGGCCATTGTATCTAGATGATTCTGTTTGAAACTCACCGGTTTATTATCTTTCATTTTATAGTTTCTGTTTTCAAATATCCAGTTCTTCCTCTTTGCCCTGACTTTGAGTGGTGGCGTATCCTTTTCTTGGGGAGATGCCTTCTCCTCTGACGCCAAGCGAACATGGAACATTGTCCCTCACCACAAAATATCAGCTCTCAACTTTGATCCCAGGTAGACATTGTATTTAGCCTGTTTTCATTTGGAAACGTCTCTAGGAGAAACCAATACAGCCCTTATTTTTATACTTCCTCCAAATTTTTACGTTTAATTGGCTCTCAGATCCCATCTACCATTTATCTATAGACATACATTGAAATACAAGACACGATTATTGCATACAAGGCCAAATGTCGACTTTCCTTAAGATGATGCACAAAGGAATATGGCCAGGATGTGAATCTCTAAGTGACTCTCAAAGGCAGAATGACCATCTTCAATGCCAGCAAAAATGATCTGTAGATTTCCAGGACCCCAGCCCTGGAAAGGCTCACCTGGCAAGTTTGGTGAAAATCTGCATCCGAAACCGTCACCTGAGGTCATTTTAAAAAATATTTTGTTTATTCATTTGACAGAGAGAGAGAGCCCAAGCTGGGGGAAAGGCAGAGGGAGAGGCAGGCTCCCCACTGAGCAGGGAGCCCGAAGACTTGGGGCTCCATCCCAGGAACCTGGGATCATGACCTGAGCCCAAGGTCAGATGCTTAACCCAGTGAGCCACCCAGGTGCCCCATCTAAAGGCATTTTAATGCAGGTGAGCCTCATTACACTGAAATAGCAAACAAACGAACAAACAGCGGACTGCCTTGCTTGCTTCCTTACAGGGACAAAACCCTTAGAAGCTTTAGTAGCATTTTCAGCAAGCTGCCCTTTTTGTCTCAGTATTTTGCGTTGTACCATTTGTAAGAGGCAAAAGAGGACCTTGAGATTGCCCTCAGTATGAACACAGTCCTCTGTGGGGGACAACTCCCCGTAACCACTTTTTAGTTCCACAACCAGTAGTTCGCAAATTCGGGAGGTTACCAATTCCATCGAGAATCCAAAGAAACCACATATCCTCTCCCTTCCAATATGAACTCACATCATTTTTGGCATTCCCTTCGGATGGTTCTCGTCCCCTCAAAGCGCATCTGTAGACTCCAGGTAAATTACACTGTCCTCAACCCTCTTCCTCCCAGACAGGCCCTTTCCTCAGTATTAGAGAATCACACAATTTCATATTTAAAGGGGGCTTTAGGGATCATGTAATTCGATCAAATAGTTTGTTTTCCAATAGAAGAAGGAACAGAGGCCCAGGGCGATTAAGTGACTGGTGTCGCACTGGGTTAAAAGCTAGCTACCTAGATGTAGTTGAAGGTTCTTTCGAAGATGCTCGTTCATGGTTGTCTAGGAGATGTAACTAATGAGAAGGTGATCCAACCGACCCCATTTAAATGGGCGGAATTTATTATTTTTTTTCCCCACAGGGTTTGTTGGGGATCACTTTGGAATCATCCATTGAGGCTGAGCATGCTTTTAAGAGTTGATCTGAATACCACCCTGTCCTACAGGAGTGTTTGTTTCAAAACCGGAAGTCCCAGACCCCTGAATCCAAAGTGTACCCGCGGCTTCTGCCGTCGTGCTTTCGTGTGAGCAGGTTTGATCAGGATACTCGCGGATGGAAGGTGTAGACGTGGGAGTGCAGGATGGGATTATCCTGAGCCAGACCGTGTGGACAGGTTTTGGGGGCCGTGGGCTAGGAGCTGGAAGAAGATAAGAGGACAAACGAATGGAGCCCCACGCCCAAGCTACATGGCTCCTTCTTGGACATCTGAGACAGGTCATGCCGTATAGGGGAAAGAACATTGGCTTAAGGGCCAGGGTTGGTTCTGCCATTTCCTAGCCAGGTGATTTTGGCCAGATGAACTTGTGAGCATCGGTTAACTTCTGTGTGAAATGGCAGTAATGAATACCTACTGTTCGATAGATAAGAGATGACGTGTATAAAGCCACAGGTATGTGACACACAAGCAAAAAACTGCTCATGTGTATGTACATACGTATGTATATGTACCTATATACACGTATGTATGTGGTGTGTGTGTGTGTGTGTGTGTGTGTGTGTGTGTGTGTTGGGTTCCCAAAGAAAAGGCAAGGCTTTGTAATATAAAACCTTGCTAAAAACAAAACAAAATAAAACAAAACAAAACAGTAACACTCTCTGTAACCCAAATTTCTCCCATAAGGGTGATGTGAGTTTGGGTGTAGCATTGTCCATCTTTCCTTCCTCCTTCACTCGAACATTTTGGAAACAAGCTGAAAGGTAATAGAGGACCTTTAGCTCATCCCCCACCTCTCAGAAAAAGAAAAGCAGAACGTGTCAAACTAAAAAAATTTTTGTTAGGTCATTACGCCTTTATTAAGTGTTTGATTTCTCTGGGACAAAGTGGAGAAAGAACGGATCCAGCCAACAAAGTGTTCACTGTCTGGTTGAGAAGATAATGTTTTATACAGAAAATAATACCAGGTGCTGTGCAAACCATCACTAGCTCTTGTTTCAGAAGAAATGATCTGAGGGTCTGGGGTTGTCTTGGAAAGGCATCTTGGGGGCTCCCTGGGCTGGTGTTTGAAAGTGGGCTTTGGAGGCAGACAGATGGGGATGTGTCTCCACTCTCTTGCCCGTATTTTAGTCTTGTTACTACATCTCAATGCTTAATTGTCTCATTTTGAAAAGGGAGAAACGACATTTGCTTTTTAGGGTGTTGTAAAGATTCAACAAGATAACAGCTACACAACATGAGTCATAGACGCCAGCTCAGAGGAAAAGATCAAGAAATTGGCTGGATGTGTCTGTTTCCCGTTACAAGTGAATTTTAGTAAGGGTCAAGGATGCAGAGAAACCGAAGGTGGAAATACACCATGGTACAGCCATGTTGGAAAGCGGTGTGGCAGTCCCTCCAAATACTAAAGTTACCGTAGGACCCCACTTCAAGAGAACCGGAAACATATACAAACACAAAACTTTTCCACTAATAGTCATAGCGGCTTTATTCATAATAGCCCAAAAGCGGACACAGTCCCCATGTCCATGAATTGATGAATGGATAAACTAATGGATAAACACTGATGCATGGATAAACACTATTCAGCAACACGAAAAAATGAAGTACCGATCGAGGCCAAAACACAAGTGAACCTTGGAAGCCAAATGAAAGAAGCCAGTCACAAAAGAAAGTATGTTATATGATTTTATTAGTGTGAATGCCCAGAACAGGCAAATCATCCATGGAGACCAAAAGCGGATTCATGGTTGCCGGGGTGTGTGGTGAAGGGCTGGGGAGAAGGGAAAGGGGAAAGGGAGGGACTGCTGGTAGATTTGAGGTTTCTTCCTGAGGTGAGGAAATGTTCTGGAATTAGTGGTGGTGGCATGAACTTCCAAATGTACGAAATGCCACTTTAAATGAGTTGTACGCTTTAAATGAGTGAACTATGTAGTATGCGAAATATATCTCGCTAAATCTATTAAAAAAAAAAAAGAGGTGAAGCTTAAAAGAATGTGGCACTTGGGCAGGCAGAAGGAGCAAGAGGGCAGAACACACAAGAAACGGACGTCATTTGTGCGTGGGAGCATGGGTTGGAGAGAGTATTTGCAACCGAAGGATTGTGGGCAGGGATGCACCAAGGTGGGCCATTTAAGACCAGGTACAGCAATTCAGAGTTAACCTCAGAGGCAGTGTGAGGGGCTCTGGGGTGGTAGGAAGGTCAGGGAAAATAGAATTTTCCAGATTTCTCAGCATGTGGTTTGGATGGGGCAGGAAAGAAAAATCAGAGGCAGGTGAACTGGAGTTAGCTTCTGACAGAAAAGGAGACTCTTCTGTGGGTGTTTGTGCTTGTGCTGGGGTTGGGTCCGCCGTCCATGCCTCCGTCTGGAGGGAGGGACCCCTGAGGGTCATGGCTTTTGGGGGTGGGCATACGATCAAGGGGCAGGACAGCCCCATGCGGGCTGCTTGGTGAATGTGAGTGGAGCCCCCATCCTCCCTCACACAGCATTCTGCTTTCTGTGAAAATTGTCCTAGGGGTAGAAAGATCCTCATTTTCGGTACAGAACAAACACAAATACGATATTTCATATCTTCCCTGCTATTTTCACCCTTCCCTGTAATTGGAAACTCTTGCCCCCAGTCTCACCTGTAGGAGTCTGTCTTCCAATGTAGGATTCTCTTCCCCTCCTCACCAAACCCTCTCTGTCTGCTTTCTTCCTCCCCCACCCCGCCTTCAAATTTTCACAGGGTTTTATTTTATTTGTCAGTCCTTTTGATTAGCGATGGTAAAGGAGCAGGGGAGAAGAGGGAAAGGGTGCTTCTGTTTCATTAATTTCTGATAAAGTGTGCAGTGTTTAAAGGCTCCTTTCATAAATCTACACACTTTTCTGTTTCACGGCCTCCAATTTACCTCCTCCTTTCAGGCTTTGGTTGGGTGCTCAGAGGCACGAGACCCTGAATATCTCCACACGGTGTCTTCATAGCCTCCAGCAATTTCGGAGGGTTGAGCTTCTTTTTGCCCCTCAGCTTGCTATTAACCATTTTCTCCTTATTCCTGGATTTTGCCCTTTTCCCTCAAGTTCACTGCTGCAGATTTTCTCCTGGGAGCCACCCTCAATTATAATATCAAACCTAGTTCTTGTGGCGATCTAGCTGCCCACTGTAGCTCCCACACTCAGACTTCCAGCTGGCATATGAAACTCGATGGACCCTCTCCTCCTCCCTGGTAGATGCCCACGCAAGGTGCACTGAGGGGGAGTCGTTCATAAGACACTGCCTTATCTCATCTCCCCTAGCACCCCAGAATGCCTCACAGGAAGAACCCCAGACACTCTCGGTGGTTCTAATTACTATTGTTGTCTTCAACAACTCGAGTTGTTGCTCAGTGACCCCGTGTACGCATATTCCTTTAAGATATAAAACAAAAGTAGGGCGTCTGGGTGGCTCAGTGGGTTAAGCCGCTGCCTTCGGCTCAGGTCATGATCTCGGGATCCTGGGATCGAGTCCCGCATCGGGCTCTTTGCTCAGCGGGGAGCCTGTTTCCCTCTCTCTCTCTCTCTCTGCCTGCCTCTCCATCTACTTGTGATCTCTCTCTGTCAAATAAAGAAATAAAATCTTTAAAAAAAAAAAAAGTGTTTGGATGACTGGGCTTTGAAACCTAAAAACTTTTTCATTTTGGTAGGTTATTTCCCCCTCTGAGACACATACAACTTGGACTGTTGAGGTTTGGGGAGGAGGTAAGGGGGATTCAGGGTGCTTGCTCTTGGGTAAGGTAGCGAAGTCGTAGTTGGTTGCTACCTTGGGCTTCTTGGGTAGTCTTCATTCTTGGGGGGACTCTTCATCTCTTCTTCCTTCCTTCCCTCCATCCCTTCCTCACTCCATCCTCCCTCCCTTTTTTCCTCACCCCTTCCTTCATCCCTCCCTCTGTCCTTCCCCCTCCCTCCCTTTCATTCCTTTTCTTAGTAGTGTGACCATTGCTCCTAATTTCCTTTCAACTTGGAAGTAAAAGTGTCTTTATTGTTCTTAGGCAATTCTTTCTTCTTATCTTCCTAACTGCCCATCCCCATCCAGTAAAGTGACTTTACTCACTCTTTAAGTTGTCAAAGTGAGCTGAAAAACCAGCCTCTGCCTTTGACTGTGAGCCTTCCCAAATGTCCAGTCACTACTTTGTCATTGGGCAGAGTGGCTCAGCCCTAAACCAGCCTGAAGGTTTCTTCCTATCCGTCCTTCCTATCCTTCCTATAAACAAAAGAGTCAGGACTTCCCTGGAGTTCTTAGGGCCCTAGAACATTCTAAAGATATTGAACTTCCCAGCTGGGGCCAGTACATAAACTCTTGTAGTCGTGAGCATGAGCTGGCTCCTCTGGTCGACCAGATATCCAGGCTCCTGGGACTAGCAACGCTCCGTGAGCACCTGGTCCAGTATACCTTCCTCAGACCCAGCTCCTGTCCCGGACTCCTGGGGCTCTGGGGGTATTGCTGTTCCCCTCATCTCATTCACTGTCTTCCATTGGTTCATTCTTTTCTCTCTCTCTCTCTCTTTTTTTTTTTTTTTAAGATTTTATTTCTTTATTTGACAGAGAGATCACAAGTAGGCAGAGAGGCAGGCAGAGAGAGAGGAGGAAGCAGGCTCCCTGCCGAGCATAGAGCCTGATGTGGGGCTTGATCCCAGGACCCTGGGATCATGATCCTAGCCGAAGGCAGAGGCTCTAACCCACTGAGCCACCCAGGTGCCCCACCTGGGTAAGGTAGTTCATTCTTAACAGCTGGTCCCCAGTGACTTGGAGGTCCCCAAGACTCTGTGAGGTATATAAATAGAAGACCTGAGTTATAGTCTTAGGATGTGGCCTGTTCCAAGTCTGTCTTTCAGGATCTCTGGAAAAGGAAAGATCATAGACTTAGGCTGATTATCATTTCACTATCATAGATTAACAATGGTTCTGTTCCTGTGTCTTACTAAACTTGACCATGTGCCAGTTGCTTAGAGATATGAGTATAAGGAAGCCTGGATAGCTTGGGCCTCTTTGTAGGAAATGGTCTCTAATTAAAGAGAGTTCCCCCACCCCCCACCTACCCTGCCAAGGGATATCCATGGAGTCTTTTTTTTTTTTTTTTTTTTAATCCATGGACTCTTGCTCTTAATTTGCTTCTGGGCCTTTGTTACTGTGAACTTTGACCAGTCTTTCAACCGCATCTGTGAGAACACACTCAGGAATCCTGAACACCTACACCTTCTGGGTGAGAAGGGAGACAATTGCCCAGGAGGCAACTTTGCCCTTCCTCTGCCTCTCCAAGCTCTGGCTCTGCTGCTCAGGCTGTGCGGGAGGGTGGCCCCATCCCCTGGCCCCTTGCTGACAACAGAAGAGTTTCAGACTCTTGCAAAGTCTTGTACTCTGGTTCCTGTCCTTGACATGGCTCTTCTGGATTGTGAAAGGGCCTCTTGTTTGAGAATTTCAGTAGGAACCTGAGCTTCTCCATATTGCCTCTGTGACAAAGCAGTACCCTCTATTTGAGAGAATCCAAGATGCCATCAACGGTAAAAGGTGCCATTATTTTCTGTCTCACCAGAAAGAAGAATGCAGCCAAACTATGGCTATTGTTGATGTTAAGGCCATCCTGTTAAAAAAATGCAGATTTTAAATATCAATGAAATAAGGAGCACAGTGGTTACATGTACAATCCTTGGAGTCAGACTGCTGAGATTTAAATCTCAACTCTGTTATTTAATGTTTGACCTTGGGCAAGCCACCTGACTTCTCCATGTCTCTGTTTCCTCATCTGTTGGGATTATAATAATAGTATTTACTTGAGAGGACACTAAGGATTAGATAAGTGACTCCATGTAAAACACTTAACCCAATGCCCGGAGTATAATAAAGGCTTAATCAATGTCAACAACTTTTAGCTGAATGCTAATAAAGAATAGAAAGAATAGTAGTTAATAGCTGACATTATTGAGCAATTATTATAGACCAGGTATGGTGCCAACTACTTTATATGGATTACCCTTTTTTTTTTAAAGATTTTTTTTTTTTTTTTTGGACAGACAGAGATCACAAGTAAGCAGAGAGGCAGGCAGAGAAAGAGAGGAGGAAGCAGGCTTCCGGCTGAGCAGACAGCCCGATGCGCGGCTCGATCCCAGGACTCTCGGATCGTGACCTGAGCTGAGGGCAGAGGCTTAACCCACTGAGCCACCCAGGCGCCCCTACATGGACTATCTTGATTGTGAACAGTAACAGTAACCCAAGAAGGAAGAGGCTGTAATGGGGCCTACTTGCCAGAGGAAAAGCCGAGGCAAAAGGAGGTTGGTTATAGGGTGTCTGCGTCTTAAATAAACTCTGTAAACTCCTTCCTCCCTGCCAGCCTCTGCCCCCCACCCACCACCGCCACTTTTATTTATTTATTTATTCATTTATTTTTTCGCTTAACATTTTACTTTTAACTTACAGTTTTGTTCCTCTTTTTCTCTTAATCAGAAACATTTACCATGAAGGCAATGAAGCTTGGGCTTCAAGATCCCTCATTGATATAAGCTCTTCCTCAAGACGTGTGAGGTCCAGTGGAGGATTTGCAGAGTGCTCTGAGGGCTGGAGAGGGGGCAAAGATCTTCTGTCAGGGCCTGCAGAGAGTCGGGAGTCTGGCAGAATGGACCGGGGCTGAGGGGATGCCAGCATCTAGACGGCAGCAACCATTGCTGACTTGTCCCTATAGTCTCTGTGTGAACGTCCTTCTCTCTCTCTGCACAGGCAGCCAACCTTCTGAAAGGGTCGAGTTGCTCATTTGCTAAGTCATGCATTGGCCACCTTGTTCTCTTCAGTATTATGGCTCCTCTAGTGGCGACCCCGCCAAGTAGAAGAAAATACCCACAGTCCCATGGTGAGGATGTACACAGGGAAACACTAAGAGGAAAGAATGAAAAAAAGCACTGGAGGTCCTTAAGTTCTCTATTTATCCACTGACAAGCAACCAGTGACAAATGGATTGTCTAAAAGTAAATAAAAGCTCGTTTTAGAAATTTTAATTTAGGTTGAAGATCGCTCATTCTCTTTCTCTCTCTGTAAGAGAGACTTAGAATCAGAGAAAAATAACTGTTGCTCAGGTTTTTAATTTAAAAACATTTTAGGGTTTTTAGTTGACTCATTCTCTAATTGTCCTTTTTTATTTAAAAGAATTTTTTATTTTTATTTTTAAATTAACATATAATGTATTATTTGTTTCAGGGAGTTAAAATAAATTTTTTAAAAATGATTTTTATGGGGCACCTGGGTGGCTCAGTGGGTTAAAGCCTCTGCCTTCGGCTCAGGTCATGATCCCAGGGTCCTGGGATCGAGCCCCGAATCAGGCTCTCTGCTTGGCAGGGAGCCTGCTTCCCTTCCTCCCTCTCTGCCTTCCTCTCTGCCAACTTGTGATCCCTGTCAAATAAATAAATAAAAATCTTAAAAAAAAGATTTTTATTTATTTATTAGAGAAGGAGGGGAAGCAGCAGAGGGAGAGGGAGAAACAAGCTCCCCACTGAGCAGGACCCTCCCCCGCCCAACCCAGGGCTTGATCCCAGGACCCGGGATCATGACCTGAACTAAAGGCAGATGCTTAGCCAACAGAGCCACCCAGGCACCCCTAGGTAAAAAAATTTTTTAAAACAATTCCCTCCACTGACTTTGAGATTGATATATTCTTTTCTATTCTCTTGGACTGGCATTGAAAAAAAAATGTGATTTGTTGTCACCATCATTCTATCATTAGAATACTGGATCCAAATAACCATTTCATCCATTTCACAAATTGTATCACCAAAAACCACACAGTCACCAAAGCCTTATCCGTGTTTGTTTGTTTGTTTTTGTCTACCTGTTGCAGAGTTGGCAAGTTTGAGAAACAAAGGAAAGCATGCTGGGAGAGGTAAGTAAGTTTGTTTACTTTGTTTATTTTGTGGGCTGCTTGGAGTAGCTAAGTGGGTGGAGACTGGTACTTACTGCCATTGACTAGAAATAGACGAGGTGCCACATTGAGCTCTGTGGACTCTGCTGGGGCTAGCTTGGTCACCCATCTCCCCAGGAAGGGGCGGGGGGTTACTATTCTCCTTTTTCAGAAGAAAAAGCTGAAGTTCAGAACTGTTAAGTAAACTCTTCCAGGTCATAGAGATTTTGTATTTCATCGCACTTTGGATGTCATCAGTTGTAAAGTCCATCGTGATTTTATGTCCTACTAAGAAAGCAAGATATATACTCACAACCGTAGCATAGTGGTTTTTTCTGTCTTCGCATTTTTACTATATTCTTATTGGTAAGGCTCTTGAACTTATGTTGGCATCGATTTCTTTCACAGATGTCTTCTTGTGCATGTGTGAAAAGAAACCTAGAAATGAAAAACAAGTTTTCTTTTA
Organism: Enhydra lutris kenyoni; assembly: GCF_002288905.1. NCBI lineage: Eukaryota > Metazoa > Chordata > Mammalia > Carnivora > Mustelidae > Enhydra > Enhydra lutris. The sequence goes on from NW_019154092.1 coordinate 21,840,388, forward strand.
AAAAAAAAATGAAATAAATTGGTGAAGATATTTATAAAACTTCACATTCAGACTGTGGCTCTTATGAACGATTTTCCAACTAGGATCAGGGATGTTCATGTTTTGTGGAGCAGGCTTATCCTCTATGTCATCAAAAATGTGGGTGATGTCACATTTCCTGACTCTTTGCTCGCTGTCACCTCTGAAGTTCTCTTTGGAGCCATTCCACAAGTTTTATGGCTGTGTACAAGCAGGGATGACTTTTGCTAACGACAGCTGGCCAACGGTGATTATCAAACGTATTCTGATTTCAGAAATACCAAAATGTGAGTAAACATGTGTCTTTAGGTGCAAACTGAGGTCTATGTCTCTTTTAACTGAGACACAAAGGAGGCTTTTGTCCTCTGGTTCCAGAAGTCGAAGCTTCCCAGCAAAGGGTAGGAGCAGATGCTGAAACTGAGGTACACTGCAACTTCTCTGCTTCTTACCTCTTGTCACCTGCTAATGTTCCTCGTGTTCCCTTCCAAACCTCGAACAAAGGCAGGTTGGTAGACCCTTGGAGGGGAAAAGGAAAATTCAACACCCCCAGGAAAGACTTGTTCTGGTCTAGTCCCGGTTTCAACCTACCCTGATAATTTTCACATAAGTTCTCTGGAAGCACACCATTCCCAAAAGCATGGGAACTGCCGGAGTTCAAAGATACTGCTGTTTGATTCTGTACAGGGAGGCTGGTTACGAAAACTGTCACCTGTTCCATGTGTGGATGATGGTCGCTCTGGGGAACTGACTCTCCTGCACCCCCTTGGGGCATTTTTATCATCACGGCCAGAAGCCACCCCTGGTAGCTAGGTGGGGCTCAACAACACCACCATCTGTTGTGGAAAAAAAGCCTCACATCCACCCGTTTGGGCAGGGGTGGGGGAGGGGTATGTAAGGGTGTGGATATGGGGGAAATCTGCGTCATCATCGCTCAATCTTAACACATAATTCAGTCCGCCTCAAGAGAGGACCCCTTTGTCTACCACCCAGAAAGACAAATCACGTTAAGGAAAGGTCACCCAAGATGCTCCTGTTTTGTGCAGGAAAGTACATCTGTACACATTTTCAGTTTTCTTTGAGCGCAGGAGTTTGTTTATTTGATTGTTTTATATTATGGCAGCTGGGGACCAAGGTATTTCTTTTCTGTTTGTTTCTCCAACTCTTTTTACAGTTTAACAAGTCAAATACAAAACTCAGGGGAGTTCGTAAGGCTCGTGAGGGTGCAGTGCATAGCATCACATTATTGATTGGAAATACTGCATTGGAATGCCGCGGAAGAGCCCCAAACCAAGAATTTCAGATGCCCGAAGCTTCGAGCTTTCCAATTAGGCTGGAAGTTTCCCTTGATAACCAGTAGGGCTGAAGCTTTTAATATTGCTTAGCTGTATCAGTTATCAGCAGCATTTACCAGCTAGGCAGACCAGCGGCTCGCTTGATGTCAGCGAGGTAGCTCGTCTGACTCCCTTGCACACTTGCTGATCAAATATTCTATCAGAAAAACATAAAATAACATCTTCAGTGTAACGTAAACTGATCATAATTGGGAGCAAATGCTTCTTTCCCTTCTTCAATGCTATCTGCTTCCGTGCAGCCTACTTTGCATCCAAAGATATATTTGAAAGTCGAAATCCCTTAGAGCTAAATATTCTAAACTGACAGAAGAATTTCTAGTGGCACCCCAGCCTAGAGCCATGTTTTTATGAGGACATCACTTTCTATTTCCAAGCCTCAGCACGCACTCTTGCTTCCTTATTGCTGGGAGCCATGCCACATCAACTTGCCTCCCTCGCAGCCTTTAATGTTTTTTTAATGGAGTCCAGTTTTCCACCTAAGTTATGGCTAGCTTTCTGACAAACCATCAGACACCTAAGTAACCATAATAGAGGTGTCCAGCTGTGACGTGGGGAGAAGGCGAGGGGAAACTTTCATGCCTTTAAACAAAACCGTATTACGATCATTCATTTTTCACCTGGCCTCCGGGTTTGCCAGAAAAGGCTAAAAGGGGCTTAAGAAAACATTTTAAAAATTAATATGTGATATGAAGTCTTTTCTTGTAAGGCCACAAGCTATAGTCATCATTTCTAAATCTGGCTGGCGTGGCAAGTGTGCCACCGGAAGGGGTGGCCGGGTGGGGTGGGGTGGAGTGGGGTGGGGGGGGTGGGGGGGTGGGGGGGTGGGGGGTTGGTGGGGGAAGAGTGGTATTGTTGCTTTTTTTTTTCTCCAGCATGAAATGGCTTGGGTAGCAATGAAGTTAGTTACCTAATGAATTACAGCAAGCCTATTTTGTAGGCACCTGGTTGTTCAGAAGAACTGAAGGAAATAATTGTAAATGTAAATAAGTGATGAATCACTGCAGATGAAATTCATCAGGGAATATGGGCATTGCTCTGTTCAAGGAAGAAGGAGACGCTCTGGAAAGTCAGCGCTGTGCAAGGCTGTATCTATACCATTTGGAAAGCCTTTGCAGACACTTGGTAATTAAATCTGCCCTCAGCTGGGAAATGATGCCCCAGGTTGTCCTACCGGTAGGTAAAAGGTAAGTGCTCTTACCATACCTGTGTTTTAGGATCTCTGCTGTGAAGCTGCTGAGTTATCTGGGGCACTAGCCGTGAGGCTGTATAGTCTATACATTAATATGGGTACATGTCACAGCTAAGAAACAGGCAGGATTCCTCTTCCTACACTCGCCACAACTGGGTCTTGGTTCGCGTTTGGGTCTCCGCTCGGCGGCTTCCCCTCCCTGTCGAGTCCTTCCCTTCCACATTAGCTCACTCTAAATCATCACATTCCTTTTTTTTTTTTTTTTTTAATTTCACAATCATTGTCTGAAAGGATTATCTTCATTGGTTTGCTGGTTTGTGGATGCCCATGCCTGGCAGTAAAGAAACTCCTTGAGAGCAGGGTGCTATTTGTTCCCTCCACCCCTGATTCTCCAGCTTCTCGAAGCAGTGCCCGGCACAGTGTAAGTCTTCTGGGAGTGGTGCTTGGACGCCTGAAGAATGTGTGAGCAAACGACCGAATGAATGAACGAAAGAACGAATAAATGAATGCAGGCTGTTGACTACAATATAGTTCCAAAGAGAGTTCTAGAACCCCAGATCCCTCACAGGCTTGGTATAAGACAGGAACATACGTACATAGAGTCTAAGGTATCGCCTAGGTCTGTCAACAATCATCTGTACAATTGAAAGAAACCCCCTCACCTTCTGGCATAGCATCTGACATATTACACTGTTGAAGGTTCCTTAAGGGAGAGGTCTTGGGGAGATGACCTGGTGTTCAATTCATTCCAGCAAGGAGATGGGCGGATATACTAGCAAGGAGGTCCTCTCAGGGTCCCCACTGATGAGCATCCTGGGGATAGACCTGCCATCACACATTACCTGGTTGGACAGGGTCCCTTCGTCCAGTGTGGGTGTTATATTATTAGCTTGAAGTTCCTCCACAAAGACTCTTTCCTTGGACAAAGAAAAGTATTTTACCATGTCATTAGTATTTTGCGTGCTGTCTGTGAAAGCCGTCCTTGAGGTTAAAACTCTCCTTGCCGAAAAACCAGTTTCATTTGGCTGATGGAGTTGGGTTCATTAGAAAGATGAGTAACTTAAAAAAATACTCCTTTGAATCGGATGTATTTTACAGGAAGGGGCCTTGATTGATGTTGCCCACCTTAAGTTGTCATCCACATTGCCTGAGGAGTGGTTTTTAATCTGATACATTTTTACCCATATCTTCTGAAGTGGCTTTTTTTTTTTTTCTTTTAAACAGTAGGGTGGAGTAACGTGGAAAGCAGCTTTTATTCACTCCAAGGGCAACTAACTCACATACAACCAAGGGCAGAATTAGTCTCTAGGTATATTTCATAGCCTAAGGGTGTCCTGGGTGACTGCGTGTCTCACTCAGGAACCTCTTTAAAAAATAATGACCTTGTGATTAGTATCTGATGCCAATGGTATATTTTCATGTTAAAAGTCTGAGGTCTTTATTTCCTTGAGACAGCCAATGAACTTTTTTTCACTTTGTTCTGGTTGCTTTTCTTCCATTGCCTAAATGGAGGCACCTATACCCAGGCATGCGTGCCTGCAGACCAGCCGGCTAATGGTAAATGTTCCAAGAAAACAGTTTCTCTTCATATTATAATTTAGTCCAGTCAAATGATGAGAACTGTTTACTAAACTTTTTTTTTTTTTTTTTTTAATATTTAAGATATCTATTCTCTACCAGCTGGTGTTTCAAAAGCCTTTTCCCATTCTCTTACGGGTTCTGTCTCTTGTTCCGTTGACTATGTTGACTAAAGGAAGGCATCTGGAGTATGACGTTACAAGTTTAACTAAATTTGGGAAGCACAGATAAAGACACAATAGTGTCCGTCTCAGCCAAAGGTCATTACTAAAATTGGGGTCATGTTCAAAGACTTTTTCAGAATTGGCTTTTGGGACAATTTTGGGTCCAGTCTTTAATCACTAACCACGGCATCTGTCCGTCATCACTCCAAGAGGCTAGAGTGTAAGGTAGGGATAACGGCAATGACGGTGCTGTCATCCACATATGAAAAAGCCGTAATCAGTGGGTTCGATGTCATCATTCACAGCCCACCGGTTTGATATCAGTGTGTTGGGTTAGGAATGCTTAGGCTACAGTTACTGGCTTTTAAAAAATAAGGAGTCCATGAAATCTGCTTTTGGGGTGGAACATATATGGTTATAGACTTTTTGGGGGAAAAGCATGTAAATCCCCCATTGGTGGCCTTATGTTAAGTGAAGTGTGTTGTATGTGTTTCCTAAAATAAAAATGTGTGGGAAGGAAGGATGGGCTGTAGCAGCTGGTAGGGTCAATATCTTGAGTTCTTATAAGGTATGGCCTTCTCGAATTTGTCCTTATGTTTCCACTCCCCCCCCCACCCCCGCCAAAAGACTGGGGTGAGAGAAGGGAGAACCCGGATCAAGGGAGAAGGGAGGAAGCAGAAAGGTGGGTGGGGAAGGGGGAATATAGCCAAACGGGAATCTCATCTGTAAACTGGGGGGGAAGGGGCTCCTTTAAGGACTTTGCATGTCGTATTTAACTGGTGCCTTCGTATAACATCTTGACTTAATAAGGAGACCAGCAAAAGGGAAAGAGAAGAAAAAACGCAGCAAGACAATGAAAAGTATCCTCCTCACACCCCCGGCCTAAGGGGTTTTTCCTTTGCGCCTCAGAGCTTACCCCACTGAAACTCATCAATTTTGGCTTTTGTGCTGGAAATGCCCGAAAACCTTTAAGGCTTCACAGCCACCCCTTGGGGTGAGAGGGTTTCACAACGCTCGCCGAGCCTCGAGCCTCGTGGTGTGTCCCCAGGGGAGGCCGGGGGGCCACAGGGTAGGGGAGAGAGGCGCTCTTTCTCCTCCGAGTCGAGTCGGGGACCAAGGGCCCTCCTCCGCCCTGCCAGCCGGGGAACAAAGGACGGAACCTCAAAGCTCCTGCCCCAACGCGTGACCTCGGGGCCCAAGGCAAAACATTTTATCTCTGGGTCCTAGTGACATGAGCTCCTCGGCCTTCGCAATTGTGGTTTATGATGTGACTAGAAACCTTTGATGGAATTACTCTTGCCTTCTGTTTCTCAGCCCAGCCATTTATTATTCTGTATATTTTCAAGAGCTGTGGGAAACTTTCATAACCAAGCCTAAGCCAGGCGAAAACTTGTTCTATTTGGAATTTGTAATGAAGTCAAAACATGGCCTGGATTTCTGAAAGGCTCCTTTGGCTGTCTGCAACAGCCCCAGGGCGCAATCAGACAGGGATGGAGAAGGCCTGGGAGCAGATTTTGTTACCAAGAATAGGACAGAACAATATTTGCCTCCAAAACACTAAGGCTGCTATTTACCTTCTCAGCTGGAAGAAGTGAGAGATAAATGCATATTTCACAGGAAGTGCAAATACCAATTCTTTCATTTGTAATTTTCAGGATTCCTCCCCCACCCCAACTCCCTCTCAACAAAAGGCTAGGGAGGTTTTCTTTCCTTTTTTTTTTTTTTTTTTTTTTTTAGCATATTTGATTTCCTGACCTGAGGGAAGAAATTCTTTATTTCAGAACTTTTGACCCTCCAAAGAGTTGTTACTTTGCCTGAAATGAAACTGTGAATAAAAGTTGTGAGACGTTTAAAGTGACTCGCGGTTTTGAGAATGCGTGCTTTTGTGTGCCATGGACGTTGGTGGGTGTGGGGTGGCAGAGAAAAGACAGAAAACCAAGTTTCGCTCTGCTTGGATGGAAAACTTCCCCTGCTTCTCAGAAGCTCTCGAAAATTATTTACTGGCTTAAACCTGTTCCCTCCAAAGGAGCTTCCGTCCCTAACAGAAGTGGTGAGTTTGAGATGGAGTTAGTCCCTAATTTTTATTTAAGTCAAAGGTTAATAGGAAAGAGGGGGGGTTTGGTCCCTCACGGCTCCGAGTTAATGTTTATTTTTCACCATCAGGTAAAGAATTTCCTAAGGCCTTTATTTCCCCGCTCAAAGCGGAGTAAGAGAACTCAGATTCGTGCCCCCGGGCTTGAATAAAGGAATAAAAACAGCACAACATTTGCATCTACTTAACAGTCTTCTTTTTAAGAGCCCCTCACAGTAAGAGGGGAAAAGCATATCTGGAGGTTAAATGAAGCTCTTCTGAGATATTTGCCAAATACACAATTCAGAGAGAGATAATCATTGTCAGAAATGACCTAGGCGGTTGAGACCTTGTGATCGAAAGCACAAAGCTCAGAAAGGTGCATTCTCTTGCTTCCCAGCCTGCCCGGATATCAATGAACATCAGCTAAAGGTGGCTGAAGAACCAATTTCATGCATCTACTGTACGAGGAAATGAACTGAGCCAAGGGCAAAAATAAAATTATACAAATGTTATTATAGACTAGCCTGCTTCTGTCCTAGTTTAATTCAAATTTTTGTGCTGTGGGCTTCGCTTCTGGCAGTAGCCTTCCTGAATAAATCAACATTTGCTTACATCTAAATTATTAGGGGAGCATGTGACTTTGTTTATTGTATAAATTATACGCAAGGTTAAAGCATTAACTGTTCAACTGGTTTTGCTCAGTCCCCTCACTCCCTCAGCCCAAATCATCTCTCCCCCAAATAGGAAATAACAATCTGACACTATTACCTTTTTTTTTTTTTAAAGACAAACCAAATAACAAAGCCGCAAAGCCCCATGAACCTGAGGTCTTAGGCGGGAGCACTGCTAAAGGTAAGATGGGAGAGAGCATTGGCATTTAGGAAAAAGAAGGAGCTGAGGTCCAAGAAATTGTTCACGTGAGCTCTGGTATGATGTCTGCGCAAAGTGAAACAGTGATCTGGTAAATCATGAGTTAAGTTGATTAAGGCGGTCAACCAAATGGGGCAATTTAATACAGAACTAAAGAATGCCTTTTGGCTAGGAGGATTTCAGTAGGCGAGGAATTTCAAACTCTATGGCACTGTCCGACCCAAATGTGTTTATTGCCTGATACCCGTTAGAAAGGAAAGTTAAACATAGACCCTCTGGAAAACCCACTTAGAGTTATTTTTGTCTTTGCACTGACTGACTCCGGAGAGCCTACCCACAAGTGTTTGGGAAATAAGGATGGGCTTTGGTAACTAGACAATTTGATTTTCCAAGCATTTGGACAAATCAGGTCTCGGATGAGTCCTACTATGACAAAGTCCAATTAGGGTGAATATCAAGGTTCAAAGTAGACAATTAGTTGCAATTATTTGCTTCTTAAAGGTTCTTATTTTATCATCCCGTGTAGGCTCCTTTTAGTCTTTGGCTGTTTTCACCAGTGAGAAGTTAATTTACAAAATTGTAAATTATATTCAATTGAAGACATTAAATTCAATTTTTTCCAAGAAAAAAAAATATATGTATCTTTTTCTTTCTTAAAACTTCTATAAACACTGTAGGTAGGAAGATTTTGTACACAATGAACTTCTCCAACGAATGATTCCAATCTAAGGTGTACTCAAGAGGAGAATCAATTTCCCTTTCAACGGTTTCTGATTCTTTCCATATCCTAAATTGTGCTTTGAGATTTTGGACAGTGACTCTCCAAATGTCTTTAATTTGCCACCTGCAACAGAATCGCCCAAGAGCAGAACCCGGGAACTTGTGTTGTAGCCAACTTCCACGGGACTGGGTTGTAAAGGAACAAACATGTGGAAGCTCCTTCTGCAGCGTCTGGTATGGAAGCAAACCACGGAGCTCTGTCTACTGTTACTTCGCGGGCTTGCATCATCTTCTACTCATGGTGTCCTGGAGCCTAGGCCAAACTAGAACAGGCCTCCAACCAAAAAGACCTTCTAATCCCCGCCTTGCACTTTTTGGCCAATGGAGAATATCTTTGGAACATACTCACTGAGTCCGTGGTAAGTACTGATCTGTAGCGAGACTGTGCACGGGTGAGGAATCCCCGCACGTACATACAATTCTATTTGAAATAATTTATGAAATGTAAAAGTATATTGCTTTCCATCCAACTGGTATTTTTAAGAAAGAGCTTTTTGATAGCAGCATATCCAGTGGAAAAAGCAGACACTTTGGAATCAGATAACTCTGGTTTCAAATCAGTTTCATTGTTCGTTCTCATGGGGTGTTTGGTAAAAACTTGAATGTCTCTGAGCTCCGTTTCCTTGTCTGTGATATGGGAATAATAAATCAGAAACGTGGTGGGTTTGAAAGAAAATAACTAATATGCAAGGAACTTTTGGGATATGGTAGATGCTAAATTGGTGATTAATTACTGTTTATGACTTACAAATAGCTTTTGAATCCACAAATAGTAGGTGGAAGGTTAAACCTTAAAGTGCAGGCATGCTGCTGCTGAGCAAAATTGGGGAGTTCCTGGGTGCACGGTTAGATTGGCCTGAACCTGAAAACTGCTCACTTCCTGCCCAAGCCCAGGGCCTGTACACCTCTCCCAGAGTTCCCTGGGGGAGAAGATGGAGACAGAGGGAGAGAGAGCATGCTTAGGGATTATAGAGGCAAGCCATCCAGATGACCATTACGGCTGGTATTTTCATGGAGACTCTATGTCAGAAGATAGAAAATTTATCTAGGAAATCATGTGTTGAAGGCTTCGCACTTGAAATGGGAACCTTGGGCCACTGGAGACGGAGGGACTAATAATTATCTAAAATTAGTATCAAAGTTTCCATAAAACAGATGTAACAGATTAACATACAGAAAAGCCTCTGCAGGTGAAACAGACTTCACTTGGTGAATGAGGATAGAATAAAGGGAAAAGCATAACAGATCTAGCTTAGGGTCACATTTACTCCCCAGCTGAGCACCACTGAATGATAGGACAATAATGGTGTTGAAGACAACAATTTTTCTAGTGGTCTAATCTGGCACGGCAGGTACTGGTGTCTTCAGTTTCATTCCTGCTTGGAGATTGTACTTTAAATTTTCAAGTATCTTATATCATTTAATGATCATATCAAGCCTATATAGTTGGTTTTATTCTTAGCCTCATGGTCCTGCAAATGTCTTGGGAAATGATTCTATCTCGAGTCATGGAAAATACCAGCTGAATCTTACATTCTGTGTAAAATGTGTCTCCATAGCATGGATCTATTGTTTACCTAGTATTCATTTACTATTTTTAAGCTAAAATGATATCCCAAATCCCCTTTGGGGAATCACCTATTCTTAGGTCACAAGATTTAAAAGCCCTCAAGTCCATCCCTAACATGGGAGGAGGGTGCTGATCGGCCTAAGCACACTGGCATACTACCTTCTTAGAGCAAATGGTTCACTCAAGGACTTTGTAACCCAATGGGAGCCATGCACAATGAGACTATGGTTCTTTCCCAACGGACTTGAGCCTGGAAGCATGTGGGCTGGTGTTACTATTGCCATCTTGCTACCACATGTAAACCAAGAATTAGGCCAGTGAGTGGAGGAATGCAGAGGTCAGCTGAGAGAAGGACAGAAGATAGATCTTGTTGACATTAGTGGAGCCCAAATCAAACCATTCCTGAAGAGAGTCCCATTCTGGACTCCTTGCTTAAGTGAGCCCATGAACTCCCTTATGGGTTAAACCAATTTTGGTGGAGTGTATTTTCATTTTCAACAGAAGAGAGTACTAATTGAGGAAGGATCACTCGCTGCCACTCTACGCCGTGGGTTGTTGGAGATAGAGCTTGTCTATTAGGTGGCTCTTATGTAAAACAAGGGCAGAAAGGAAAACTGGCAAGCTATGGGCAGTTTTATACTCTGAAAAGATAGAAGGACTCTCTCCCCAACGTAGGGCGTATTCTGTAGGCTTTGCTAGTTACCTACTCTGGTATTTGTTCTTTCCTCTTAAACTTTTGATTATAGCTGGACACATGACCAACTTTTTAAAAAATTGAAGTATAGCTGGCAAACAATATTATATTAGTTTCAGATATACAGCACAGTGCTTCAACATTTTATTTACATTACCAAGTGACCGCCGTGATAAGTCTAGCTACACTCTACCACCATACAGAGTTGTTAACGATATTATTAACTATAGTCCCTGTGTGGTACCTTATGCCCCCATGACTTAATTTATTTTATAACTGGAAGTTTGTACGTATATCCCCTTCCCTATTTTGCCCAGCCCTCACCTTTTCCTCTGGCTAGTGCCAAATTGTTCTCGATATCTGGGGGTCAGTTTCTCTTCTGTTTTGTTGGTTCATTTGTTTTGTCTTATAGATTTCACATAGAAGTGAAATCATGCAGTATTGGTCTTTCTCTGTCTGGCTTATTTCACTTACTATAATACCCTCTAGGTCCATCCATGTTATTGCAAATGGCAAAATTTTATTCTTTTTTATGGTTGAGTAATCTTCCAGTGTATGTACACACCACTTCTTTATCCATTCATCTACTGATGGACGCTGAAGTGGCTTCCATATCTTGGCTATTGTAAATAATACTGCAGTGAACACAGGGGCGCATATATCTTTCTGAATTGGTGATCTTGTTTTGTTTGGATAAATACTGAGAAGTAGAATTGCTGGATTGTACAGTAGTTCTTTTTTAAATTTTTTGAAGAACCTCCATACTGGTTTCCATAGTGGCTGCACCCTTTTGGATTCCTGCCAACCATGCACAAGGGTTCCTTTTTTTCCACAAGCGTTGTGAAGTGATGTCTCTTTGTGGTTTTGATTTGCATTTCCCTGATGCAGAGTGAAGTTGAGCATCTTTTCTTGTGTCTGTTGGCCGTCTGGATGTCTTCTTTGGAGAAATGTCTATTCAGGTCCTCTGCCCACTTTTAAATTGGATTATTTGTTTGTTTGGGTTTTTTTGGATATTGAACTGGGTGAGATCTTTATGTATTTTGTATATTAACCCCTTATCATTTATATCATTTGCAAATATTTTTTCCCATTCAGTAGGTTGCCTTATTGTTTTGTTGGTGGTTTCCTTTACTGTGCAAAATCTTTTTAGTTTGATGTCGTCCTATTTGTTTATTTTTTCTTTTGTTGCCCTTGCCTAAGGAGACAGATCCAAAAAAATATTGCTAAGACCAATGTCAAAGAGCTTACTGCTAATGTTTTCTTCTAGGAGTTTTATGGTTTCCGGACATGACCAATTTAAAAAAAAAGCACATTATCAGACACCTTTGTGATTCAGTGTGGACATACCGCAGAACTCTGACCGATGGGGTTTAAGCAAGTTCCTCCAGGTAGTTTTGTCTAAAAAGATAGCTGGCTTGTCTCCTTTTTTTTTTTTTTTTTTTTTTTTGTCTTTTCCTTCATTCTGCTACCTAAAATTTGCATGGGATAGCTGGGCCTCTAATTAACATCTTGTATCATGAGACCAGGGCTCTATCTTGGAAATGGCAGACGTAGGAGTTAAAAGGAGCTCTTAGGGTCTTCAGGGAGGGAGCCGTTTTACAGCCGTGGCTTGCCTACACCTGAATATTCCTTGAGAAAGCAATAAACCTCTTGCTTAGGTCATTGTTATTGTGAGTTTTTATTAGTGTCAAGCTTCATCCTAACCATGACTTCCTGATGGCAGCTCTAAGCATATGTTTTACAAGAAATTAAATTATTTTCTTAATCTCTCCTTGACACCATGAAAACTGAAAATAGATACAGTCAATGTATGCGAAGTCCATACGGTGTGGATCTATTCTTTCAATATGTATTATATAAATAGTTACATAAGTTACATGAATGTTAAAGTTAAATTCAAGGCGAGCCAAAATGATTTTGTTCTTTCTGTGTGCCCTGTGCTATTCTAGGCCAACGGGATTTGTCAATGATAAAGGTATGAATGTGATACACACATTTAATTTAGAGTCATAAAACCAATTAAATTGCATGTTTGAAGATGGCACTTTGCGGGTATTTTAGGGGAGGAATGAAAAGCAAGGTGTTATGCATATTATAGTTTGAATAAATACTGTTTATAATGGTACAAACACAGCCTGAAAGCCCCTGTCTCACAATAGCTATGATTCTGATTCTGCAGGTATGTGTCAGGGCTGAAATTAATAAATTACATGGGAATCAATGGATTCGATTCTATTTGCCTCACAGAGGTACTTTACATTCCTGGGTGAATTTGAAAGAAAACAAGTATTTTTTTCAGCTTTAAAATCTGGAAGCTTAATGAATGTCATGTAATCCATGAAAAATTTTAAAATAGTTTTTCTTTGTTTTTGTTTTTTAGTAATTTCTCCCACAGTGGGTAAATAAAATGTTCCCACCCATGTGAAAGGAGACTGAGGCCGAAAAGGAAAATGAAAAGAGTCCGTGGGAGGTTGGTGCTGGTAGAAATTGGAAATAGCATCCATGTCCCTTTAGCTTGGTGACTGCAATCTAATCACACATTCATACATGAGAGTTAGTGGTGGACATGATTTGTTTGGTTGGTGAATGTCACCTTCCAAGGTGTGGTGGAGTTCCTGGAAGAAGTAAGTGTTCTTCAGGTGTGAGGGAGGCTGAGAAGTAGGAGGAAAACAAGGCAGGATGGATACAATCATTTACTGTGGCGTGTAACCAACCACCCTACAGCTTAGTGGCTGAAACCAATGACCATCTATCTGGCATCCGATTCTGGGGGTCGGAAATTTAGGCGAGGTTCTGTTTTGGGCTGGTCTTCCTCATGTGTCTGTTGCAACCCCTTGGTGACTGAGTGCATCTCATGGGGGTTGGTGGCTGTGGTTTGGAGGTGTTTTTTTCTTTTTTTTGAGATTTATTTATTTATTTGACAGATAGAGATCACAAGTAGGCTGAGAGGCAGGCAGAGAGAGAGAGAGGAGGAAGCAGGCTCCCCGCTGAGCAGAGAGCCCGATGCGCGGCTTGATCCCAGGACCCTGGGACCATGACCCAAGCCGAAGGTAGAGGCTTTAACCCACTGAACCACCCAGGCGCCCCTGATTTGGAGTATCTTGAGGCTCTTCCACATGGTGTCTCATCCTCTACGAGGCTAATAGGGGCTAATTTCCATAGCGACGGGGCAGAGTTTCAAGAGCAAGTGGAAACACGTGAGGCCTCCCGAGGGTGAGTATTGGTCTGCTCCTCTGTCACTTCCACAGCATGCTATTGGGCTAGGCGAACAACCAGGCTGCATGAGAGGGGTGCCAGGTCACATGTCCAAGGGCATGGATACAGGGAAGGGGAACGTGTCGACATTTTTCAAGCAGTTCACCAAATGGACAGTATTGAGAAACTGAGGGTGGGATGGGCTTGATTTGTTGTTGAACAAGTGAGCACAAGAGTAGGAAGAAATGAAAAAGGTTACAGGCAAGAGAGAAAGAAGGGCATCAAAGAGCAGTGAGAGGTTAGAATGTGATACGAATAGCAATGGGGAACCCCGGAAGAGCCTTGAGCAAGACAGAAATGTGGAGGAAGCAGAGGGCACGTATGAACAGCCGCAGAGTTATAGGGGACTTCTGGCTGAGGGCCTAGCGAGATAAGTAGAGCGTTTGTATCTCTGGGTTTCCGAGTTAATGATGCCAGCAGAGTCCAGACCAGCCAAATTGTAGTGGATTTATTATTTACATTACAACTGCATTTAAAAATGAAAACATATGTCTACGTTTTCAATGCTTTGAAAATACCATTGAACACGCTGTAGAATTTTATATCCAGTAACAGGATGCAATTTCCCTATCAAATAAAATTGCTGTTTGTTTTGTGTACTCTATACGATTATGGAAATTTCACAGTTTATCAGCTACGGTGAAGTCAACTGCCACGAGCAGGGCTCTTAATGGGAGCCCTTCTCTCCCACCCCCCAAAATCCCGATTCCCTTTCTGTTTATGTGGAGATGGGTTTATGCTAATAATAGACTTTTCTGTTGTTTTGTTTTGATGCAATATAACCCGATTCATAGGAGAAAGGCAGCTGTTTTTAAAGGTTTCTGGTGGAATTGATAGTGTGCTAAAAGAACTCTAGCAAGGGAAGCTCTTGGTGGTCTCCTATGGTCTCACTTCCCTCCTCCTGCCTCTGCTGATAACACATCATGGAAACCAACAATAAGAAGTTTGCTTAAGGCCCAGTTAATTTTGCTGACTTCTGCAAAGTATGCCTGATTTCGTTCCTAGTGATTGTAAGAGTAATGATAACTTATAGTATGGCTGGGCAATTTTGTAAGAAACCCCTTCTTCCAGGAGCAATTAGAGGTGCTTCTTTCTTCTTCTTTTTATTGCAATGTGACAACAGCAAGTACCCAAATCCTGTTAGCAAATAATGTGATTTCTTAGCTTGGGTTCTGGACTAACAGGGTTACAGGGTGTGTGTCATGAGCTATGAGATGAAGTTAATAGTCGCATGTTTTGAAAAATATACAGTGTTTGAGTCTGGCAGTTCCCATTTTCTCTAAAAGTAGTCGTCCAGTCTTGCCCCCTTTGTTTTAACTTGTGATCTCAGGCTTGGCTGATTGCAGACTTTGAGCAGGAGGGTCAGACTGGCTGACAAGGCCAGGAGAAATACGGCGGGAGGGTCCTTCCCTGAGTAGGACCCTGGAGGGTGGAAATTTAACCTGTAGGTCCGAGAGACTTTGTAGGGAAAAATATTCAGAAAATAATCCACATGCGTAAAGTGAGCATTAAGAGAGCACATGAGTGTTTCCGGTAGCGTGCCTTTGTTGTAAAACCATGTCAATGAACCCCTGTGACTGGGAGCGTGACCTTGCAGTTAGTTTCCACAGCTTTTAAGCTGCATGACTGTGGGCAATTCTCTGCATCTTCAGTCTTGGTTTAATAATATCTCATAAGATTGTGGCAAACATTGAATGGGACAACGTATGTGGCGCACAGAGCTCGGCACATAGCAAGTGCGCAGTTTCGGTGATGACGTCATTTCATTAACCCGCCTCCTGACATCTGCTTCCTTGTCCTGGCGTTCAAGGCCAAAGTCCACGAGCCTGGCTTCCCCTGTTGTCTGACGTGCATTAGTAGTAGGTGCTAGCAACAGAGAAGGCCCTCAACAAGTTCCTGAGAAACAAGAGAAAGAATCCATTAATGTTATAATTATAGTGGGGTGTGTGTGGGGGGGGGGGTGTGTGTGTGCGCATGTGTGTTTGTGTGTTTGTGTGTGTGTGTCTCCTTAAAAGGAAGATTCAACTCTCAGACATTTAAGTGTGTGTGTGTGTGTGTGTGTGTGTGTGTTTAAGATTTTTATTTATTTACTTGACAGAGAGAGAGAGAGAGAGAGAGAGAGAGAGAGAGACAGCCAGAGTGGGAACACAAGCAGGGGGAGTAGGAAAGGGAGAAGCAGGCTTCCCATCGAGCAGGGAGCCTGATTCGGGACTCCATCCCAGGACTCTGGGATCATGACCTGAGCCAAAGGCAGACGCTTAACAACTGAGCCACTCAGGTGCCCCATTTAAGTGTTTTTGATGACACACAACTGGACTGGTCACTAAAGATTTCTTTGCATCAGGAGTTTACTTATGTGTTTGTTTGAAAATCTTAAATGAATCCAATAGCAAGTGGATAAAAGCCTCATCACTCTCAGAGGCACCCAGGCCCTCACTGACTTCTCTGTCTCATTCCCAAGGTCTCCCGGAGCCTCCCTGTGCCTGTGGAATCCCAGGGCTCAGAGGACCCACGGTGAATACTCTTGCCCTAAAGAGTCATGAAAAAAAAGTCTCAATTTACTGTATGCTATTCCACTGTCTTAATAATGCTTTTTTTTTTTTTTTTTTTTTTTAAAGAGGCGAGTTTCAAACTAGAAACTGAAATTCAGGTAACGTGTACATCGCATAATTCCAGACATCCCAGCCACTACGACCTGGCGATAATATGCGCTGTTTTTCAGGGAAGGAATCTATGGGGGAATCTAAAATTACGAAGTACAGAAAACATCAAGCTTGTGTTCAATCGCACTGAAGTCTCTGACTTCTGGTGCTCTGGTCTCACATCTCCCTACGTCCCAAGACTTCCGGCGACATTACCTTTTTTCTGATTGGTTACCTTCTTTCCCTTGGTGCCCCTAATTATATGACCTCCCTTAACTTTTAGTGACCTCCCTCCTCTCGTTTAAATCCTCTGCATCTTCCAAGTCCTAAGACAAATTCTGTCTCTTCTAGGGCGCAGTTTCCCACCACTGTTTCCATTATTTAGATCCACACAAGTATAGCATTTAATTGTTTTGTGTTAGCTTTTTCTTCCTAAATAGGTCACATTCTCCTCCAGGGTAAAGAGAATGCTTTAGTCTCCCTTGCTTCTCACTTGGAGCCTCTCCAAGTGATAGATACGTAATAGGTACTGATTAAGTATTTGTGGATTGGTTTCCTGCAAAGGGGTAGCGCAGATTACCAGGAGAGCACTAAGCCCAACCAAGGCAGTGCCCTGGATCTCCCTGTGGGAAGATGCTCTGAAGGGAATAGGAGAAATCCTTCAGAGAGCCCCTTGAGCTACTGTGCTGTTTTGAGTGTGCTTTTAATGAGGGGCACGTGGTGGTGGTATGGGGCTGTGGGAGGGACTTTTCTCCTCTCTGGGGTGGGGGCAGGAGGTGGAGTACTCCCCAGGGGCACAGAGACTCTGGGGCAGGGGCATCTGAGTAGGTTGCGGATGGAAGAAGGAATGCTTGCACATTTATGCCCGCATGCAGGTTCATGTAAAGTATGGCTCTCACCCACAGACCAGGATGGGGATGCCTTACAAGATAGAGAGAGACAGAGAAGAGAGGTCCTTTTTGGAATTGATAATATTCTCTTAAGTTGGAGTGGGGAATGCTGATAGAAGAAGCTTGCTTGAGCAGGGGTTAAGTGTGACTGAGAATTAGCCCCAGCCCCCCAACCCCCCACATCTAGCCTCTTCCCAATGTACCCAGTTTAGAAACTCCTTTCCAGGGAACACGCTGGGCAGGGTGTCCCTAAGCAATTCTTCATTAAGGGTAAAGCTTCAGCTCAGCAATCAGACAACAAAAAGAAATTAAAGGCATCCAAATCGGCAAAGAAGAAGTCAAACTATCACTCTTTGCAGATGATATGATACTTTATACGGAAAACCCAGAAGACTCCACTCCAAATCTGCTAGAACTTGTACAGGAATTTAGTTAAGTGTCAGGATATAAAATCAATGCACAGAAATCAGTTGCATTTCTATACACCAACAAGACAGAAGAAAGAGAAATTAAGGAGTCCATCCCATTTACAATTGCACCCCAAACCATAAGATACTTAGGAATAAACGTAACCAAAGAGGCAAAAAATCTGTACTCAGAAAACTATAAAGTACTCATGAAAGAAATTGAGGAAGACACAAAGAAATGGAAAAATGTTCCATGCTCATGGATGGGAAGAACAAATATTGTGAAAATATCTATGTTACCTAAAGCAATCTACACATTTAATGCAATCCCTATCAAAATACCATCAACTTTTTTCAAAGAAATGGAATAAATAATCCTAAAATTTATATGGAACCAGAAAAGACCTCGAATAGCCAGAGGAATGTTGACAAAGAAAGCCAAAGTTGGTGACATCACAATTCCAGACTTCAAGCTCTATTACAAAGCTGTCATCATCAAGTCAGTGTGGTACTGGCACAAAAACAGACATAAAAGTCAATGGAACAGAATAGAGAGCCCAGAAATAGACCCTCAACTCTATGGTCAACTAATCTTTGACAAAGTAGAAAAGAATGTCCAATGGAAAAGAGACAGTCTTTTCAACAAATGGTGTTGGGAAAATTGGACAGCCACATGCAGAAGAATGAAACTGGACCATTTCCTTACACCACACAAAAATAGACTCAAAATGGGTGAAAGACCTCAATGTGAGGCAGGAATCCATCAAAATCCTTGAGGAGAACACAGGCAGCAACCTCTTCGACCTCAGCCATAGCAACTTCTCCCTAGAAACATCGCCAAAGGCAAGGGAAGGCAAGGGCAAAAATGAGCTATTGGGACTTCATCAAGATCAAAAGCTTTTGCACAGCAAAGGAAACAGTCAATAAAACCAAAAGACAATGGACAGAATGGGGGAAGATATCACAAATGACGTATCAGATAAAGGGCTAGTATCCAAAATCTATAAAGAACTTATCAAACTCAACATCCAAAGAACAACTAGTCCAATCAAGAAATGGACAGAGGACATGAACAGACATTTCTGCAAAGAAGACATCCAGATGGCCAACAGACACATAAAAAAGTGCTCCACATCACTTGGCATCAGGGAAATACAAATCAAAACCACAATGAGATACCACCTCACACCAGTCAGAATGGCTAAAATCAACAAGTTGGGAAATGACAGATGCTGGCGAGGATGTGGAGAAAGGGGAACCCTCCTACACTGTTGGTGGGAATGCAAGCTGGTGCAACCACTCTGGAAAACACCATGGAGGTTCCTCAAAAAGTTGAAAATAAAACTACCCTATGACCCAGCAATCGCACTACTGGGTATTTACCCTAAAGATACAAACGTAGTGATCCGAAGGGGCACGTGCACCTGAATGTTTATAGCAGTAATATCCACAATAGCCAAACCATGGAAAGAGCCTAGATGTCCATCAACAGATGAATGGATAAAGAAGATGTGGTATTTTATATATATGTATTATGTATTATGTATTTTATATATATATATGTATATATATACATATGATGTGTATACACATACACACAATGGAATACTATGCAGCCATCAAAAGAAATGAAATCTTGCCTTTGCAACGATGTTGGATGGAACTAGAGGATATTATGCTGAGTGAAATAAGTCAATCAGAGAAAGACAATTATCATACGATCTCCCTGATATGAAGAATTTAAGAGGCAATGTGGGGGATTTAGGGGGTAGAGAAGGGAAAAATGAAACAAGATGGGATTGGGAGGGAGACAAACCATAAAAGACTCTTAATCTCATAAAACAAACTGAGGGTTGCTGGGGGGAGGGGGGTAGGGAGAGGGTGATTGGGTTATGGACATTGGGCAGGGTATGTGCTATGGTGAGTGCTATGAAGTGTGTAAACCTGGCAGTTCACAGATCTGTACCCCTGGGGCTAATAATACATTATATGTTAATAAAAAATTAAAAACTAAAAAAAAAAAAAAAAAGAGTAAAGCTTCAGGGTCCTCAAGAGAAGGAAAAAAAGGAAAAGCCCCCTAGCAGGGCTCAATGGGTACAGGAGGAGGAAAGTTCCTTCCTCTTTCCCGGGGAGAGAAGGGCTGTGTGGACATAAGTCTCTGTGAGCACATGCTTGAGCCTGCAGTTACTGTGAGCGACCCCAGGCGCACACAGACCCATGGACATGGGTGAGGCCTCTGTACTTCAACCATCAGACTCTATAGAGTCTGAAGGGGTGAATGGTATAGGGGGTGAATCGCCCTATCTGAGATATTTGAACAAGTATCGCTTACTTGTTCAGCTAAATATTCAATAAGAAAGGGAGGCTGAGGATTCTTGGGTCTACAGACATCAGTGATGACCTCCAGCGGCAATGGACCCCAATCCTGGGGGCGGGGGGTGGAATGCTGGTGAAACACGTACATGACTTTGTTGTCCATTGGCCATAACTCTCAGCAAGGGTCACCTGGAAAGTAAGCACAGACTGCTTCTTTATTAGATGGAATGGCCCCTGATATGGATAGTTTAGTTCTGAAGTGGAGTTTTTGTTCCTGTGATAGGCCCTAAATATTTCCTTTTACAAAATTTTTATTTTCAAAGTAATACCTCTGAAATGATCAGGGAACCCACGAAAGATTCACACACACAGGCCTTCGTTCCTTTACCTCTCACCTTGGATCCTTGACTTGTTCTTCGGCTTCCTATCTATCAGGATCATTTCTGTTTCTCTTTCTGGGGGAACTTTATATTTTCAGATGGGTCTCACCCAGGGGTTCTTTTTGTTTTTGTTTTTAATTAAGTAAACTCTATGCCCAACTGGGGGCTCAAACTCACGACCCTGGGATCAAGAGTCACAGGCTCTACTGGCTGAGTGAGCCAGGTGCCCCCAGGGGATCTTAAACATTGTGAAGACGTGGGGGTCAATGAAGCCCTCCTTTCCCACTATCTGTGAGGCTGGATGTTCTTCAAATACATCAATTAAAACAACATACTGCAACAAATTGAGTGCCGGGTCAGAGAATTTAGTGCTGTTTTACTAAGACAGACATTAAAGAGATTTACAAAAACATAAAACAGCATTACTTTTCTCTCTAATTTTTGTTTTGGAAAGTAGAGGTGATTTTGTAAAATAAAAAATGCTATTTATGTTGTCGAAGTCTTGTTGATATTAACATGTAATGGATTTATTGTTCTTTCAAAATAAATCACTGCATGAACATTGGACAGTTTTCTGTTCTCATTTCTCCTGTGGTCAACACAGATAGAGATAACTCACATGAACGAAAGATCGTTGGGGTTCTCTGATGGTTGAGAATGTAAAGGCGTCCCAAGACCAAAGAGTTTGAGAACAGTTTCTCCAGGGAAGAGCTTTTGTGTTCTGGAACCATGGCAGGAACAGTGATCCTTAGTGAGGGTAAATAAATTTCCAGGACATGCTAACCCCAGAAAGATGGGCTCTTCATCTTGAAACCAACAGTCTGACTTTACTCTGGAACTCGGGCATCGGGTGTCCCCGGCGAGGCGCGGCTGTTTCCACGAGTTTTGTTTCTGTATTTTGCAGCGCTATTTGATCATATCGCATTCTTCCTTGCTGACTCAAACACAGGGCACCACCTACCACAGGTCTTTCTTCCTCCCATGGGTGTCTACACGAAGCACTCCGTAGTCCCTTGCACCATAGAAACAAGAGGACGCGTGCTTCTTCCAGAGGTTTCATCAGGAAACGAAAGCGCGGGGACTCGGGTTTTGGTCTGGGGCCTTCTGCTGCCTTCAGAAAGGGCATAATTTTAGATGGATGAATTCATGCCTTGGAAATGGATAATTGTAGTTCATCTTGCCAGGAAGTTATGAAGAAACAGAACTCTCTCTGTGTGTCGTCTGTACAATCCTGGCCACTCTCCTCAGGAGCTCCCGAAGTCCCTTCCATAGCTGACTGCCGAGGAAGGGGATTGTGAGGCAGGTGCAGCTGAGGCTGAGAACGCGCCTGTCGTCTGTGGCTGAGTGGCAGGCCATCCTACGACCAGGGCTTTGGCAGACTCACCCTCCCAGCGCATCTCTGGGAAAAAGCAGACCCCTTTTCACCAGAGGGGGGAGACTGAGGAGCTGAGTCCACACCACCCAATGATGGGTCCTGAATTGTCCGGTTAGATGCTTCAGACTTTCTTTCCTGGCGAGGAATGAGCGAGAATGTGCAGAGAGGTGAGGCACGCGAACGCAGGCGATGTTCCGTCTGTGCAGGGGTGGGCACAAGCACAATCCCCAGACATATTCCTTCATTCATCCAAGGGTTCCTGAGGGCCTGCTCTATGGCTGACGCTCTTGCTGCTTCTGAGAGAACCAGACTTGAGCAGGGACTTTCCACTGGACAGTGGGGGAGAAGCTGGGAGGCAAACAGCCAGTCTGTTTGCAGTCTAGACACACCCAAGGCTTGCTATCCAAGGATTACACAATAATCCTTGGTGCGGGGGAGGTCAGAGGTCTCCGTGAGATCCCAAGTAGATCTTAAAAAATCCTCATCACAAGAAAAAGAAAGAGGAAGAGACCTGTAACTGTGTATGGTGCTGAGGTCAACCGGACTTAGCATAGTGATTCATTTTGCAATGTGTACAAGTATCAAATCATTATGTCCCACGCCTGAGACTAATGCCACATGCCAGTCATACCTTGATCATCAATCACCACTGTCAACGTCATCATCATTATCCGGCCTCTAGATTCATGAGCTCAAAGCTGGGGCAGTAGGTCAGCCCCTCAGACACATGAAGGATGAGTAAGGGGGGGTGTGCTAGACAGCTGTCTGGCTCCCTGGCTTCCAGATTTGCAGCCTCCCTCTAGGAGCCAGCAGGTGTTCTGTGGACAGATGACTAACGTTTGCTTCAGGGCCAAGGCCAGAGTGATCAGAGTTGGGTTTCAGAAAGAGAATGTTGTACTTGCTTCTACCTACTATGTGCTAAATGCAGGCACTAGTCCCAGGATGATTGCTGGGCCTCCCAGTCTAAACTGTGAAGGCCTCCCCCCTATCTGGAGGACGGAACCAAGGACGCTTCGTCCCCTACCTCAGCATCCGTGGCAGCTTGGCTCCTGCCATCATCTGTCATCCCAGCCGTGGCGGACCCTTAGCTCCCTCCAACATTCCTGTCCCTGTGTGTGGTGCTCTGCTCCCTCTGCAGGAGGACGCTGCCCTTCCTGGTGGCTCATCCTCCTCTGAGCACCGTGATACGAGCTCCAATGTTCCTGGTGGGTATCCCTCCTCAGCCCAGTGCATCACCACCCTGTTGGTCTAAGGGTCTTATTCTTTGCATTTTGCAGTGGACTCCACTGAAAAGCTTAGACAAGTCCCCTTCAGTGAGAGTGGCAAGTCCTCAATGGTCACCTTCCGGTGACTTATCAGCTGTATTCTTCCCTCTCTCTGAACCAGGGTCTGAACGTGGATCATGTGTTGGGTGATCAAACGGTTTGTGGTCCAAAGTGTGACAATTTGAAGCATGTGTGGAAGTGCTGGGAGTAATGACACACCAGGGGTACATCGGGATTGGAAGGAAAGACTTTCCGGTTTTTCCTCCAACATTCCTCACTTCTTTAGGGCTAGTGGTCAGGTGCCCAATGATTAGTCTGACAGTTTCCTTCTTATTTTTCTCCCCAGAAAGCCTGGGAAGTCCTCACGGAAATTGTACTTCTGGTGACCTGTTCTGCTAAAATAAAAATAGTAGCTAACATCTATATAGTACTTACCATAAGTTAAGCACTGGTTCTATGTGTTTTTGCATGTGTTAACTTACTTAAGTCTCACCATCTCCCGTGACTGGTGGTCTAGTTTTATTCCCATTTTACAGACGAGACAGCAAGAACACAGAGGTTAAACAAGTTTGGGAGATAGTTTGGATGGCTAGGAAGGAGTGGAGCAAGATTGGAACCTGGGAGGCTCCAGAACCCATGCATATGAACACCACCCACCCCGCCCCGTCCTGCAGCTTAATCATTTAGTCCAGCCACATTTATCGAGGACCTTGTATGTGCCTGGGTGTGTTCTGGGTATGGCGGTGCCAACGCCAATGGCCACGATGCCTGCCTCCGTTCCCCGCAGAGAGGCTGGGTCTGACCCACCCTCTAGGGAAAGTAATGTGTAGGGTTTCTTCTAGGGAGGGTAAACGCTACCCTTGCAGAGAGTGTGTGTTGTTTTTTTTTAGTTCCGCTTGCAAGTTATCCTGTTTGGATGGCTTCTGCCAGGTTACCTTGGTTCCCATTTCCCAGACTTCCTTATTAGGGGCCATCCTTTGAACCCATAAACAAAATCTTTCAATCAGAGGCAGTGGTCCCAAAGCAAGGGAGTGTTCTCAGCAAGCAGGGAGGGTTAATCAAAGCATTCTGGTGGCTTTCTCTGTCACGGCCAATATCTCATGCTCTCCTGTTTGGGGGTGCTTTGGCTTTGCGGAGGGGAGGAGGGGAGTAGAGTCTCCAGGCATTTTTGTTTTTAAATATACTCCTCAAAACGTCTGAGATGTATGACAACTGTATACAATTTGGGCAATCCTGGTAGAGTTTTTTTTTTTTTTCTAAGAATTCATAATGTCTAAACACAGGCATTCGCATAAAACGAGGGGAAGGTTTTAATCTTGGAGTGGTACAAAGAACTTTTTTTTTTTTTTTTGGCACCAGCACAATTGTGAGAAACAGAGCGCTTATTGTTTAGCTGGTCAGGGCTCTGTGCTGGCCAAGAAAATGCTGATGAAGTAGTTCTTGTGTGGGGGTGTGTGTGTGAGGGGCTGAGGGGTGGGGGGGTCCTCAGGAGAAAATAAGAAAGCCAATGGATAAGTGTGTTTCATTTAGCCCACTCTTCAAGATGTCCTTAGCGGTGTGAGGGCAGTGATGTGCACATGCCTGTGTATGTTTAAAGTGAGAAAAATTACAAAGACGAACCAGGACCGCTAGTGCCCTGCCCGGCTCCATGGTATTGTTTTGTCTACTTTGATTTGTATGGTGCTGTGCTCAGAACAAAGGACATGGACGTTCCTTCTCATCCGAGTCCCACACCACCTCCAGATTATGAAATTTGACACACTTTGAAGGAAGTGAGGATGTTAGAACCATGTGTTTCCAGACAGGGCATTGCTCAAACATAGTTTTCCCTAAATGAAGAACCATTGAGTATGTTCAAGTTAACCTGTTATCAAACTGAGTCGAGGGCTGCTTCTTGAGGGCCCACTTGATGAGACGTCCATCCGCTGACACTTGGTAGTGCTTAGGGGTTGACCGTGACCAACGTCACCTCCAATCTTCATACAGACTCGCAGAGCTAGGTCATGATGGGCTAAGTAACGGATGGGAAGAGTAAGGCTCAGAGAGTGTCAATGACTTCTTTTAAGTATTATTATTATTATTATTATTAGAGATTTTATTTATTTATTTGACAGAGATCGCAAGTAGGCAGAGAAGCAGGCTGGTGGGTTGGGGGAAGCAGGCTCCCTGCTGAGCAGAGAGCCCGATGCGGGGCTCAATCCCAGGACCCTGAGATCATGACCTGAGCCGAAGGCAGAGGCTTAACACATTGAGCCATCCAAGCCACCCCTTTTTTAGGTATTAGATCCAGGATCCAAGCCAAAGGTGGTCAGAGAGCACCAGTTTGCCATAGGCCTACCCTATTTCTTCCTGGGAATGGTGGATACACTCTTAGGGAAAGTTCTTCCTGATGTGTTCACACCAGATTAATGAACTTTACAGTTGGGAATGGAAACTCCTAGAGAACAGTGTGTGTGTGTGTGTGTGTGTGTGTGTGTGTGTGTGTTTGAGAGAGACCAAGACAGAAACAGAGACCCAGAGTCTTGTTAATGTAGATTGAGCACAGTCCTAAACCGCAAAGCAGTCCTTCCCCCATTTTATCATAAAACTTTTCATACACACAGCAAAGATGAAAGAATTTTATAGTGAACATACGTATACTTACACCTACGTTCTGCCATTAATATTTTACTATACTCATTTTACCATGCATCTATCTCTCCATTTAATCCTCTGTCTAAACACACCTCCATCATCAGGACTCTGTCTTTTCTTGACACATTTCAAGACTTTTAAAAAGGTTTTTATTTATTTATTTGCCAGAGAGAGAGAGAGAGAATGAGAGAACACCAGCTCGGGGAGTGGCAGGCACAGGGAGAAGCTGAATTCCCATTGAGCAGAGAGCCTGAAGCGGGCCTCGATCCCAGGACCCTGGGATCATAACCTGAGCCGGAGGCAGATGCTCCACCAACTGAGCCACCCAGGCGTCCTTCTTGATGCATTTCAAAGTAAATTGCAGATATCGGTGCACTTCCCACTAAATAATTCATAAAGCACATGTACAAGTTAAGTTCAGTATTTGTTTATAGTTTTCTTTTGATGTGAAATTTATATGCACATTTACTGAGTTTTGCTAAATACCCCAGACCCCTTCAAGACAAAAAATACTCCCATCTCCTCAGGTCCCTGACACCTCTTCCAGTCCATTCCTGCCCCCCATCCCTCCCTGACAGAGACAGCCACTGTTCTGAATTTTCCACCACGGGGCTCTCGTGTGAGGCTTCCTTCACTGGGCATCACGTTTTCAAGACACCCAGCCATCCACACTGTTGTTCGCATCAGGAGTGTGTTCCCTTCATTTCATCCTACGGACACGCTGTCATTTGTTTATGTTTTCCCACTGACGGGCTTTTCTCCGTTTCAGCATTTCATGAATAAAGCTCTTACGAATATTCTCGTACCAGTCATTTTGGGAATATATAGTTTATTGCTCTAGGGTAAGTGCCTGGGAGAAGCTTGCTGAGCCATAGGGTAGATGTGTGTTTAGTTTTATAAGGAACTGGCAGACCCTTTCAAAGCCGTCAGCCCATTTCCTAGTACCACCAATAACGCCTGTAGTTCGGGCTGCTCCTCATGCTTGCGGGGGCTTGCGGGTGTCTGTCATTTACAATGTAGCCATTCTGGGGGGTGTCTAGGTGTGCAGTCGGTGCAGCTCTGATGATAGCCATGATGATGGCCAGCTCTGATGGTAGCCATGATGGAGGGGTAGATGTCTCTCTAGTACAAAGTACAGTTGGTACTCCTCAGGTTTCACTTGGAACCTTGTCACTTTAGCGCTCTCAGTCCCCGCCCCCTGTTTTTTGATTGACAGATGGAAGCGCTTTGGGGGCAGTTCTGATTTTCAGGCCAACGCTCTTTGGACAATAAGGGCACTGAGGGCTTCTTTGTGTAGCCTGGCTGCTTCGCTTGAACCCTGGCGACATTTCCTATCTCTCCTTCTTTGTCAGACGAACTTCTTAGGCCGGATTGCAATTTTTCTTCCTTTTCAGAGCCATCACCCAACGAAAGGCCGATGATTAAGATGTCAAGATAGGCAGACTCCAAATAAAATGCAGAATAAACAGTTTTGAAGACTTAGACCTTTCTTTTCTGTCGTTACTTCTCAAGACTCGTCTGATTCCCACAGAATAGTATGGGGGGAAAAAACCCCAAACAAACAAGGAGCTTAGAGTTAAGAGAGCTGGCCTTTGAACTTAGCTGTGTGGTTAATGACGCTGGGTCACTTCATCCATCTGGATTGGGTGCCTTGACTTTTTTTGGACCACGGTTTCCTTGCGGTAGAACAAGGCTGAAACCAATGATATTTAAGGATTTGTCCTTTTTTTGAAATTTCCAAATAACTTTCTACTTTGTTGAGAAGGTAAGAAATTTGGTAACGGTTTAACTTAAAGATTCTACTTAAAACAATTTAAGTGATCCTATGATAGTTCCTTCATCCCCTCTATCACTTTAAGGATGCCCCCATATAGTCATGGAAGCAAGTATCTCTTTTATATTTGGACTTAAAGGTTTCCTTAATTAAGCCTTTGAATGTTATCAGAGGCTGCAGTTCACGCTGGTAGAAGGATTTTGCCTCAGTGATGGAAATGCTGGGTGAGCTTGTATTTAATTTATGTATGCTCTGGGATTTGGGGGGGGCAGTCTAGGTGTTTGCACCTCATTAAGTTTTTCCCGCTTATGTTGTTATTCTTTGCTGTCCAGTTGTATTCTATCATTGGGGGGGATATGGCGAAGAGAAGAGTGTAGGGAAGAGTATTTCAGTCTGCAGGCAATCATTCTGAGCAGGAAGGGAGGAAGATGGAAATAGCTAGAGAGGATTGGCTTCAGGGGAAACGGACAGCCCAAATCTCAGCGAAAAAAAGATCGGGGTTGGAGAGATAGAATCTGCCGATAAAGGTGTTTTCCCCAGCGCTGCTGCTAATGCCTTGACTGCGAGGGGAGATTTTCCTGGGTTTTTATTCCCTGCAGTCGCAGGAAAAGAAGGAAACCTTCAACTAGGGATGAGACACGGGGACCCCCCACCCACTCGAGCTATCAGGTTTCAAGCACAAAATTCTTGAGCAAACACCCCAGGTGGCTCTCTGCATCACTGTGATTTTTGGTGCTAACCAGAGAGCTCTGCAGAGGATGGTGAAGGTCACATGAAGGTAGAGAAACCGCAAAACAGCACGACTACCACCCAACTGCAAGCTAATTGGGAAGGAAATGGTTTCAAACCGACAGACTGTGGCCTGATAACTGAAATCTCACAGGGACAAAAGGTTCATGTTATTTAAAGGGGTAGCTTTGCCTATTCAAATTGTGCAAACAAAAGAAATGAAAACCCCCTCGTGGGATGGGAAGTTCTATTAGCAGATATTACCATCCTTGCTTTTATGCCCTCCTGTGTCACAAACCCCCGAACATGTGCTGCGTGTCCTCAGGCATTCATTGGTTAATTTACTTATTCAAAGTAAGGCAACAACAACAAAAAAGCAACAGAAAAACCCCAAACAAATTACATACTGGGGCACAGAAGGCATTAAGATGCAGGGCACAGTTTTGATATGTGGGTTTTTAAAAGAAATGTGTTTGGTCTGAAATGGTGCATATGCTAAACTCTAGAGAAAGGAAGAAGCTTACAACAGCTCTTCTGGGAATTAAAAAAAGAAAAAGAAAGAAAGAAAGAAAAGTCTTTAAAGGTATCATTATTCTGAGAACCAGAAGCACTTGATACAATGTCAGGTACAGCTCTGTAACCAACAATAGCCATATTGGGCTCAACTTTAATCAACGTTCCAATAAAGTCCCCTGGAAGAAGCCAATTTCTCTATCGTATGGATGTGGTAAAAGTTAATTACATACTTAATTATAGACCCTGGTTTTGAAGTCTTTATAGAATGCCTACAAGAGTAACCTTGTGTATACATCCCCTTATGTTTTAGAGCTGAATTGTAATAAGTGAAATAATACAAAATAATTAATACTTTAAACTTTGATTTTAGTTGGGTCTTCAAAAAGGACCTTTTGGCAAGCTCTCAGGACACTACTTTGTGGCTGATCAGCATTTTGCTAAAGGGCAATCACAAAGTCCAGAAAGTTTAAGACTCATTCATATTCCAAAAGAAGCTGAAGTACAGGGTCCCAACCAACCTTTTTCTCTTGTCTCAAAAATGACTTTACAGGTTATTCTGCCATGGACTCCTGGTCCTGTGTATTTTGTGGGTCATTCATGTATTTACTTCAGAATCGGTGATATTACAAAGTTTAACTTTGGTTTGACAACAAGTACTACCTGAGCTGAAAAAAAAACAATGTGAGGGAGAGTAGGAAAAATGTAAATACTTCCATAGTTACCTCCCATTTTATGTTCTTACAGGACAGCTGTCCCAGAGCAGTGCTACTACTACACCTCAAAGGAAAAGAAAACCTTGATGTGAAAAGACTTGTTGCTATTTATAATCTTTTTTAATAATTGAGATTTCCTTTGTGATTTATATTTATTATTCAGTCGTTGCTCCACAAGATTTCTCAAACTTGAGAGCATTAAGAATAAAAAAAAAAAAAAAATCCCAAAGCAACCGGTTATATTTACAGGGTTTTAAAGACATTCAGGGACCTTCCCATCCTGTCCAGCAAAGATGCCTCCTCCCCAGCACAAAAGACAGCACTTGCCTGTAATAAAGTTATCATTTGACTTTAAATATTTAGAAAAATACCAGGGGTTTATGAGCAAACTTTACTCACAGAGCTAGGCTTATGGTGCATGAGACACGAATACTTGTGTTCCCATGAGAAACGTCTTACCGGACAAACTGGGTTTTATTTAAATGCTGAATTCTGAGATGAGCACCAGCACCACGGTCAAAAAGTGATTCGAGGGGAAAATGAAAACTTATTTGCCCTATAATTTCTCCTCTACCAACTTATCATAGTACCAGAGATGACCAATATTTGTAGCCATTACTTGGGTTTAAGGCTTTCTGTCTGGAAGGTCCCTATTAAAATGCAAATATGCTACTCATCAATTCGTTTGCACCTTTCCATGGATTAGTTTATCAGATGGTGGAAAGAGATTAGGGCCCCAAGGAATGTGAGATAGGAAGTCTAGTTTGATTGGAAAGGAGCTGGGAGAAGTATTTTCAATAGACTCTCTGCGGTCTTGACACTGTGCCTTTGTGAGTGTATATATACTCTGGTGTTTTAAATGCACCTTGCTGACATCGAAACTCAACTTTACCTCAATTGGCCGCTTCAATTCTTATCTCTCTTTCTAAGTTATCAGAGAAGCTTTGAGCCTTCCTCCATTGGAATTCCTGCTATTCATTACCTGTATCATTCATTTGTCAAATCTCGTCTTTATTTTCAACTGTACGCCTCTGTTTGGTGGCATCAGATCCTAGGGGCTTGGGAACTGGGCTAGTGACTTAGAGGGACAGAGGGAGTCACTTGGGTGGGAGCGAGAAGCAGGACTGATGCTTAAGGTCCATGTGCCATCCTGGGTTCTGCCACGATGCTTCTTGCCTGGATTCTACCCTGTGCCTCTTCTCTGCGGATCGATGACTTGCTGGCTTTGGTTCAGGTTTTCTTGTCGGGATGGTCCTCAATCTTTCGATGCTGCGGCCACACAAGGTGTTACCCATCAAGGACTGCGTACCTCATGGCAGGGTGGTTCCACCAGGTGGGGTAGGTATTGGCAAGCAGGTCTGAGCAAAGGATAGAGGGAGCAGTTCCACGCTGGAAACCACCATGGCTCTGGATCTTTGGTCATTGAAGGATGTGTTCTGGTTCTGGCAGGGGTAGTGGGTGTCAGGTTCTGGCCTCTAGACTGAGGCCCTGCTAGAATCAGGCTACTGGAGAGTGGTTCAATCTGTGGGTAGCAAGTCTAGCTACTCAACCAATTCAAGACAGTATGGAGAGTATGGTGAGCAAAATTCTACGATGATCTGCATGACCCATGCCTTTATATAATGTCTTCCCTTTGGGAGGGGACAAGATCTATACGTGTTTCATATAGAGTATGGCAAAAGTGATCGGGTATCACCCAGTGATTATGTTACATTATATGGCAAAGGAGGAAACATTTTGCAGATGTAATTAAGATCCCTTCGCAGTTGACTTTGAGTTCAGCAAAAGGGAGATTATCATGGATGAGCCTGACCTAATCAGATGAACCCTTTACAAGAGAGAGGGGAGCCTCCCTGAGGTCAGAACAATTCTCATGCGGGGGTCTTAAAAAAGAAGGAAGTGTTGAGTTTTACAGCTGGAAGGAAATGAATATTTTCAACAATTATGGGGGCTTAGAGGAGGGCCCTGGTGAGGGTTAGAGAAGAGCTCTGGATGAGACCCAGTCTTCACCAGTACCTTGACTGTGCAGAGGATCCCACTAAGCTAAGCCCAAATTCCTGACGTGTGAAGCTGTGAGATAAAAACTGTATGTTCTTTTAAGTTCCGAGTTTTGTGGTAATTTGTTATACAGCAATAGAAAAAGAATATGCTACTGACAGTTGTCCCACCTTTAGGCCACCCTCTACTGATATTTATGTTGATGACAATGTCAAGAGAATGATGTTCTGGTTCATGACACCATTGAGTGGCACCACATTGTCGTTAATAGCTAACACTTGGAAGCTGGATCCGCCATGTGACTTTGGTCAAGTTACTTAAAGCCTCAGCCTCAGGTTCCTCAGTACAATTAAATGGGAAGAATCATAGCACCCAGCTCATCGGAAGTGTGAGGATTAAATGAGATGATTTGCCTAGGGAATAGAGAATAGGGAGTGTCTTGTACATAGCAAGAATCAGTAAATGTTATCTAGTTTTGTTTCTGAGAGAGTTCTCAGAAATTCTTATCTGGCTTGACACTAGCAGGTAGAAATCTGCAGTTAGTGGATTCTTCCCCTAGTTGGTCCTTTATCATTAGCTTAACTTTATGCTTGACTCTTTATACTGGCCCAATGTGGTACTAACCCTATTCTTATTAACAATGAGATATACAGGGAAATCCACAGTCGAAAATCCATAGAATGAGTTCGGATGGGAAGTCTCGGTAACATCTCCATGGTCCCTGGAAACCTAGTCTGCAGCATCAATGAAATATACGACATGGAAGGGAAGGCAGACAGGGGTTGGAGAGTGAGGAATACAGCTGGTTTCTGGATTCGGGAATTAGTTCTGTTTCAGGAGGTGTGGCCATTCAGGCTGACATTCTTTTTGGTGAGTTGGAAAGGTTGTAGCTTTGTTAATCTGGGGCAAGTTGGGATGATCGGCATGAATTGTATAGCACATTATAAGTGCCCGACAAATAATGGGTAGGTGTGATGGCGGTGATGGTGATTTTGATGAAGATATTGGGTAGAGATGTCTCGTACACGAGTTCCTTCATGCGTCAGGAAGTTGTTCTGCAAGAGTTCGGACCAGGGATCCTGGGAGAGAAACAAGATGAGATGAAATGGGTGGTGATCCGGAAGGGGAGCTAACTGTATGGTGATTGAGGTCTGAGTGCATCAGGGCTTGTAGAGGAAGCTTGTGTTAACGTTGGAAGGAAAGAAGGGATGCTGAAAATCTGCTGTCCACTAGGAAAAGCCAGGAGCCTTTCAAAATGATGTGGGACAAAGTTTTCGAAGGCAGCTAAGGAATTAGAATAATGGGAGAGCAGGTAGAGGGTGCCAGGTAGTCAGCATGAGGATCTAAGAGCCAAGAGAGAAGAGACCACGCGGCAACAGGATCAGACAGCTGGTTCCAGATTTCTAGGAAGCAATGAGCTCTGCTAGGAAGCTGGTGTTGTCGATGGCTTCTTTTAAAATTTCTTACCTGGGTCATATGGCCATGGCCTTCTTTGGATGATGATGTGCTAGCTTGCTGATTCTTTGCATGTCTTTATATCTTGTTGTATCAATTAAGACTCAGATTGAAAACCAGAGAAATGGTGTGAGCAAATCTAACTAAAGAGATCAGTTCATGGCTTATGTCCATGCAAAGCCGAGGGATGAAAGTTTAGGTGCAGATCAATCCAGTCCTCCCATGATGCTCTCAGGACCATATCTCTCCCATTTTCCATTCTCCTCTCTTCTGGCTTGATTTCCTTCCCAGGCCCAAGGGTGGACCTTCAGTGTCAGGCTTCTGTGATTCTTACAGCATAGTGTCATGTAGCGGAAGAAAAATAGTCTCTCTGTCTCAGCCTTAATAGCCATCCCTAAGAGGGACCCTGATTGGTCTCATCTGGGTCACATAGTCATCCATCTGTCCTGTCCAGCCTGAGTGACAGGTTCACCCATTTGCTAGGGGAGGTATTACCCCTTGATTGATAGCCCCACACGAATTGCAGAGTAAGGAAGAGGCAGGTCCCCAATGAAAAAAGTGGCAGATGTCCAACTCACCCCATAAATGCTTTCACATTATAGGTGTTCTACTAATGTTTGTTGATAATGATGACGGAGCATCTCTAGGAGAGGGGAGACCTCTGCTCCAAAGAGGGGGATTCTGGACATCCTGAGTGCAACACGAGGGCACGAGTATGGGTGCGGGAATGGTCAAGGCTACTGAAAGGTGAGAAAAGCTTTGCTCCAAAGGGAGATTGGGGTGAGGAGTGCTGCTAACAGTGAAAATCTAACTTTTCCTACTTCTCATTTTGCCTGGGACCGACCCTGACTCACACAAATGTATTTGCCAAACCAAATGACTCTATAAAAATAACGGGTTTTCCAGCAATTTCCTCTTATTGGAGGGGTTGGTGACACGGCACACTTTCTGGCTTTGATGAATCATCCCAGATAGCAGGAGGCTCTAGTCTGTTTTCATACTAGATAAATTTCAAGGTCTCAAACTGTGTATTATAATTAGCAATGCAAACCTCCAGAGAATAATCTCTTAGTCTAGAGAAAATATTGAGTGGACCTTGAAGATTCTTGTAAGCTTTTTTTCCCCTTAATGTGTTTTTTTTGTGTCCAAGCTGAGTAAGAAAGCCACTCTTCAAAAGGCGAGGTTTGGTGCTGAGATTATCTTTATTAATAAATAAAGGTTAAATGGCAGGAGAACTCTCTTTGGTGTTTAATGACCCTGTATTAATTAGTCTGTAGTTCACAGAGGATGAAAATACAGCAATATTTCTAAGGAAGAAGAGAAAAATCTTTGTCGGGCTAATCTGAGGATTTGAGGCAGAATTCTTGGCCTTTTGTTGGAGCTCTCAGGGAAGTGGGTGCCTACTCTTCTGTGCTGGTCTTAAAGATAAGAGTGTGTAAATTCTGGAATGAGGTGAGTTTCCGTGATCATGGAGCCAATAGGGAGGAGAGCAGAATCAATAAAGAAAGGGACACCGAATCTTCGGTGACATTTTAGAAACCTAGAGCGAGCCTTGCCTAAAGTCTACCTGTGTGTGCTATAAATTTCCTTTTTTCATAAACTAGTTTGAGTTGAGTTTTCTGTCACTTTCAGGCAAGAGTTGAGTTTTCTCTCAATTTAAGGCGAAATCACCTTAATCCATAGACCAGATGCTTGATGGTGAGGAAAATCTCATGAGTTAAGACTCTCACAGTTATGAATTTTAGGGGTAGTGTTTACTTTCTCCTAAATGATGCGCTTGGGTTTTTCTTGATTTTCATATAATTAGGGTCCTGCTCTGTTTGGACCCGCAAACAAGCCCCAAATGGATCAAATCTAATGTCTGGGCGACAGTGCGTTCAGAGAGCATCGGGCTTGATGCTGGCATTAGGACAAATGTATTTTGGTCATCTTGGGCCCAGGATTTCAACAGATAAGAGAGGACACTATAGGAATGGTATGTTGGGTTAAAAAGAGCCTGGAGCAGGGGGCAGGAGAGAATGGGGTTGTGCCTCTATTAGCTTGTGACTTGGGGATAAGGAATGTAAGGGCCCAAGGCTCAGCTTTCTCATTTATAAAATGAAAAACCTAAACTAAATGAGCTGGAAGACTCTTCCAGCTCCGAAGATCTATGACTTAATGAATTGAAGCACCCAGCCAGCCCTTCCGGGACACTGAGAGTTTCTCAGCCTCCCTGGGTACCCCTGATGGAGGTGTATTTCCTTGGAAGGAGATTTCGGGCTGCAGCTGTCCACCTTAGAACGGGCAGGCTAAGTGCTAATTGGTTTTGCATTTACATCGAATGGCTGCTAGCTCGATTTTTAGCATTACCCAAGGTTAAGTAGGCAGCTGCCGTCATATGAGAAGAGAAGAAAATGGATAGGGACGAGCCCTCTCTTCCCCATTCATTTATTTAAGGCAAAAAGTCTGATGAATTAGCCTATTTGAAAGAGCACTAAGGTTTTTCTGAAGCCAAAAAAGCAAGTTACTGGCAGGGCTGAGATTAGGGCCTCCTGACTCGAGGCCCAGGGCCAGCCTAGGAAAAGGACAGCTGGGAGCGGGGGAGATACACATCACCTGCCTTCCAACTCTGCCAAGCGCTGCCCTCCCAGCTTCTCTGCACGGGGGATGGAGGTGTCGGGGAGACTGACTTCTCGCTGCTGTGAGCAGCTGAAGCGGCAGGAGCTGGGAAAGGGTCCTTTGGTAACACTCTCCTTGGGCCATGAGTTAGAGGGGAGGAGGCTCAGAATCCTCCCTGGCATCTGGGCTCACGGTAGCCCACTCAGCACGCTCTCTTTTCAAACTGAGATATCCTTTGCCTATCATAGAAGTCACCATTTAAAGGGTACAGCATTCCGTGGCTTTTGGTATCTTCAGGAGGCGGTTATGCTACCATCCACCATGACCACGGCTTAATTCTAGAACGTTGTCATCACCCCCAAAGACAATTGTGCACTGTTAGCAGTCCCTCTCTCTTGCACCCCTCCTCCCAGCCCCCCGCAACGATAGTCTCCTTTCTGTTTCTGTGGATGATTTGTCTATTCTGGACATTTCATGTACATGGAATCCCACGACACGTGGGCTTTCGTGTCTGGCTTCCTTCACTTAGCATAGTGTTTTCAAGGTCCATCCACCTTGCACGATGTATCAGAACGTCTTCCCTTTTTATGGTTGAATAATATTTGCCACTTTTCGTTTATTCATTCATCATTTTTAAAAAGAATTATTTATTTATTTGAGATAGAGTGGTGGTAGGGGTAGAGGGAGAGGGAGAGAGAGAATCCTTTTTTTTTTTTTTTTTTCGAGAGAGAATCCTTAAGCAGACTCTCCACTGAGCACAGAGCCTGATGTGGGGCTTGATCCCAGGACCCTGATATCGTGACCTGAGCTGAAATCAAGAGTCAGCCACTTAAGTGACTGAGCCAACCAGGTGTCCCCTTTGCTGACCATTTGATGAAGATTTGGGTTGTTTTTACTTTGGGGCTTCTATGAATAACTCTGCTATGGACATTCATGTCCATATTTTAGTATAAAGAAATGTTTTCATTACTCTGGGCATATCCCTATGAGTGGGATTGTTGAGTCATATGGTAATTATGTTTAACTTTTTGAGCAACTGCCAAACTCTTTTCCATGTTGCTCATCTCTTTAAATGCAGGTGCAAATAAAGAGAAATAGAAATGGCTGTCATCTTTGGATGGAAAGGATGGCGCTATGATGTTTTCCTCTACATCTCGTTCTCACAGTGCATCCTTTCCTCTTAGGCTACAGTCATTGGTCAGCTAGAAGGCATTTCAGCTTTGGACTTAGAAAAACCTGTAATAGTGCCTCCAATTTTCTGGGTCCTTAGTTTCCTCCTCTGTAAACTGGTGCCAGCATCGCTGTGAGTCTTGTATGAGGCAATGGCCATAAAGCTCTTGGTAAGGGCTGTGTACTAAGCACCCACTGACTAAGCCCTAATGCCCCCTGACCTTCTTCTAGAGAGGGACAGATGTCTTCGTTCTCTGTATGCCCAGCACCTGGCAAGGCTCCTGGCCCTAAAGAGCTGTTCAGTACTTGGTTGTAAAGAGCTGTTCAGTACTTGGTTGTTCAACGAACCCATACATGGTGAGGGAATGAGAGAATGCATCCATGCGCACGGCAATGCCTGCGCGTAGTAGTTGTTCAATAAATGTCAGGTGATAGAATGAATGAATGAAAAAGGAAAGAACAGAGCATTAATGCTTCAGGAGATAGGCTCTTCTTGAAACAAGTTCCCTATAGAAATATTTTCCCTGGCACTTGGGAGATTGCCTAGATCAGTCACAGGCAACATATGTGCATCTGTCTCTTCCCCTTTTGAAATTAATAGGTCTGTGCTCAGGCCACTGTCTGTCTGTATATGGGAGGAGCAGCCTTATTATTTTTAGAGCAGTGACCACGTGACATTTTCCTGTCCATCATCACTGGGATCCCAGGAATAGGATAGCCAGCGAAAGCCTGTCTGTCCTGCTCGAATGCCCCTGTTTGTTGTTTTTATGCTCTGGCATCCCATCCCAGGCGGAGATGTGGCACTGGCCATGCCAGGAAGAGCCTGGCACACGAGGCAGTAAGACGGTTGAGTTGAACACAAATTGAATGATTCCAGCCTCAAGTCCCAATCAAAGAGATTTACTATGTTTTTAAAAAGGCACTGATGTTGACTTGACTAGGGAAGAGATGCATGGAGGATGCACTGGGCAGGAAGCCTTATGTGAACCACGAAATGAACGTCGGTGCCGCCTCAGAGTTGCGAGGGCCTGGGCGTATAAATCAACCTTGTACTCTGAGATTAAGATACGATTTCCAGAGAGCTGCATGTTTTAAGAAAGGTGCAAGTTGTTTTTTTTTTTTTAAAGATTTTATTTATTTATTTGACAGAGACATCTCAAGTAGGCAGAGAGGCAGGCTCCCTGCTGAGCAGAGAGCCCAATGCGAGGCTTGATTCCAGGACCCTGGGACCATGACCTGAGCTGAAGGCAGAGGCTTAACCCACTGAGCCACCCAGGTGCCCCAAGAATGGTGCAAGTTTTTGTGAAAAGAGTTAAAAATGCGTAGAAGATACATGGATAAGAATCTGAGGAAATTTCTGTTCATGAACAGGAATGACTTTTTTCCCCCTGTGGTATCTACAGATAAGCCAGGCCAAGTATGGTTATTTAGAGAACTCAGCCAACAAAATCCTGTTGAGGGGAGGGTGGGACGAGTAGGGGGCCGTATATTCCCACAGATGGTCTGCCCTTATCGATCAGATTCAGATGCCTGCCTCCACATTTCTTTTTCTCTGGGCAGGTGGGACCTTCTTAGAAAGTTACCACAAGGGGTGCCTGGGTGGCTCAGTGGGTTAAGCCTCTGCTTTCGGTTCAGGTCATGATCTCAGGGTTCTGGGATCGAGCCCTGCGTCGGGCTCTCTGCTCAGTGCGGAGGCCTGCTCCCCCCCCCCCTCTCTGCCTGCCTCTCTGCCTACTTGTGATCTCTCTGTCAAATAAATAAAATCTTAAAAAAAGAAAAAGAAAGTTACCACAAAATACATAACATGGGCTGTGGGTGGTGTGCTCCCGCCAGTACGGTCCTGGAGGCAAGACTAAGGTGTCTTTGGAGGGGCTTTGCAGGATGTACTGGGTGGTCTATATGTTGTCACCCCTCAGGGGAGCCCATGGTATGTGTGAGTGAACTCAGAGCTAAAGGTGAACCGAGTTGCTTTTTGTCCAGGGAGGCCACTCCACTGCGCCTTTGCTAGAAATGCTTCAGAGTCCATGGGGTCGTCTGGAATGCCGGCCTGGCAGCGGGAGAGGGAGAGGAGGGTTTTTCCTGGGGACTCTGTCCCTTCTACATAACGAGAGAATGACAATTCAGTGTTTTCCAAGCTGGGCCCTGAAGAGACCTGGATTTCCTCAGAGAACTCTCAAGAAAGGGAAACAGGCGGACCAGGCTCTGGGCCCCAGAACTCTCCTTCCCAAGTGTTTTGCTTCTCCTGTCCCAAACATTGGCGCTCACTCAAAGGTGTTATTTGCACATGAACTGTGCTACTCGAACAATGTATGAGAAACCGCCCGGCTAGTGTGTCCCTGAAGTTCCCTTCTCATTGATAATGCGGAGGGAGACCTGAGTTTCCAGCCACTCCCGGCCACGGGGATCCCTTCTTCACATTGGGGCCAGTGAATGGTCAAGTTGAGTCCTAGCTCAGTGTTCTTGTAAGGGTCTGTTTCTACCATTCACAACCTGCTATGGGTTCACACTGTCTAAACGCAGTGGAACAGGGGCTGAGAAGCCCACCGGTGCCAGTGATAGCTGCCACACACTCTGATGACCTCATTTAGGCACGGGTGAGCTTCTGTGTCTGCCTCTGGCTCTTCAGTTGCACAAACTCAGAAACTCATCATTCTTTTAGGGTTTCCTAAAACACTTCTGCCAGTCTCACCAAACCGGCGTCCTTCCAGAGCGGCCTGAGAAGGTTCCTCTTTGCTTAAAATATGCTGCCTGAGAGCCCACGGGCTTGTACGGGAGGAGAGAGGGATAGGCAGCCCAGCGCCCCATAACAGGCTGCTTGGTGTATAGGCTAATGAAATGACCATCTGCATCGAATAATTATAAGTGGTCTCCCCTGACTGCTTTCCATTGCTGGCACAGACCGAGGGGAGGCACCCCCTTTACAGCCGCTGCAGCCGGGGGAGGAGAGGCTGGGGAGGAATCAGGCATATTCCTCCACTTCAAGGCACACGGCCCGCTGAGTGGACAGGTGCTGACAGTGTGATGTCCGTGGGCAGTGAAGCCAGCCTGTCCTCAGAGCTGACATCTATATCTCCGTCTCGCTGGATGTGAAAACTGACACAACATGAGGAATGTCACTCTCCATTACTCGATATTCACAGGCGTCTTTATGGCGTTGGAAGTCCTGTGAGCAAGTGCCTCGGTCACAACCACCTGCCCCCTTCAGCGTGGCCAGTTGACCCGTGGCAGGGGTGGGGGTGGGGGTGGGGGGTGGCAGGCGGAGTGAGTCACTGACCTTGTCCGGTCTCCTGGCAGGGGGTCCGGTCCGACCTCCGCTGGCGGGTAGAATGTGACTGCAAGGTGGTTTCCCTGTCTGATGATTCTGGCCAAGTTCGAGCTTTCCTTTGTTAGCTCAATACGGTTGGCATTTAGACCTGATAGGTGTGTTTGCTTTTGTGCAGAACGGGGTTTACTTGTTAGGGTTTTAAATGGCTAGTGTCACTGTGGAGCCCGGGCTGGAGCAGGAAGCAAGATTAAGGCGGGTCTGCCCACGCCCAGCCTTGGCCGGAGTGTCCACCACCTCCCTGGTTGGCTCCCCGCGGGCCAGTTCTTTCCCTTTGGGCACTTCCCGTTGTCCTGACAGAACCTTCAGGCCCCACCGAGCAGACAGCATCAGGTGTGTTTGTGCGGCAGGTTTGTGCAATTAGGAGCAGAGAACCTGCTTCTATTGGCTGAGAGGAGCGAAGAAGTCTGAGAATTTCAAATATGTGTTCTAGGGTGGAGAAAAGACGACAGATGTATTTTCATTGTGTTTGAAGGCAGAATTTCAGAAGACCACTCCAGGGGAAGGTTTTCTTCTGTGCGTGACATCAGCTTTATCATGTTAAAATAAGGATATCTCTAAGTATATTTAATATTCTTTAAAGAACATTAGAAAGCAAGAAACAACTTTTGCCTTTCTGTCACCTCTCTCTCCCTCTTGCTCATCTATTTCTCATTCTAAAAACCCAGCACTAATTTAATTTATCTTTGTGGATAAATGAACGTTAGGAATTTCCTGGGAAGAGGGGGAGGCCTCAAGTAGGGCATATGTAGATGAGAAAGATTTATTAGTGGAAGAGTTAAGTTCTTTTTTTTTTTTTTTTTAAAGATTTTATTTATTTGACAGACAGAGATCACAAGTAGGCAGAGAGGCAGGCAGAGAGAGAGAGAGAGAAGATGAAGCAGGCTCCCTGCGGAGCAGACAGCCTGATGTGGGGCTTGATCCCAGGACCCTGGGATCATGACCTGGGCCGAAGGCAGAGGCTTTAACCCACTGAGCCACCAAGGCGCCCCAAGAGTTAAGTTCTTAATGAGAAATCTCATGTTTGGCTTTTAAAACACTCTAAAGAACACATTGGCTTTAATTAGAAGCCTTTGATTTGGTTTCCCTTTTATTTTATTTTATTTTATTTTATTTTTTAAAGATTATTTATTTGAGAGAGAGAGAGAGCACGAGGGAGAGAGAGAAGCAGGCTCCTTGCCAAGCAGGGAACCTGATGTGAGACTTGATCCCAGGACCCTGGGATCACAGCCTGAGCCGAAGACAAATGCTTACCTGACTGACCCACCCAGGTGCCCCTTGGTTTCCCTTTTAGACAGTTCATTTACATCATAACGCTACTTGGTTCTCCAACAACATAGTGAGGAGAAGACGGTAATTTTTAAATGAGGAAATGGAGCTCTGAAAGATAAAAGAAGGTGGACTAAGCACATAGTGTTCTGTTCCAAAACAATGACAGAACTCACACACACTCATACACACAAAGACAAGTGTAGGAATCTTCCCGGTGACAAGATCTTCATAGAAACTATGAAGAACTCTGGAAAGATCAAAGAAGGAAACCCTAATCTGAAATGCTCACAGAGAATTGCTTTTTTGCAAAGGGTGGGAGAGGAGCCAAGGGGAGGTGGCGGATGCTTGAACTGGAGGATATCAGGGGGAACTGAACTAACATACCACGTGCCCATCTGCTGGTGGGTGATGGCTCCAGGAGTGAAACCACAACTTTGTCTCTCTAATGCCTATGTTCCTATCAATTCTTGAGCAAGTACAAAAAGATTTTGGACTTGGCCGGGTCTACACTGCACGAAGTAAGAGGTTTGGCGGCGTCTTGTTAATCTGAGTATTGTACGTGAGTAAAGTGCATAATTCAGGGTTATTTATGATTTTTTTTCCTGTTTGATCTCTTTTCTGTTTTTTACTTAAGAATGAACTTTATTGCAGTATACATCATATGCAATAAATCTGACCAATTTTAAGTGTACAATTTTTTAAGTTCTGCATCACTGCAATCATGATAGAGATATAGTTCCTTAAAAAGATAAACATAGAGTTACCATACAACCCAGCAGTTCTACTCCTAGGGATATACCCAAGAGAAATGAAAACAGTATATTCATGTGAAAATTTCAATACGGATGTCTATACTAGCAAATGTAATCACCGCGTAAGTTCTCTTGTGCCCCTTTGTAGGCATTCCCCTCTTCTTCCCTCTTATACTGTGACAATTACTGATTTACTTTTTGTTTTTTTCCTAGCTAGGTCTTTTCTAGAGTTTCACATAAACCACAAAGTATGCAGTCTTTTGGGATCAGTTTTCTCTTGTATATCATACATTTTTGCAATTCATCCATATTATTTATTATGTATCATTAGTTTCTTCCTTTTTATTGCTGAGTAGTATTCCATTGAATGAATATATTGGAATTTGCTTATCCATTAAACAATTGATGGACACTTGTATGTTTCTAGTTCTTGGTTATTATGAATAAATCTGCTATAAACATTTGAATACAAGACTTTGTATAAATGTATATTTTAAATTTCTTTTTGATAAATACCTTAGAGGGGTTGAAAGTCATATGGTATGTG